>NC_050480.2:22680303-23052803 GCF_012460135.2 Molothrus ater
GATGCCCTACCTTTCTGTAGCCAGAAAAGATTGCTCAGCACTGAGGCTGGGAAACAGCCAGGTGAGGCCCTGGTAACAACAATCTCTTTTATATTAACATAGGTGGGAAAAAAAGCTGCCTTTGCTTCTTTTTTTGGACAGTAACTTGTAAGATACCTAAAGTTTTCTTGTGACCCTTTGATAGCCAGGAAACACAAGTTGCATTTGTTAGAAAAAATTATTGCATTAAATATACCATGTCGTGCTCATGTTAAAATACTGAGCAATTCAGGTGAAAGAGAATCTTATCACTAGCATAGAAATGGGTCCTGTGAGTGAGAAAGAAAAGGAATAGTCTTTAAGATCACTATTTCTAAAATAGACTTTGCCACATGAGTGAAAAAGATTGTGTGGTGCTTTTTATTCTGGCTTTCCCAGAGGGTCATGCTCCTGCTGATCTTATTTTGGCCCCTGGTATGTAGACCTTTCTCTCCAAACAAATCTCTAAAGGGACGTATAAGAAAAAATGTTGCTCACAGCAAGAAACCCTGAATCTTCTCTCTTACTTCTTGCGCTCGCAAAGGCAATGGTGAGTTTTCATCATCTCTGAGGGTGTAGGGACAGATCTGAAAACCCATGTACAAACTCCCTGAAGGCTGAGGTCTGGAGTATCCCTACTGTGATGTACCTCAGAGTTGGAGAAGTCATCTTTTTATCTCTAAAGTTAAGACTGCAGACTTAAAAATGGTGCCTTCGGGGAGGTCATGTTCTTGCATACAGGACCAAGTGCTTTGTTCTGAGCTCTCCAATCAGCTTATACTCAAATATCACTAAAAGCAGTGTGAGTCACAGGACTGAGTGGTGAGTCCTGTGAAAAGAGTGGTAGACACTGCCTTGATACATGGAACTGCATTGGGTCTTCTCAGCAGTGTCAGGAGAACTGCCAGAAATATGAAAAGGCAGGGCTGACTGACAGATTCTCTCCTCAAGGTGATCTGTGTGGGTAGAGGTCAAGGAGAAATGGCAGCAGCAGCATCTGAAGGGTCGTATTGTGGGACCATCTTTTTCTGTGATGTGCAGACTTTAATCTCTCAAGCAGTTTAATTAGCAGTTAATCTGCTGCAGTAATTAGAAAGGTGCAGTTCCATGCAGTGCAACTTGATCCCATCCACAGCATGATGTGATCTGGTCCTAATGGCTTGTTCTCTCCTGAATTCAGGGGAGTCTTGCTTCACACTGGAGTGATTTGGAGCAGGCTCAGGCCAAGGCAAGCTTGAAAGCAGCTTGTGAAGGGTTTCCCTTGCATGGGGGGCTTTGCAGGCTGGGCCAGAGCTCTTGGAGCCCAGCTCTTAAGCTAGACATAGACTACTATAGTAGTTAGGGCATGGTCTTTTTTAGGGCATTCCCTGTTGGCAGGGAATTATAAAGTTGACCAAACTGGTCATATTCCTGAGTTGAGACTCTGTGTTATGCTTATGTCCTAGGCACAGCTGGCCCATTTTCAAATCATTCAAGAACCAGTAAGACACTGTTGTGTGCAGCCTTTGGAAATATGTGGGACTCTTCTTTAAGGAGATCACAAAGCAGTTCTTAAGTTCAAGTGTTAACTTTGCAGGTGAAGTTCAGAAATAGGGTGATTCCTGGAAGATTAAAAAGCTAAGAAGAGACAGAGCAGAGAACTTAAATAACAGACTTGTCAGCTGCTTTGTTATTTTTCCAAATAGGTGTTTGTAAAAAAAGCCAACATTAAAGTAACTTTTACAGATGGCTGATTTGAGATGTAAACATCTGAACTGGCACATTTACTGTTCTGCCTGCCATTGACCAACTCTTTGATGTGTTTGTTTCTAGGAACACCTGTCTGGTTCTTTGTGAAAATTGCTCCAATTCGAAATGAGCAGGATAAAGTGGTTTTATTTCTTTGCACTTTCAATGACATAACAGCTTTCAAGCAGCCCATTGAGGATGATTCATGTAAAGGTTGGTCTTTTTCACAATTATATATTTATGCTGCTTTTGCTTGTTTGCCCTGGTCTTGAAAGAGCTGAAGTCCTTTAAATACCCAAGGCAAAGAATGAAATGTTAAAATAGCTTGTAGCTGTGCCACTGGGGATGGCATTTGTGCAAGAAATGGTTGCTGATTTCTTTAGTAAAATTGTTCTGGCCGCCCTGGAAAGGGTCATTGCTAATGAAAGCCCCAAGTGCTTCAGAAAGACCAGTTTACATAGTAAATAGGTACTGTTCTTCCTTTAAAATACACTATTAACCCACTCTCCAGCATAGCCCTCAAGGATTCACAATGTTGCTCAACAACCCTGTACAAATTGTGTGTGAAACTGCATGAAAAAAACTGAGGAGTCAACCCTGGTTGAGTCTAGCAAAGTTCAGAATAATTAAATTCTGCCTGACTCGATGTTGCTTGTCATTATTATGGGATTTCTTATGTTAAAGTCCTGTTCTAGTTTCCTTTAGCCTATGTGAAGAGATTCCAGTTATCTTAAGTGGAATCAGGTTCAAGCTGTCCTGGAGAGTGAAGTAGCACTGCAGTGTTCTGCTCTTAACCCTTTGCTGAGCTACAGCCTGGAAACCTGGCAGCAAACTCAGCTGTGACAGCAGCATAAACTTTCACTCAGGTTCAGATCCCTTCAGAAACAGACCTTTTGTACCCTATGGAGGATTACAGAGACTTGCATCCTCTGGGGTGAAAAAGGATGTAAGTTCTCCTGTTGTTTGCATTTTTGTAGTATTTAATAATATTTGTAGTATTAAATTAAACAGGAAACTTACTGTGAAGATGAACTGATTTACATTTGTTCTCAAAATGTTATTCTTTAAAAACATAGTTTCTCAAAGTGGAAACACCTGTTACCATGAAAAAGGAAGTACAACCTTGACAAACATACCCTCTTCTAGGCTATGTGGATATTTTTTTTCTCCTGTTAATACTATTTGTTTGGTTCCTTATTGTTTTAATAAAACTAAAAATCTTAGCTTGTCAGAAAGTTTGGGTCTATTTTTTTCCTGCCTAATGGTGCTCACTGTATACTGATGAGGAGTGACAGCACAGATAAATAAGCATGATGCAGTAAAGCTGGCTCTCATTTATTAGCTGGTAGTGAAGGCCCTTGCCTTATTTAGTCAGTTGATAAGCAGGACTCAGTCAGGAATGCTAGCTGTGTCCTTTGGCTTTCACAGGGGTTCCCTAATGTGGTAGAGATAGGCAGTTTGTCCTTCACTTTCAACACAAAGAAACACTTTAACACTTTCTTTTTTTCAATACAAGTTTGTTGAAGAAAGGGAATGATCATTTTGTTTTTCTTTTTAAGTCTCCTTTGTATCTTGAAATTATGCTGTTCTTGCAGTGAGCATGCTAATTCTCAGTGGTTGCACATCTGCAGCAGTATAGGCACTAAACCTACACATAAGTGCATGGACTTGCAGAGGAGTTGATGATGAGCAGAATTTCTCCCTCAGGCCCGTGAAAATTGGCAAAATGACTAACAGAGGTTGCAGACAGAAGACTGAATGTATTATTTAGAGGCCACTGATTGACAGCTCTTCACTCTTTCCCTGACTGCTATGTCTTTATATACAGAAGGACTTGTGCACTAAATGAGTCTTCCAAATATTATTTCTGGATTTCCTAAAATTAATAAAGTTTCAGAAGTTTCATGCTGGTAAAGAGTTCTCTGTCACTTTATACACAAATCAATCTTGATATAAATGGAACTGCACTTTCTGTTTTCATCCTTAATTTATCCCTTTTTCTTCTATAATATACTTGCTGTAGGAATTTTGTTATGTGATATTGTATTAATCACTGGATGGCTAGATGAGCAACTTCTTGGAGGAGCTGATTTGTCAAACAGAATTTTACATGTGTGTCCATGTCTTTAATGCAAGATCTCGTTGTGCAATTGCATGCTGTGAGAGGGGGAAGAAAAGGCAGATATGAGATGTTAGATAATAATCTGTAGTAGGCTCTGGGATTCACGGAGTGGAAAAATGCTTTTGGAAGATCTAAAAAAGGTAAAATTGTACTAGCTTGTTCTGAGAACCATTAACACACATGAGCTTTGAAGAGGGCATATTCTTTGTGCTGTGTGCAGCGTTACACAGGAACTCTGTAGCACGCTTTTGAAAGAGGGCAATTTTCTTAGGAATGTTTCTCATATTCTCAACCCAAATGAACTCTTAATCTGAAAAACTAAAACTGTGAACTGAAAACTGATTGCTAAATCAATTCTTTTCCTTCTTTCACCTTCAGTTAGCTTAGCAAATACTTTCCTTTTACTGTATGTGTAATCAGTTTCCTATGCTTATGAGTACATCTGTAGATGCAGATATGTTAATAAAATGTGCTCTTTGCACAGTTGCAGGACATTTTAGTTAAAAGCATTTAAGATTTTCAGAATCAATGCCTGCATGTCTATGTAAAGAAAACCATTAAATCGATCATGTTCTTGTACTACATAAGGAGCAACTGATCTGTCAGGCTAAGCCTGCTTAGCTGTGGTGTATCTTGGTTTTCTATCACCTGCTGGCAATTTCAAGCCTGATTGTTCAGCTGCAAATGATGCAGCTCCTTGAGTGAAAAGTGTAGAGCTGTAATGGCAGGTGTTTGACTATACAAAGATGAATAGGCATCTTTCCCCTGAAGGTGACTCAGAGGAATAGAAGGTCCCATTACCATTTTTCATGCTTACTTGTTTTTTTATTGATTAATAATGTCAGACATTGGAATAGATGGAACAAGTAAGTCACATAAAAAGTAGACTTCTCATTGTGGCCTTTCTTTAATTGATTCAGATAATTTAGAAATGTTTATTTTATGATTTCCATGGAAGGTAAGTAAGCTTGCTTTTAAATGCAGCAGCTTTAAAAATAGTGTATTCTAAATAAAACCACTTAAAAATAGTGTCAGTGATGTTGATAATTTTTTTAAACAACCTCTTTCCACTTTTTTCCCTTTGCTTGCCCCTCAAAAAAAAAAATCAGGGAAGCGTAAAAGAGGTTTACTTGAATAGAAGAAGGCAAAATCAAGCAATAGCATAGCTAAGTTTGGCTTGTCGAGTGCTAGGTCACCTTCTTAGCTGAATTTTAAAGTTTATACTGTATTTGGAATTAATGCATTTTGTCTGTATATGTCTCTCCTGGTTTGAGATCTAGCACACAAAGTATGAGATGCTTGAGAGTAGTGTATAAAGTGGAATGCATCACTTTATGCAAAACAATTAGTTATGCAGACAAATAGAAACTGTGCTTGCACTCTGAGTGGCTTGTAAGAAGTTTGCCTGAACAGGTTTTGAATGTATGAATACAAGGTGAACATATCCAGAAGCATCTATGTTGTCGCATAAGAGCTTGAAAACTAAGCTTTGGAACCTAATTTATGCTTTTGATACTTCATTTTTATACAAAAAGGTGGTCAAATTCAGCATCACTGAATCAAGTAGTGAATGGTTGTTATCCTCCAAGATGATGTAGCCTTCTGTGCTTTGTAGCAATCATCAGTTGCCATCTCCTCTGCAGAAGATGCTTTAGTTCATGTTGCAGCTAAGCTGTCCTTTGCATAATAAGCAGGGGCACAGACACAAAAAACATTTTGTCTCCTTCATCTTAATTCAGGGGAAAATTCACATTTCCTCTTTTTTTTTTCCCTTTTTGTTTGTGGAGGATTTTTTGGGGGATTTTTTGTTCTGTTTTTAAAGATGTATTTATATGAACAGAGCCAGTGTTTGAAATATTTTGATTAAGATATACTTTGCTTTCATTTGGATGAAATGTTTTCTTAAAAAGAGGAAACAAATGAAGGGGAAGTAGTGAGTATATTAAAAACTTCAGTATGCATTCCCAGTCCAGATGGAAAAATGATACTGTTTTAGTCATGAGGTTTCAAAGAGAAGAATGGATGTAAGCAAGGATCTTTCATGTGTGGGAATACAAAGGTGGCTTGAGTGGAGGCAAGAGCTGCTGGAATCTTGATTTGTTCACATTTACACAGTTGTGTGAACAACAGGGCTGTGGACAAACAAGCTTGTTCTCTAGCAGACAATTGCTTCTTGTTCTGACTCTAGGAATTGTGTAAGTCATGGATCAGCAACTGGTAACAAGGGTTCTATGACTGCCACAGTTCCCAATGTTTGAATTCTTGAGTTATCAGGAATGAATTGAGAAGAGTGGTAGGAAACAAATAGCTACCTACAAATAAATAATAAGTGCTTTGTGCTTGAGTATCAACTTACTTAAAAATATGGAAAATTCAACTTAAGGCCATTGTTAAATGAAATCCATGCTTTAAAGAAGAAAAGTTTTGATGCCACAGCACGAAAGTGTATTTCAATGCCATATTTCCACATGAAACAAATCTCAGGGGACAGCTTTTGTAATCATCTTGTCTTGGGTGTTATCAGAAGCAATTTCTATTCACCTTTTTGCAAAGAAATGGTGGAAAACTGAAAGAACTGTGTGGAATGCAGGAGTGCTGAAATCAGTGCTGTTAATCTTGAAGGCTTTCCATCCTTTTGAAGCTGGAAATGTTTTAATGCCATTGCATTGCTTTGTCTATGCATGATATTTTCTGCAGAACTGAAAAAAGAGACCAAACAATGATAAAAATGGGTTAAAATCAACAGCAGGGGCACAGGCAAGCACTGCCATGGGATGGTATCCATCTTTATGTTTGGTTCCTGAATTTCAAGCTGTCTTCTCTTCTATCTTGTTTGAGGATTTTATATGCCTGTATTAGAACCACCTAGGATCACTAGATTTTAAATTTAATTTATATTTTCTCTGTTTCTAGAGGAAAACAATGGATGTAGGGCTATACCATCTGCTTCTGTTGAAAGAGAACTCCTAATCCATATAACCTGGTCTCTCTGTTTTAGCAGGACTGGCACCAATATATTTTTACACCATTTTGAAGCTTAGTTCCTCATCTTGGAAAGCTCCATGACCCTTAAAATTTAGTGTTTGTGTTCAGTCCTATGGCTTAAGTCCATTACTGGACCTGTATTTGTTGGATAGATAACTGACTTGCTGTTGACTGTGTCTCTTCTTCCGGTTCTGGATGAAAAAATGCAATAAATTCAACAGGTTGTGTTTTCAGGCATTACTGGAGATGTTATGATTCAAAAGGTTTAGTACTGGCATTCTGTTTAATTTTTATTTTCTTTTTCCTATGCCACAATCTGCAGGTCTAACTGTATGTTGGAGTTGCCACATTTTTATCTTTTTCTTTCACAAAACCCAGAACCCCAAGAGGAGGAGGGTGTTGTGTTCTAAAGATGAAATTCTTACACGTTGCACATGGATTCAGTGCTTGGTTTTAGGCATACCATGGCACAGTGGTGGGAGCGTCTCCTAGTGGGGCTCCCAAGTGTGGTACCCTGTGTGTGGAGAGAATTAGGGTATGCACTGCCAATTTGTGTCCACACTGCTTTGAAAAGCCAAGCTGAAAAGAGACACAATCTCTTGCCTAGAAAAGCTATATTGCTTTCAGATCAGAGCTTGGAGGGGGAGATCTAATGTTTGTGGAAACAGGTTTTTTTGTGGGCCATTTAGGCACCCACAAGTGAGCTGTTCAGCATGGAGGGCAGAGGACGTGCTTGCAGGGGATGCTGAGGAGAGAGGATGGATTGAGCTGTTCCTTTCAAAAAGAGATGGCTCCTGGGAAGAAGGGGGGACACCCGAAGGTGCTCAGCATTCACAGCCACAAATCATAGCACAGAGTTGTCTGGCAGTGCTTTTGTGCAGAAAAGCTCAAGTGAGGTGCTTCCTTTTGATCTTCCCTCTGTGTATCTCCAAATAGCCCAAATCTTAGAACAATGTCTGGAAGAAAATGCACGCTGAAAGTTTGTCCTCAGATTTTGAACCAAATTTCGCCTCTACCAGGAGAATTCCCTCCCCATCAGTCCGGTTCGAGTTAGTAAAAGGAGTTGTCTCTTATCTGGCATTAGAAACATTTTGCGCGTGGTAGGGGAGGCCGGTTTGGAGTTCCCGGGCGAGGCTGGAGCCCCGTGCTCTGCTCCGTTTCCCTCGGGGCTGACCTGTGCGAGCGAGCCCGGCTCGTTCGGCTCCAGCACCACGGCCAGCTCCAGCTCCAGCTCCAGCCCCGTCCCGCTCCGGCGCCCGGCCCGCCGCGCTCCCTCCGCGCCGCTGAGGGGCGATGGCCGCTGCCCCCTGGGAGCGGGCCCGGCACCTGCGAGCCCTGCACCTGGGCCGGGGAGAGGCTGGCCGCGGCTCGGCCAGCTGCCCTTGAAGCTCCTGAAGCCAGCCGTATCCTGGGGGGTATCAAAGGCAGCGTGGCCACAGTCAAGGAAAATTATACTTCTGCCTTACTCCAATCCTGTGTGACCCCACGTGGAGTACTGCACTCAGCCCCGAGTCGCCAGTGTAAGAAGGACCTGTGGAGTTTAGAGGAGGATCACAAAGATGCTCAGAGGGTGGAAGACCTCTGCTGTGCAGACAGACTGGGAGAGTTGTGTGTGCTCAGCCTGGAGAGGAGAAGACTCCAAGGATGCCTCATAGCACCTTCCAGTACCCAATAGGGGTCTACGAGAAAGTTGTGTAGGCAACGTGTTCCAGAGCCAGGTTCTCATTATAAACTGAATCTTCAAAGTGCTGAGCATCCTTAGTTGGAGTTGGTGATGAGGGGTAGGAGCTCAAGAGCTCCCAGGTGGTGCTAGCATTTTTTCAAGATTGGGACTAAATGCACTGTTTCTTCCTTTCAGTATACCAAAAATATCCAGATGTACACTCTGCCTACAAGTTATGGCAAAGTACTGCTCATAAAAATTATAGTTGTAGCTAGCTGTTGTGACTGTCACTGAAGGTCTTCTATTTTCAGGGATATTTGAAATCACTGTAAAAAATATTCTGAATTAAAATTCAGCATATGACTTCTCTGCCAGAAGCTACTAAATGTTTAATTCGTGTTTGAGAAAATCTATTAGTATATTCCCCGTTTTGTTTAGAGAGAGTAAAATTAATGGTTTTGTTTTGCTTTTCTGCTCTGCTTTTTATTATCTTATGTATATTTCTCTGCTTATTCCAGATCTATGCTTGATACATCTGAGGCTAGATTCACTTCTGTTACAGACAACTGTAATTTTCATTGTGCACGACTCTAGCCTTACATCTTGATTAGTCTGAAGTGTCTTCTGCAGTGCTGTGAGATCCAAATCGGATCATTAGATTTAATATGAGATTATTGTATAGTGGACATTTATCCTTGCAAAATATGCAGTTCACATGGCAGTACTTTTGTAGAGTCATTGAATACAAAGTCACAGCAGTCATGGGTTTTATTACTGTACCATGCTGACACCTATTCTCTGACTTGTTTTTATCTGCTACTTGGTTAAATTATACTCCCTTCTGGTCAATATTAAAGCAGATTGCTCTGTTTTAACAACTTTTTCTCCCTTTAGTCATACAAGAGGTTTTATGAGGTACACTTGCAGCTTTTTTTGGTAATGTGTGTCTAATCTTGCATGTTTTCTCAAGGTTGGGGGAAGTTTGCCCGCTTGACGCGTGCGCTCACGAGCAGCCGAGGGGTGCTGCAGCAGCTTGCTCCCAGCGTGCAGAAAGGAGAGAACGTTCACAAGCACTCAAGACTTGCTGAGGTAATTTTTGCTTTCCCCAGGAGGCTGTTATGAAATGTTTTTAGCCTTTGTGGGTATGTCATCTCTGTGTGAGCCAAGCACTGTCAGTCCTCCCTGCCCTGGGAATCTGGTTTGTGTGCTGTGAAATGTGTCCTATGACAGCAGAATGAAAGCAGGTGTCCCAAAAACTTCATGTAACCTAACTGCAGTTCCATATCTTAGCAAATTCTTAGAAAGGTGTTATTAAAATAATACTTTCTCACTTAGTTTCCATTCTTCTGAGGATCTTAATAAGAGTAGGATCTTGGACTATCTAATTATGTAAAACTGAGGTGAGAAAAACTCAGTTTAGTACACAAGGAAATCCTGGAGAATCCATGGCAGGGTTATTATCTATATTAATTCATGTCTACTTACTTTTCAGTGGGATTCCATCCCTGCATTATGAACTGGTTAAAAACTATGTTTAAGTTACTGCTTTTATGGACAGAACAGTTGTAAGATGCCACAAGCAGCACTGCAAGGAGATTAGGAAAGTGAAACCTTGTGATTTAAGTAGCCTCTCAAAGGTTTGAGATAAGCTGCAGGCAGAGAAGGCCCCTTGAAGCACTTAGGGTTTGAGGGCTTTCACCACGAGGGGGAGAGACTGTCCCAAGTTTCCTGTAGCTGTCTCCTGGGCCAGTAGCAGGGTCTCCCTGGTGTAAGAACAGCCTGGGGAGAGGTTTGACATGGTGTTAATGACAGCACAGCCAATATAACATGGCACTTCCTGCTGTGAATGCCATGGCAGCAGCTCTGACTTGGCAGTAATTCTTGATCTTCCTGTGCAGCTGGAGGTGTAAGGTGTTGATGGGTTCCATGGGGTGTCCACATAGTCAGTTGTACTACACTCTGCTGGTTCTGTTGTATATGTCTCAGTTCCTGTGCAAACTAAAAGTCACCTGTCTTCTTATAATGTATAATGGCAAAATTCCTGCAGACAGGATCTTACCTAGTCAGTATTTAATACAGAAGAACTCAAGAAGGGGAAACCAATTTCTGTTGGAGCAGAGAAATCACATGGATCATCCTAGCACAGGGGACATTCCCACGGACACCGTACTGCAGGAACACCATGCAATTAACACATGTCCACCCTGATGTTACTTCAGTATCCTGGGATTTGGAACAGTTTTCCTCCTAATCCTACTCAAGGCTTCATATCAAATAATCCTTTCTTCTCTTTAGATCTCTGCCCTTGAATTTTAGTTAATGCTAAAATGTAGGCAGCAAAATGTAAGACAAAGGGCCTGAGGTTATTCTGTTTGGCAACAGTCTGGACGTCAGTGACTATGTGTTACTGAAACTTTTTGCAAGTTCATGTGCTCAACAAATCTTTGCAAGTATTCTTACTGGCACAGCCAATTGATTCATTACAAATAATAAAGGGCAAGTGTATAGTTTACGTGTCTGAAATGAGTTTCTTTAATTGCTGACTGAATATTGCAGTCATAATTTTACAAAGAACATTAGCCCCAGCTGTGATGTTAGGTAGCTTTTTTTCCTGCTGTAATTCCATTTAAGCCAATAGAACTACACTACAGAGAAAAGAAGAATGCAGATAATCATACAGACAAGACCACCTTTCTTTATTTGAAGATATATGGGGTGCCGGGCTTCTTCTGCAAAGGTTTTTTGATAATATTGAATATGGGATCTCTAACAGTTTCCTGTTGTATTTTCAAATATTTTTTTCTTTTTTTTTTCTTCATCCCTGCAGTAGCCTATCTGAAATTTAAAAAGTCATCCTTTTTCTTTTGCTACTCACTATGACATTTCACATCAATCTTGTTTGTGTGAGAAGGCTCCACGTTTATTGCAGTGTTATTTGTGTTGCTCTTAGTTATTTATCACTTATATATTTGAATGTCTTGGGAGGCTGTTGTGTCCCAGAACCTGAGTAGAGCAAGGTGTTGGAGCCTGCCACAACAGCTTACAATTTTTTATTGTTTATGGAACAGTTTAGGAAAGGTGTTAGTGACAGACTAACAGGCCATGGATAATACAAGCACTGTCTGTGAAGCTTCAGTCTCTGAATTTTGCCAGTAGGCACAGATTTTTTTTTTAGCCTGACTTCTCTAATAGCAGTCATATGAAAACTACTCAAGTTAATTATGCAATTAACACAAAGGTGTTAGGTAACTGTGAGACAACATTTTGCAATAGTAGTTTGTAAAAGTAGCTGATGCATTTCTGTTGCTAAATCACCAAGGAGCTGATTGTAGGGATGGTTCTTCCTGGTCACATCTGAATAAGTACGTGTGTCATCTGCGCCTGTGGTCTTAGCTGATGTGTTCTGCACCTTTGCCAGGCAGTTCTGGGCAAACAAGACTGTGTCAAAATTAAAAAAAAATCTAGTTATGAAAAATAAAACCATAGAAATTATAATGGTGCTTAGCAGCACTGCTTAAGAATGGAACTTCTGCCAGGTTTTTTTTTAGCATTATTTACCAGGAACTTACAACTGCCATTAAAACTGCCAATCAAAATATTGAGCCTTAGCACCTAGCCCTTAGTTTGGGAGCAATTTGTGTCAGTGCTTGGGAAAACAAAACAGGGGGGAGTGAGAGAAAGCAAATAGGTGCAATTGAAAACATGAAAAGGAGAGATTAAGCTGGAAATGAGTGAGTGCTTGTGTTAGCTTTTTTTTTTTACCCCCCAGTCATACTGTCATAAAAATAAATAAATCATGGTAACCACATTTGACGCAATTTATGACTCCTGACTTGGGATATATTCACCATTTTGTAAAAAAAGAATAGGATTAAAAAAAATTGCTTTAAAAAAGAACACAGTCTTTTAAAACCCGTGATGAAATTTGGCATTTCTGCTCTTGGAATAAAATTCTTCAGCGTTAGAGAGATATTAAAACCTCATGCATCATTACCACAAATAATAAATGCAGATAATACAGCTGCATTATCTGATGAATAATAACCAACTGAAATGATACTTTCACTAATAAGTTTATTTCTTTTACCATGATAAAACTGTATAATAGTGAAAAGTCTTCCAAAACCAGAGCTGTTTCAATTATTCAGCAAATTGTAGTAATCAAATTGTCCAATGCACATGAAAGGAAGCTCAGCATATTGGTTTATATAGTTGTGTACATTTTCTTCATGATTACTTTTCTATCAGTCTCTTGGGGTTTGGTTTTTTCCCTCTCCAGGAGAAGTAGCTTCATAAGCAGTTTGAATGTGGTTAGTTCATGTGAGTGTGTAACCACGCTTAACTACTTCAGCAAACCTGTCTCAGGTCGGCACTGCTCTCCATAGAGGCTGAAGTGCAGCAGGAGCACCTTGGAATGGGGCAGAAGGCACTTTGCATCGACCTGGGTTTGCTGGATGGTGCAGAGAGAGTGGGGTTTATGGCTCTCAATCTCCAGATGACCCAGGGGTGGTGTGTGGGGGGAAGGATGATGAGGAAATAGACTTGGTGTGGCCCTTGGTGTGAAAAGTGGAGCAAGGAGCTCTTGTAACTTCCAGTGCAGTGACCTAAGAAAACCTTGATCTTTAGCACTAAGCTCTGTGGACCTCCTTCCATGGTTTCCATGCAGTACTGAACTCTTCTGGTGTGCTCTATGATAAAGACACATGCTTGTTCTCTGAGATTAAGCTTTGTTGTAGGCGTGTTTTGCTTCCTTCAGTGAAATTAAGACTTTGGTGCCTTTGAGAGCTCCTGGCTGGCACTGTGAGATTCTTGCCAGTGTGCAAAGCAAGTTGCCTTTGCTGGGAGAGATAGTGTGAGCTGGGGCAGTGCCTTCTTTCACCTCAGGCTGTGAAATCATCTCCAGCAGTGCCAGCAAGATGGGCTGGTTTTACAAAGGTGTGTGTCAGTGATGTCGTGAGAGGGAAGCCAGGCTAGAACTTGTCACCTCCATCCCAGCCAAAAAGAGGACTGGAGGCACCTCTGGCTTTCTGCAGGTGGCTTTCCCCATCTGGTGATTGATTGGAATCCCTGTGTCATTCCTAGATGCCTGTCTCCTGCCCCTCCATTCAGGATTCATGCCCACAATGCTTCTGCTGGAGACCAACTAAAGCCACTGGTCTCTTTAAATAACCATTGCTAGGGCTTCTCTAGAGACTCCAGGGGGGTAACAGAAGTTCAAAAGACTTATTTATAAGGTCCCTAGCTATTCAGATAGTTTAGAGTATGTTTACTTTCTAAATAGGAAGGGAAGAGATCAATCAGTCATCAATCCTTTTATTTTCCTGTGCTGTAGCCCTTGAATCTCAAACAAGTAAGGCGAGAGTGCTTTGTATTTGGTGATGACATTTTAAAACACTGAAGCAGCAGTTTATTGCCTTAACAAGTTGGAACTAGAAGTCTGTTTTTTCTGCTTTCACAGTTCAGTTTTACATCCTTACTGTTCCACTGGCCTTATTTTAATGGCTTTTTTTCTATTCACAGCAAAACAATGAACACCATAATTTAGCCCCTTCTTTTTTGCCAAACAGAGATTGTTCTTGCCTTTTCCCCTAATTTGGTATGCAGGTATACATTAGTATATTTTTCAGGAAATTTAGTTCTTTTGATACAAAATTTCCACAAATTCTTGGTGTATAAAGAGAGCAGCAGTGACCAAAACAGAGTGCATTATGCAATTCTCAGTCTATAACTTACGTATGTATATATAAGAACCACCTGACAAGAGTAAACAATTTTTTTTTCAGTTTTTCATGGTTGAGGTTTCTATGCTGATTAGAATAGTTACCAAAATATTGGATTTAGTCATGTAATACCAGGGGCTAAAAAAAAAGCTATAGTAGGCCTGTGATTGCAGAAGAAGCAATTATGCTTTCCTGCTGCATTTGAAGGGTGATCCTATCTCCCCACACCAGTAAAATCTCAGCACTAGAACTGAAATCCTGCTAAATGAAAAATGTTACTGTGTGATGGAGGTGCTTGGTTTTGCTGATCAGTTATTCCAGTGAATGAGGATTGCAGAGGACTCTCCTTGCCCAGTGAGGCATATCTCAGGCTTAGGATTCTGCGTTAGAGCTGCTGCTCATGAAAACCAGTAGCAACCTGGTAAACCAGTAGTAAATCTCATGAAAGCCAGTAGTAGCTCATTGCTCTCCAAGTGATTCAGGTACAGCTGCAATGTGCAAAAGGGAGGGCAGGAGATATTTGCAGTATTGATTTGGGGTAGAGCTTTTGTTGGGAAAAGACATCCCAACATCTGTCACTGGGACTGCAAACAAGGCCTGAAGGGAATGATGCTCTGAGTACACACAGGGACTCGGTGCACAACCTCTGCCTCTTCCAGTCACACCAGGGGCTTTTGGGACTGCATGGGCTGGCCAGTGCCTCCTGCAGGAAGAGAGCCTGCATGTGCCTTGTGCTGCTTCCAGCTCCTCTCAGCACAGGACAGCTTAATTCCCTTTTATTTTTGGTTGTACGGAGAACATACGTGAATCAGCGTCAGCATCAAGAGACTGTGTAATACTGCAGTGAACATGTCTGAGTCGTAGTTGGGTCTGTTGGAAAAATGTTCATTTCTCCTCTTTGCTGTCATTCTAGACACACACTAACAAAACTACAGAGTCCTCTTATTTTTTTTTTAAATCGTTTTTTTTTTTTTCAAACTCTTAATGCCTCTGTGGTAACATGCAGGTCTGTCAGAGCAGGTCATGTTAATTCTCTTCAGGAGAACATACTGGGCTCAAAGTCAGCAGGCTTGCAATTCCCATTCTCATTTGCACGTGTGTGAGGAGCTGTGCTCTGACAGTGTCTGACCCCTGTTGTGTACACGAGTAAGTGATTATGTGAGGTTCAAAGCAGCAGGGAATTTCATCTGAGACTGTTTTGTCCAAGTAGATCTTGTGTAGCTGATCGTTTTCTTTTGTCCCCTTTGGCTGAAACTGTTGGAAAAAATCTCACCAGTTCACCAAAAAAGAAAAGAAAAAAAAAAAAGGCACTCAGAAAAGCCTGGAGATAAAATCCACGTCTAAATAACTGACATTAAAAAAGCTGAGATAAGGAGAATGAAAGGAAGACATCCTTCTATTCTAGCTGTGTTGTCTTATCTTTTCCCAGAGAAAAACAGACATTTGATTTCCTTCCCTGCTTCCTATTGCTCTGAACTATGTGTAAATAAATGTGAAAAAGGAACCATGCTCCTAAATACTTCTCACAGGTGAGAGTGAGTTTGGCATTACCAAACTTCTGTGAGTTTGGCATTACCAAACACATTTCACTCAAGCAAGCCTTCATGTTTCTTTCAATTTTCATTCATAATTCATCCAGGGTAAAACTTGCTTTAAAATTTAACTTCTCTTTATTTGGACACAGGTTCTTGATGTTGGTTTCACCCTCGTGTATATCCATGCATATAAACAAACACATTTTTATTCATAGGTATGTGAAAGAAACTTGAGTTCCCAAGAATTACATACATGATAATATTGTTTTTGCAGCAGTGGGCAGAACTGGAGAGAGAGCAGACATAAAATGGGCAGCATTGATTGAGAGTGCAGTTATGCAGAATAGTGCTCGGTATCAGCGTGTGCTCAGCTTGAGGTCCAGGGTTTAAAACGCATCCTGGCAGATCATCTTCTGCAGTAGTGCTTTTCTGAATTCAGACCCAACTGCAGTGTAACTCAACAGTGTGCCTTGGCAGGTCCCCTAAATCCTGCACTCAGTCTGGAGGCCCCACAGCCAGAGGGACATTGAGGCATTGGAGCGTGTCCGAGGAGGGGCACAGAAGGCAGTGAAGGGTGCAGAGAACAAGTCTGATGAGGAGGAGCTGGGATTGCTTAGCCAGGAGAAAAAGGGGCTCAGGGGGGACCAGCCCCTCTCTACAAGTGCCTGAAGGGAGGTTGAAGAACGAGGGGAAATCTGTCTTTTCCTCCAGACAACAAGTACGGAACCAGGGGAAATGGCCTCAAGTTGCACCAGGGGAGATTTAGATTAGATACTAAGAAAAATTTCTTCATTGAAAGGGTTGTCAAGCATTGGAACAGATTTCCCAGGGAATGGTGGCCTTACTGTACCTAGAAGTGTTCAAAAGGTGTGTGGATGTGGCACTTGGGAGAAGTTCTCCAACTTGTTTGTTGGTGAACACGGTGGTACTGGGTTAATTGTTGGACTCAACAATCTTAGGGGTCTCTTCCAACCTTAATGACTCTATCTTTCTGTGATTCCACACCATCAGGTAGTTAAGATACTGAACTCTGAATGAATAGGTGAAGTCCAAAATGAGTTTATTTAGGCTAATGATAGATATCCTTGTATTGAAAAGTAGTGTGCCCCTGACGCAGGGAATGATTGGTATTTGAGCCTATTGATTCAGAAGGTTGAATAATTGCTTTATTAAAATATTATATTATATTATATTATATTATATTATATTATATTATATTATATTATATTATATTATATTATATTATATTATATTATATTATATTATATTATATTATATTATATTATATTATATTATATTATATTATATTATATTATATTATATTATATTATATTATATTGATACTATACTATACAAAAGATAGATACTAAAGAAAAACCTGTGACTGTCTCTAGACAGCCAGGACACGGCTTTGAGTGATTGCTTAATTAATATAAACAACTATTCCTAGAATTTAATTTTGAAATCTCTTTAAGTAAACAATCTTCTTAACACATTCCACATGTCCAAAAACAACAGGAGCAGAGAATAGAGATAAGAATTGTTTTCTCTTTCTCTGAGGTTCCTTGCTGCAATTCTCAGGAAATATCCTTGGGAAGTTGTGCCTGCCTGCTCTCTATGAAGAGAGGTGCAGCTACATCTGTGGGCTTTGGACCTGCACAGCCCAGAAAAGAGGAAAAGAGGCCTGTGCATTGATGATAAATTGTAGTATGAGACTATTTCAGACAGGGTGTAGTGAAGAGTTAAATAGCCAGTGTTAAAAAAAATGTTGTCCAGTGGTCCTGGTGGTGGACTGGAGCTCAGTTGTGTGTTGTTCCTGGTTTTGCCATCAATTTCTATTTGCCCTGGCCTCCCTGCCTATTCTTGCCCATCATTTTTCTGTCTCGTCTGTCTAGATAGCTGAAGGGTTTTTCTCTCTTCTCTGTTTGTCTTGGACACTCCACACGTTAGACTTAGTGTCAAAAAATAATTAATGGCATTAAAAGAAACAACTGTTCTTAGTTTGATGCTGATTTGTGTAACAGAATACTTTTCTTGGCTTGCTAACCATTTGATGGTGATAAAAGGAGTTAATGGACATGAATTTTTATGAACTGCTGTACTGAGCTTGAGAATCTAGTGTGAAAAAACTAAGCATGTTTTCTTTTTCCTTTCAAATCTCTCTTGACTACAGGTATTGCAGCTGGGTTCTGAAATCCTCCCACAGTACAAACAAGAGGCACCAAAGACTCCACCGCATATAATTTTGCATTATTGTGTATTCAAGACTACCTGGGACTGGATCATCCTGATTTTAACCTTCTACACTGCTATTTTGGTCCCTTACAATGTCTCCTTTAAAACCAAGCAGAACAACGTGGCATGGCTAGTAGTGGACAGCATTGTAGATGTCATTTTTCTGGTTGACATTGTGCTCAATTTCCACACCACCTTTGTGGGGCCGGCAGGGGAGGTGATCTCTGACCCCAAGCTGATCCGCATGAATTACCTGAAGACCTGGTTTGTGATTGACCTGCTCTCCTGCCTGCCTTATGATGTCATCAATGCATTTGAGAATGTTGATGAGGTCAGTACATCACTTCCACTTCCATCCATTATTCATTACTCAGTGGTTGGCGGGGAGGTGCCTGACAGAAGAAATGTATGTTTTTAAATTTATTGAATTACTGTACATATGTCTCTGGTAGCCACCCACAACCTGCACAGAAGTTTGCTTATGAATCCTAGCCAGAAGGCTCATTCTTTAATTTCTGCTGTAGTTTTTGGTGTTAAAAATCCATGTTTATTTTTCTTCTTTCTGCACCCTCAGGGTTCAGGAGGACAGGTAGAGGCAGACAGCAGCACCTTTGTACAGGTGTTGCTGTCCCAAATTTTATACTGTGGTTTTTGTCCATAATGCCATAAGATATAATTTGTACAGCTCTGAGGAAAACTGCTCCATCTGACTTAGGAATAATTTGAGCTGTGTGTCAGGACAGTTTGTTGGGGCAGGCTGTGCTTGCTTTCACTGATGACTGATCAGGGCAGTTCTGCTAATTCCAGTTCTGCACAGGAACAGCTGGGAAGTAAAATACACATTTCTCAGCTGCGTCTAGTACACTGTGGCAGGTGGCAAAGAGGCAGGCAGTGACTCACTGGACCTTCTTAGAGCACCAGAAAGCACTGTGTGGATACCTGGTTATCTGTGAAGCATTGTTTGGCAACAGCATTTTTAGAGGAAGGTGAAGCAATTGAAGGTGCTTGTTTGGTGATTTCATAATTAAATGAAAGAGTGGGGAGAAATCTGGAAATCTAGACTCTTCCTTAGTTCTTCATTTCTCTGGGAGTAGATCACAACCTAGCAAATGAACTAACATTTAGACACTTAAATCCAGAAAACTAGTATTTTTTAACTGCTTGTTTTTTTAGATTAGTCTGCCAAGAAAATATTCCTAAGGTAAATACATTAAAGTTCCCTGCCTAAATAGTTCAGAGAGTTGATGACTTTTTAATACAATCTTAAAGAGGATTCCAGAAGTCTGCTTTCTGGTTACATGTTATAAAATCATCAACTAGTTATGTCTCTGAGTTTATCTGTGACACATGCTAAAGCTGTAAGATGCAGAATCACAGGGTGGCTGGGCTTGGAAGGGATCTCTGGAGATCACCTAGTCCAACCCAGCTGCTAAAGCTGATTCACAACTTGCACAGGATCACATCCAGGTGGGTTTGAATACTTCCAGAGAAGGGAGAGGAATTTACATACCTACCTCATCAGGGCTTGGTATTTAAATTTTAGCCTGTAAAATTTAAATTTTATGACTTCCTTTAAAATATGCCCATTTACAAAGGACAGCCTATCTATCAAAAGAAAACTATGCCAAGTGAAATATAGGTAAAACCAAACCCCATTACTTTTTAAAAATTACACTATTTTTTATAAAATTTAAAGTGGTTTTCTCAATAACTTGAGGACAGGTAGGCAAACTATTAAATGCAGTGGAAAAAATGTGATGTTATTTGATATTTAATTCCCTAGAGAGGTTTTCATTTTATATCAAGCTGTAGACTGAAATAACACAAATTAGATCAAGCAAAAAAGCCTTGTGAGACCTGTCCTTAAGTATTTGTTTGCCATATGAAAGACCCAGACTGCAGATTATTCTGCAGGGCTTTCACAAATTACTTTGCTGTGACACTGATGGAGCGATGGGAGGAGTGGCCATATGTCAGGTTCTGACATTTAGACAGAAAGAGTAAAAATAATAAATAAAAGTAAAAAATAAACGAAGCAAGAGACAAAAAACCAACCAAAAAAAGCCCCCAACAAACCAGGAAGGAAGCTTTTCTCACCCACGGCAGATAGAAGCAGCCTGGTGAAGATTTTGCTGAAGGAACACTTCTTGACTTTAGACTGGTGTTGTGACTTACAGAACATCCCTCAGGAAAATGTCTGTACCAGTGGCTGTGACAGCCCTTGAACTGAGCTGAGATGATTTTGGACTCATGGTAGCAATTCTGCAGAGAAATTCTTGTGTGAGTTTGTATTTCTGCAGGTTCTCCATCTCAGTGTTGCCTTGTAGCAATGAGGAACTGATTGGTACTTCAGTTTTCCCCTGGCTCTTCAACAGTCTCCTTAATCAGTGTAACAGTGTTAGTTTAAGTTATTCTACTGTTGTGCCCAAGGGAAAAAAAAAATCAAGATTTTTCTTGATGCTGTCCCTTAAAGACTGTTCATCTGCATTTCCCATAGTGGCTTCTGACATTTGGCTGGTATAAATTGCTGTAGGATCATTAGAGCAGAGTTTCCACTGGTGTAAATTGCCATGCTTCTACTGAGGGCTCATAGGCTGGTTTATGGCACCTGAGGGGTTTTGCCAGCAATGCCAGCAGAATAACACAGTGCACATCAGGAGGAGGTTTGGGACAGTATCTGCTGATCACTGTTTCAAGAACTGCCTGTAGAGAGAAAGATAACCTTTTAGTGAAGAAGAAAAAAAATAAAAGCCACATTCAAGGAATCTTGAAAGCAGAAAATCTTTGCCTTTTATATTCTTTTTCTGTTGTGTAGAGCATTCCCTTGTGGGTCAACTCCCTTCCTTTCTTGCTGGCTCAAATTTACCTCTCTCTTGCCCTGGATTATATACCATATAAGTTTGCAGGTGCAAAGCTGCCCCGCTCAGTGTGCAAATAACCAAACTGAACTGTTATCTCTCTGTCACTTTAATTTTTCTAGAGGGAATTCCCTTGGAGCCATGGCAATGGAGTCAGGAGCTGGCCATGGCTGCTGCAGGATTTTTTCTTTTTGGAAGTCCAAGTGAGAGTATTCTTAAAAAATGGCCAGAGTTGAAATGATGCCCAGTGTCAACAGTGGTGCTAAGATGAGATGAAGAATATGACTTGTTATTTTCCCCAATCTGATGTTTTCCATACATGATTTCAAACAGGAAGAAATAGAATCCTGGCTTTGTTGCAGTTCCTATAATGAAGGGGGATTGGACTAGGTAGAAGCTTCCTTATTTTGCTGGCTGCTGTAATTTTCTGCTTAAAAAAAAGGCACTGAAGACTCTGAGAATGCCATGGAGGAGCTAACTTGACAAGTCAATTTGTACTTCAGAATGTTGTAATTACTGTGATAGAGACTAATTGATTTGCAAGGGACACAGGAACTGCAGCACTGAATAAGTAAAAAACTGTATAATAGGGTATTGAGATTTTTTTTTTTTTTGCTCTGGGCAGTTTTGGGACTCTCCCATTACTTATCTCTAGATTAATAGTGAAACCATTTTTGTCATCTTTAAAATGATCCACTAATTGTAATAGATGAAACTACAGTTGATCAATATTTTTGGCAAGCAGATACTCAATTGAAAAAAATCTTGTACTAGATATTTTTTCCTATTTTGAAGTAACTTGTTGTTTTGCAATTTACTTCATTATTCCATTATAAGATATAACCAAAAATATTTTCTTGAAACAAAATTGAGTGTGACTTCTGTGGTTTTCAGACAATTTCAAAATTCTTTGGGTTTGTTGCAGTTTGGAAAATTAGTATATTTTCAATTCACATTTTTCAATAAAATCGAAATTCCAGTCTCCTCTCTGCATGGTTGAGAATATTTTGGTCCATAAAAATAATTTGAATTCATTAACTATTAATCAATACAACTATTAATAACTACAATTAATTCAAGAGGCACTTAAGTATGAATATCCACATTCTACAGATGGAAGAGGAAAGAAAAAACATTAATGTCTTTGTTCAAGGCCATATAATTATATAAGAGACTGATCTCAAGTGCTGTGCTCAAAGAGACAGTAGAGCATTTCATATTCAGACATGAGCAGAATTCAACAAATGAAGAAATAAATAGCTGTGGAGAAATTTCTGTTGTTACCCAAATGAAAGTAAAGTTATGGATGTTTCTCCTGGCTTTTATACATGGGAAACAAATGATAGAGTTAAATACTAATTATTTTCTTGACCTGACAGAATTTCAACAGAAGAAAATATACCATATTCATACTGATTGATGAATCAACTTAATGCTAGGCTTGAACTTCCTATTGTTAAGAGAATACATCATGCTGTAATTTAGTCTGAGTAAGAAAAGAAAATATTGGTCTAAAATTTAAACATGTGGTGTTAGTCTCTTTCAAATTTGAATGATCAAAATAGCATTTGTCAGTAATTCTTTACAGTAATTAGTATTATTCCTCACTTAAGGAAATACCACCTACTTTGGGGGATAATGTTATCTTTTTGTGTTCAGACATCAATCAGTAAATTTAACAAAAACCAGGCTTAAAGAAAATTCCACAATTTTTTCCAAGAACAGTGCAATTTTAGACCTTGAATTCCAAAGCATATTTTTGCAGTGTCAGCTTGAGCAATTTTATACTGTGGTTTTCATCCATAATGCCATAAGATATAATTTATATTGGAAAAAATTTAACTTATTACATGTGATGCTGTTGTGAAATCTCATGGTAGGAGTGGAATCCAGTCATGTCACCACCATATAAATCTCTGAAATAGGGAGTTTGTAGTAGTAATTGCTATATATGTTTGAGCAGAGAGCTGTGATCAATTGTTGGCTGATGCCAAATTGAGAACCACGTATCACTCAATTAGTTGAGGTAGAAGACAAATAAATGCATAGTAAAAGATCATTAGGAAACATATATTCAATATAAATGATCTAGTGCTCAGTTAAGTGAATGAATGGGAGAGAAGCTAGCATGTAGGCAAAGAGGATCTACAGCTTTGAAAGGCCAAAATTTATGATGATAAACGAAGTCCCAGAAAAAAATACAATATGGAATAATAGAAGTAAATGAAGATAATTAGTGCTAAGTGAGTGTGGTGTAGCTGGAAAGTAAACAGAGAGTTGAGAGAGGAAAAAATGAATGTGTTGCTGGTCAAATTGTTGGCAACTCTCTGAGGCAGTACTTTTGTAATAGATTAATTTAAACCTTGTTAATGGAATAATCTCTCATGCTAATACAAATTAGCTATTTAGGAATTACTGAAGCAGCTACACTGGAAAGCATGCAACTTCCTTTTTTTTTTTTTACCACTGCATGCAACAAGGGGCAAGGAAATAAATTATCATATTTACAGTTTTATGGAATAAACTGGGACCTATAAAGAAAGATTTTGTGTTAGATGAATTTTGCAAACTGGAAAATGTAATTTAAAAAGTATTTTTAAACTGTAAACAGCTGAGTAATATGAAATCTGTTTAAACAGTAGTTCACCACTCTTATTTGAATCTATCCAGTGAGGCAGTGCTGTATTTTGCATGTGAGTCTATTGCTAAATCTAGCAATGAATGAATAATTTTCCATGGCTAATTGAAATTTTAAAGCAGTCATAACCTACTTTTTATGTCATGTTTAACAAAAAAAAAACCCCAGCTGTGTATCAGGGAGCGTGATCCAGACATAGAGGAGGAGATGCTGGCAAGTTGTGGTTCTTGGATGAGATGAAGGTAGACCAGGAGGGATGAGAGAGACCCTGTGGACTGGGTGACACCTACTGGGGCTTCTGGGGAAGGATCAAGAAATTGGGTTATTGTGCCCAGGTGGGGCAGGGGAGGGCTGGAACATGGGCCTTGGGCTGGGGATGGTGAAGAGGGTCTACTTGGTTGGGTGTCCCTGTGTGAGAATTCCCTGAGAAACAGGACACACCCATGGCAGGTGCGTGCTGGGGGCTGGAACCTGCCACAAACCCTCTGAGCAGAGGAAGGTCCTTGCTCTGCCTCCTAAGTGGTATTTGGAGCTTCAGAAGGAGTTTGACTGCCTTGAACTGTGGAAAAAGGGGGAGTGCAGTGGGAAGGAAAAGCAGTGGTGGAGGAGGAGGGCTGCTTGTCTGACTTCTGTAAGTGCCTCTGTTCAGCAGCATGGCCCCAGGGGGCTGTGCCAGGCAGGAATTACTCCTTAGCAGACAGGTAGGTGGAAGGAATATTTTGGGGAAATGCAAATGGTACAAAACAGATTCCTGGGGTAAAGTGCACAGCCAGGATATAAACCAGGTAGGCAAAAGAAGCACCTGCTGTTCAGACACTCTTGGGAATTAAGTGAGGGTGTCTCCTCTGTCTGCTTTGTTCCACATCTCCTCACCTCCCCCCACCATTTTTTTTTTCCAGTCAAATATGAGTTTTTCTATCTTCCTTCCTTAAAAACCCAACCTCCATGCTACCCATCACATGCCATTTTTATGCTACCCTGTGAAGGGGCAGGCTGTCTTTTCCCCCCAAATCCTCAGTTTTCCAAGTTGTGTTGATGTATATAGCCACTGCAGGCATTCAGGTTAAATTCTCTCCCATGCTGTAAGCCTGATTCTGCTACCTTCCCTTGTCTTACCCAGGCTCATACACCTTGGTGGCTCAGAGACATCTGCTCTGTCTGCTGATGGATAGCCCCTACCAAAGGAGAATTCCAGAGCAGGATGTGTTGCTATGTCCCTGCCTGGTGCTGACCTTCTCTGTAGGTTCTACTGAGGCTGTTAAGACTCCGGTTCACTCTTCTTCTGCACTCCAAATGTTCAGATTAGTCTTTCTGCTAAGTCACAGATAAGTAAGGGTGTTACTGGTTTTCAGGGCTACTTCTTCATAGCCTTGAAAGGCCTGACATGATTTATCATTCTGTTAAAGAGAGAATAGTAGTCTACATAAGCTATTCAATCTGTATCAGGCTAAAAGAATTAAAACGCTGAATTACATTTTCAGTGATAATATATGGTGATAGCCTTTTTCCAAGAAGGAGAGCTAATTGAATATATTAAGAGTCTGAATTATTTCAAAAAGCTGCTGTTAGAGTGAGATTTACACTGTGTATAAAGGGAGGCATGTTCCAGAGGCAGGGATCAGTTACTCTCCTCTTCCCCCCCCATTCAGCACACTTGTATCGATCTGAGGCAGAAAGTCAGATGAGATGACAAAGGATATTTGTTTGAGTAGCTAAGTGGTTGCTCTGTAGTCTATTTCATATTAGGGATGGAATTAGAATTGGAAAAGATGGAGAGATATTAAATGCCAGTAACGCTAAATATTATTTGGGTGTTTTGCTTCTTTGAGATAAGTAAAAAGCTTCTGGAACTGGCTGTTGCTTTGAATCAGAAGCATAGGGAAATAGGTTGTTGGGGTTAATTTTTATTTGCTACCACAGAAAGTAGGATTTCTTTAGGTTACTTATGTGTTATCTTTATTCTTGTTCTTCCTCTTAAAGTAAAAGGAAAATAGAGTTTGTTTCCTGATTTTGGTTTTTGTTGGTTTTTTTTTTTTTTGAGTGTGCATGTATGCATGTAAGGCAAACATGGACATAGTCTTACAAATGAAAAATCAGCCTTCCCATCTCTTCCCACACCCTGTGCTCTAATGCATGAATTATTGCTGTTTCTCCCCCATTCCTAACCAAGCTCACAAATGTCTGACTAAAATAAGCTTCAGGGGTCTAGAGATGTGTTTTCTTCAGTGCTGAAAACCACAGCAGTATCCAGAGGGCTTAGATATTGATTTTGACCTGTGCACATAACGCTATCTCATCTCTTGGTTGCTAAATATGGCCATCTGTAGGAAAGGTCATGTTCTCAGACCTAATTAAGAAAATCAGAGGAGACAAATGACGGAAATGTGTAGTCCTAATGATGACCTGACAGGGCTGCCAGGTTACTGCAGATAGGCAGAGCCAGGTTGTGGCATGGCTGGCTTCAAATAAAGTGCCAAGAAAGAAGGCAGTGCTTTCTGCAGCTTTTGCCTCACAGTAGTGATAAATTTGGTTCATTGCCTCCCCTTTTGGAATAAATAATTTTTTTTTGTCTGTTTCATTCTCTTTCTTTTAATGGTTAGCTTTTAGTCTCCTGCATCTCCCATTAATTGAGATGAAGCCTGAACTTTAGCAGTTCCATATGAGAGAAAAGTGCTGAAAAACTTAGGAAAGATTTGTGCCAATACTGAATGTTTCTCTTTTTAAAAATAGGTAGTAAGTAGGAAGTAAATTATCCTGCCTTTGAGCCTAGAAAAAAAATCTTAATGCTTGGGTTAAGTGCATTTTCTTTCTGTACATGTAGAAAGTGAATAATGGCCTAAAAAGTGAATACTGTCATGTAGATTGAATCTATTACTAAAGTACTTGTGCTACTGCAGCTGTAGGAGGTGGGGTGAATGCAGCATTTTAGTTATTTTCTGCAGTTATTCATGCTGTATCTTGTTTGGAATGGAAAACTAAGTATTTTTCATGTTTTTGGGGGGGCAGGTGAGGTGACCTCGGTTACTTTTGATGGCTGTTCTTTAAACAATTTGTATTTTAATTTTTTTCTAGGTGGGCTTTTATTAGTCAATGAATTGAGCTGAATTTAATTTTGCATGGCAAATGAACAGCAGCAACTGCTTTTGTCTGTACAGCATCTATCACTGTGCGTCCACTGTTACTGTTCTTGGACCACAAAGACACAAGGAACAATAATTGCTCTGCTTACAGCCCTTGTGTTTCCACAGTGCCTCTGTCTCTTTTTCTGGGTGTGGGAGTAATAGCACAAATCTTACATTGTCTGATTGAGAGGGAGAGCCAACAAATGGATGTCCTGGATCCCTGTGTTTGGAAAGAAGGCTGCTTACATGCTGAGGTATCAGTGTGAGACAAGGAGTGCACTCACAGTAGGTTAGAACTTGCAGAAAGCAAGGAAATACAGAAGAAAACCTGTGTAAATGTGCATAGAATATAGTGAGGAAGTCTAATTAAGGACAAATTATACATGGAAATTTACTTTTGGCAGCATTTAATGGACAAACTTATGAAGCTTTTTCTTTGAATATAAAATGAGCACTGCTTTGCTGTGGGACTGAGGCTGGTCTGTTTTTCTGTTTTCGGGGTTCAGTTCTACTCTGCTAAGAATGTGTAGAAGGAGAGGGAGGGGAAGTGGTTGTATTTATTATTTTAAGAGCTTTTGACATTCAAGTCTGCTCAGTCAGTGGCTATGGAATGATTTCTTCAGTGTCTCAGTGCCTTGAGCTTGCCCTTTGGTTTGGAGGGGACTGGCTACACTTTCTTCCTTTTTTATGCAGCAGCCATCACTGGCAATGAGAGTAAACCTGCCAGTCTATGAAATATTTATCAACATCAATACACAGGTATCAGCAGTAGAATTTTTTAGTCTCATTCAATCGCTTCAAAACATTTGAAATACAAGTGTGTGTGAAATGCAGTATTTTCTGACATGCCTGACCAAGTGCTGCATATTGAAGTGAGCACTGCACCCAAGTTCTCTCTGTAAAAATATAGTAAAAATGTACTATGTGTCTATTCTGGCCATATAACAGATCTTTAAAAATTTATTTTTGCATAGCCTCAAGGGATGTTTTCTGTTGGATAGAGTACCAGTAGTTGCAACTGTGTTGAGGTAAATCAGACCCAGTAGAACTCCATGGAATATTACTTAGCCTTGTCCTTTCCCTGGCTGCCACAAAGACATTCCTTATGGTGACCCTTTAGAGCAGAGCATCTGAGGGAGCCTGCCTGGGACATGCAGTGCCATTTCTAGCTCTTCATGAACTGAGGTTTTTCTGTTTCCTTTGGGCACAAGGATCTCTGGGTGTCTCCTCATCTGCCTCTCAAAACTGGCAGGAGCAGCAGACCAGGAGGGTGGGACACACATCAAGAGAAGTAAATTGAGTTCAGGCTCCTTTGCGTGACATCATGGAGCCATCTGTACGATAAAAGCATAAAAATAATCTGCACTGATAAGAGCATTAAAATGGACAATAATCTAAAAGTACATTTCTATTTCGGAAAGTGGTAATCTAAAATTGTCAATTTTTCAATCCAACAGATCTATTCCAGTGAGCATTAAAATATAATTTGCTAAATCTAGTGCCAAAAAGTACTGATTTAAAGTATTGCAGGACTATCTGATTTTTTTTCCCTACTTTATAATCTGTGAAACAGTCTATTAAGTTTCAGTTGTTTGTAACCATTTGAAATTCTTTCACTTAGAAATTCTTAAGAGTTATATGCATGATCATTTCCCTGTGCAGTTCTTGCTCTTGATATTGATCCATTTAGGATAGACAACTCCTTTCCTTTGAGGAAATCAAAGAGAGAACACTGTTCATGCTGAAATAAAAATAAATCGGAGTTTTTTAATAGAGCTTTTTCTAAACTTTTAGAATCTCATTGGCAATGCAGTCAGGTGAGCATTAGGAGAAATTTGAATATTAACTGTATCCTTCCAGTACAACTAAATCAAGTATATATTTCTTGTAAATATTCAAGTTCTTGTACAAAAAGCCTAATTCTATCTATGTCTGGTAAGAATTTGGTAGAATCAGTTTCTCCCAAATGATACAGTTCAATCCCATTTAAATTTTTTAATAAAATTTCTTTTAGTGAATTCCACAAGGGAAATTAGGATAAGAGAATGCTTGAAAAAAGTATTTTGCCTTAGACTTTTAAAATCTGATTTAATGTATTTTAATTAGTATTCCCAATTTTCATATCCAATTTCTTGAGCTGCTCTCCTGTGATTCTTTCCTTTCCCCAAGTATTTCTAATCCTTGACTCTTTCTAATTTTTAATTCTTAATTTTTAATTAAGAATTAACCAAATTCTAAGCTATTAAGTCCTTCCTAAAGCATTATTATTTTTTGGCTTTGGTAGGACTCATGCTGACAAACAGCATTTTTCGGGGTTTATTTTTTAATCATAGGGATATGTTTAATTTGAAGAACAGGTTTTGCACCACTGCTTTTGAACAAAAATAAAACCATTTTCTCCGATGTTGGGGTGGAAATTTTGAAGCAGCGTGTGATTAAAAGGCTTGGTTTTAAGACTGAAGCTAAAAGAGCATCATTGCTGGAGACCTCTCAAAATGAAAAAAAATGAGTGTTTCACTGCTAAGGTTTGCAAAGAGAACAGGGAGAAGTGGGCATGAGCCCTGAGGGAAAAAGCCAGAAGGCTGTCTTGTAATGTCAGAATATTTAAAATGCAGAGACTAATGTGCTTGTCAGTCCAGGACTTGTATATCCAATTCTAAAATGTGGTCATAATTTTTTGCATTTTCCACTTTGCTTTTCCTCAGCATACAGAGTGTTCAGAAATACCTGCTTTCCCTCCCCTGGAAATTAAGGTCTTTTGTGTCATATTCTCAGAATTGGCACTGAGGCTTTGCTCCAGTGTTTACAAAATAAAGCTAGGTATGGAATGAATGGGAAATGGAAATTAACTTTGTGAAGCAATTTTTGTATCAGTGACTTGAAAAGTTTGGCTTAGATATTCATTAAAAGAGTAGTTCACTTGCTCTCTTCTAGATTTCTGGAAATATCTCTGATTTAAAGGAAGGCTGCTTTTTATTTTCTTTTTTTATCTCTCTCTCTCTCTCTTTTTACTCCCCACCCCCTGTTTGCATTAGATCTTGTCCAGATACTTAATAGAAATTGCTAGTGTGTTCCCAGGTAACAAATTACATCTGTCTCTGAAAATGAGTCAATGTAATCATGACAAATTCATGAAATAAAGGGAAAATATATTGCTGCAGTCTTGGGGAACATGAGTCAATATACTTTATGTAATTATTTAATAAAACATCTTTTCTAGTGCACTGAAGCAGCCTAAGATACTGAGGCAGTTGTATTTATGCAGGAATAAACAAACTTCCAGTAAAAGCTGGTGACCAGAAGTATGCAATTATGCATTTCCAGAAATACTCATTAAACCAGTCTGCTTAAATTTTAATCAGACTTCTATGTATGAAACAGTCTTGGTAAGAGGAAGTAGAAAGAAAAAAGGAAGGATTTTTATGATAGGCTATTCAGATATTCTTATGCTCAAAATGGGTTTGAATTTTTTAATTTGACTTCTTGTGCAAATCTGTATAAAAGTTAACAATACAAAATCCTGCATGCTGGCTTAATTCTGTTTCATGGGAACCATATTATTTTCAGTACAGAAATACTGCATTGATATCAAAGCTGTCATAAAAAGGATATAATTTGGGGATTAGTGAGATATTTGAAATACTTAAGCTTTGTGTAGTTCATATGAGAAATGTCAGAGGACTGATTATAAGTGCGTGAATTTGTATAGAAAAGTGAAGTCATAGGAAATGCATTATAGGAAATAGGAAAATAACAAATTGCCAGGTACTGCCAGTATTTTTTGGCTTTATTTATCTTTCTGATATGTCTGAGCTAAATATTGTAATCTCTCTTATATCTGAGACATTACATCTGACGTGTTGCATAAGAATTCACAGCTGGATATGCAATAGACAGCCTGTCGTTTGAAGTTTTTACAAAGGTATCGGTAAACCTGTTCAAATAATCTGAAAAGGGAGAGTAACCCACAAAATGGTAGTGAATGAAGGTAAGGGTGCATATATCCATCCCTAGGAAGGGTCACTAAGCTTTTTGTGTTTCACAGTTATCTGGTGACTATGTTTTTTTGTGGATCACCTCGTTTCTTTGGAAGCCGCAGTTATAAATATTGCTGCTTTCACATGAAATCCTAATGGCCGCTGTTCTTTGTCCTTCCAGGGCATCAGCAGCCTCTTCAGCTCCCTCAAAGTGGTCAGGCTGCTGCGGCTGGGCCGCGTGGCTCGCAAGCTGGACCACTACATCGAGTACGGGGCGGCGGTGCTGGTGCTGCTGGTGTGCGTGTTCGGGCTGGCCGCGCACTGGCTGGCCTGCATCTGGTACAGCATCGGCGACTACGAGGTCATCGACGAGGACACCAACACCATCCGCACCGAGAGCTGGCTCTACCAGCTGGGGGAGTCCATCGGCACTCCCTACCGCTTCAACACCTCCGGCTTCGGCAAGTGGGAGGGCGGGCCCAGCAAGGACTCCGTCTACATCTCCTCGCTCTACTTCACCATGACCAGCCTGACCAGCGTGGGATTCGGGAACATCGCTCCCACGACGGATGGGGAGAAGATCTTCGCTGTGGCTATGATGATGATTGGCTGTAAGTATTAGAGATTCTGTCTTTTTCATACTGAGACAGAGTGGAAATTTTCCAGAGTAGAAATCCATTTTGATTTAGGTGAAATGTACATCTTTGAGCTAAGTCTGTAAGCTTGCAAACATAGCTGTTTAGTCTGACTGCCTGTTCTCATAAAAAGCCTATGCTGGGAGAAACTGCTGCAGCCAAAGGACAAGAGATAGGGGGGGCTAGACAGAGAGAGAGCAAACTGACCCAGGAATTCTTTCTGATAAAGAAGAATTAGCGGAAAATGTCACGTGAAATCAGTAGAATGAATATGTATGAACCTACTGTGAAATTGCATGCACATGTATTTGAGGGAGAGATAATAAAAGGATCTGGAGTTCTCAGAGGCACACACACGTCTTTTGAGGGGAGCGGTCCCCACATGTGTCCAGCGCTGTAATAAACATACTGGCTTTACAACTTCCACAAAGTTGTGGAGTTTGTTTGCTTCTGCAAATCAGTGCACAACACCAAATAGCTGCATGTCATCAATGCTGGTTTCACAAGAACATCTGGAATCCTGGTAAATGTGATGCAGCTAAAAATATTTTTGGTGGCAGTATAAGCATTTACTTACACACTTCATTACTGGTTAGGTTTAAATCACAAATAGGAGTATTGTTGTGACTAGCAAAAATTCAGTTGTTTTGGAAAAAATATTCTGTCCATATCACCTCAATATGCTCTTGTAATATCCATAAAATGCTTAAAGACTGAAGTGTTAAGAATTAATGCACCTTTTTGCCTCCATTTTAGTATGTGGCAAACTCTTCACGTCTGAGAGCTGTATACACTTGATAAGTGGGTCAGAGTGTGGGAGGAGGTCTGGGAGCATCATCTTCTAAGGGAGAGAACTGGGACTCTGTAGGAACCACAAACTCTGCCGTGGGCTGAGCACACAGACATATCCTGAAGCAAGGGGGCTGCTGCTGTGCTTGGGCACCTCTGGCTCAGACATCCTTGTTAGAATGGGTACAAGTTGCCAAGCTGTCCAGCTTTTGGCCATGTTGTCATTTCAGTGCAGGATCTGCATTCAAAGTGCCTTGAGAGCTACTTGGAGTTAAGAACCATATGGTGGCCACTGTTAAACTAGGTCATGGTTTTCTAGATAAGGGTGGAGTTTGAACCAAAATAAGGAAAAAAAAAATCTGCTTTGTCCATGGGAAAATTTGTCATTGTATAGATGAGAAAGATAGAAGCTTCTGTATGGTAACATTGCATCCAGAGGAGGAGAAAGTCAGTCCTTGCTAAGCAGAAAATGAAAACCAAATACATAATGAAACTCAATTAGCAGTACAGTGCCTGCTGCAGAAATGTGAACTTTTGATTCTGATGTGTCCTTTTACAGCAACACTGAAGTCACACACTGAGATTATGTGTGTAGTGTTAAGTCTGCTGAAGGTTAGTGAAAAAAACTATCAAGACAAACATTGTTGATCACACAGGGATTGGGATATTTGAGCTATAAAGATTGCTAATTTTGTTTTTCTAGCTTTTTTGTCTGCCAAGAATCCCATCATCCTAATAAAACACCCTGTAGGAGAAGGGAAATTTATATAAAATATGGATAAAATTTTGCAGTTTTCTCTTGAGAAAGTGCATTAGACAATGTAGTGGTGTAGCACAAAACAGGCTTCCAAACATATTTTCTGAGGAAGGTGCCAGTTGGATAGGAAATATCCTGGTCTTTGGCTTTTTGTTATGACCATGATACTAGCTAGAACAAGAACAGCTAGTATTGATCAGTATTATTATTTAGTACTATGAATAATGATTAAGCATAGCCTTCAAAAAGTCATGAATGTACATGGGGTTATTTTGGACTTGCACCTGTTCAAGCTCTTCATATGACAATGTGGCAGAAAGAAACTGAATTTATGCATAAATAATGTTGATTTAGATCAGCAGAAAGAAAATGATAACCTTTCTTTTTGTGTGTTTCATCCTCTGCTCATTTGAATAGCAATAAGTGCTGTATCAAAAGACTAGTGGCTTAAACAATACTGTGGCCAGCTAAGCTTACAGTCACAATTTCATTAGCAAGATCACCTTTGAAATTTTTACCTTATTTTTATTTCTCAAAGAAACTGACTTTTCTGGAAATGACAGTGAAGAAGGTGGATATGTGTGAAAATGTCTTCAAGCCCCACCTTTCCTGCATGGGCTGGGTGTGAGGCTGCCCTGCAGAAAGTCAGGGTGCAGTGCATGGCAGGGCCTTGCCCTCCCACTGGTGGCTGTCACAGAAGCTGCAGCTCTGTGGGTCCTGGATCAGTTCAGAGTCGCAGCCCTGCCTTTGCAACCTCCCCTGATTATTGGTATCAATGGTTTGGCTTCAGTTTGCTCCATGAGCTGTGCCTCCATGGTTTGGTAGGGCCACTCAAGAGCTGCTTCTCTGGAATTGCTGGCATCAAGTAGAGGGAAAGGAAGAGTTACTTTTAGAATTGTCAATTCTTCCTGCTCTGAATTATTTTTAATCCAATGGATTTGATTGTGCAAAGTTCTTGTGCCTCTGGGAAGGGCTGGTCATGGTGTGTACATTGCCAGGTGGTGTGGTGGCTTTGCAAGGCTTTCAGATCCTTGTTTCTAGCAACTTGGTTTCTAGTTTTGTTTTTGTTTAGTGGCTCAGTATCTTGAATAGTTTCTGAAGAAAAAAGGTGTGAATAGTAGTGATACTTTCTTCTTTGATCTTGGATTGTTGTCTGTTGAGCCTGTGTTTCTGAAGAGGACTTGCTGTGTAAACAAGTGTTTTTAAGACATGCATTGCTGTCTTTTCCACTGGCAAATCAGCTGAAAGGTTTGTGCTACAGTCAGCACAGGCCTGTGGTGACATCCAAATGGGGGGTTTGTGCCAGAAAGGCCCAGAATATTAGAGATATTTGAAAGCATAAGCAGTTCATAACTAGTGTCCTTCCATGTGTCTTTAGTATGCTTATGCCCAGGGAGATGGAGCTAACACTGGAATTCCATCTTTCTTAAGACAAAATGTAGTTTGCTCTGCTGCTCAGCCATGGGTATATCCCCTTCTGCTCACTGCTCACTCCCTCTGTAAAGCTGATCCTGTGGCAGAATTTCATTCCTGTTGCATTAACTCTGTTGACACACTGACCACCAGTTATAGTACTTTGCTGTGATATCAGATAGCTGTTTAAAAAAGTAGGTAAGACCACCAAAGTAGTAAGACCACTTCCATTTTCTCTTTTATTCAAGCTTTCATTATGGTAAATAATAAATCCAGGTAGCTTTTAATGAAAAATTTAGAAATACTTTAGTGACGCTGTCCTGGAGCAGTGGGAATTTTGGCTGAGTTGAGTGCAAATGTTGACCCAGTAAAAAGTGTAATGTATGTAGCTTGTAGGAGGAGTTGGGTACATGATATTAGTTGTGCACAGACACTGGGAAGGCATCATTGAGGTGAATAAGCTGTGTGTGGGTATTGAGCCTGTGGGGCTGGCTTTGTTGGTTGTGTTTAACTTGGGATAGAGTTTAACAAAGCCTGGCCTTCTGTCAGCAGCCCTGGTCTCTGCTCCAGGGCCTCCTTCTGCAGGGTGGTGTTCTTGTGCTCTCAAAGGCAGTGATGCACACGCTGTCCTGCTGACCTCATTGTGGCTGCAGTTTTCAGAGAGAAAGTGTCCTGCTGCTGGTTATTTTGATGTGGGAAGGTGAAGCCCCTAATTAGATTTGTGGGGGGCTGTGGCATACTCATAACCCCAGGGATGTTTTGTCACTTCATCAGCTCCACTGGAGGGGGTAGGTGAAAATTGCTCTTGATTCTTGACCTCAAATAATGCACATCTGTTTGGGAAGATCAAGCTATTTTAAAATAGAGATGAAATACCCAGTGGCTGCTTTTAATGATTTCTGTTCTGCGGAAGCTTATGTGTCTTGTTACTGTGTAGCTGCTTTTCCTGAACATATGTTGAATTGTAGTTTTGCAAAGTAAAATATCTTCACATCTGTGAGCTGACCTGCATGGTTTTGCCTCACTTTCTTTATTGACTGTATGTGTGTGTGTATAGAGAGAGAAGGATGAGTTACTAGGGGAAGTAAAAGCAATTAATTCCTCAGCTTCATTTTAAATGAAAAACATATTTGCTTATCCCTTTCCACAGATGGCCACTAAATTGCTAATTAATAGGGAAGATGTCTACAGACAGATCTTTCAGTGAGGCTGACATTACATAAAACCAGGCTTAAAACCACTGTCTCGGTCTGCAGAAAAACAAATATTTTCCATTTTTAATACTTGAAAAAAAAAAAAGCCATTTCAATTTTTGGTTTCTTCCCTGTGGAGACATATGCCTTGAAATTACAGTCTTTATATATTTTTCTCAGTGATTCTGTCAGGTTGGGTTGGGTATTGTTTGTTTTTCCTAAGCCCTAGCAAAAATCAGAGAACTTTCATTTGCAATTTTTGTACCTGGGCACTGTCAGCAATCCCCTTGCTATGCAGGTGTAGTAGGGATGAGCAGTTCTAAAAATGCTTGCCATTCTTGACTTTTGACATAAAATAATACTGATGGATGCTTGCCTATTTGGATTTTGAGCAATGGAGCAAAATCCATCATTTTGGGAGCCTTTTGTTGATGTTTTCAGTTGCATTAGAAGATTCCAAGTTTTTGGTGCCTGTTTATGCTAAATTCTCCTTTGTTAGGTAGGAACTTACTGGAACTACAGGGCTGGACACATCCACAATATGAAGGAAAAGGCACATCTTTGAATGCTAAACAAAATCACAAATTCCCTTGTGAAACACTAAGAGCAGATAGTGAGAGGGATCATGGAAAAAGACAAAAGTAGGAGTTAAAAGGTCAGACTCATGAACATGCATGCTTGCATACCGTGATGAATTGTCAGCCACTGAGTTCATTAATCAAAACAGTGCAGAAACCCAAGCCACTCCTCTTCTGCATGATGTGGAGTGCAACACAAGCATCATGCAGTCCTGCAGCACTTCAGCTGCTGTCTCTGATTAAGGTAGACACAGGTCCCAGGAGAATGGAGTAGCTGTCTCAGCTTTGATCAGCTTTGTCTGTGAATAGTTTATTGCTCATTAGACAAAAAATGCACCAAAACCAAACCAAACAAAACCACCCAAACAATCCAGAAATGTGAATAACATTTGTTAAATGTGAAAACATAGGCAGTTTTGTTTACAGCACTCCTGCTGAAAGGAACAATAGTGTGACCATTCCTGAGAGCTTTAAGAAAATCTTTGTGGCAGGAATCATGATGCATAGGTCAGTGCTACTCCTTCACATTCTCACAGAGCGCTCATGTGCTTTGGTGACCTCCAGCAGGGTAAGAAGTGTTTAGTGGCTCTTGTGAACAAGGAGAGTGAGGAACTGATAAAAACTAGACTATTATTATCAAAACACCTGGACAAGTTATAGAGGCATTGCAGCATCTTGTTTGATAATCTCCCTGAGGCATGATTTCCCCCTCATAAAGCAGGTCATCAATTGAAAAGCAAATGGATGTGGCCATTTACTAAACATGTATCTAATGGAAAGAGAAACAAATTTAACTCTAGAACCCCTTCTAGGTGGTGGGGGAATGTGTTGGAATAATTTTTGCTGGAAGTTGGTGGCCTGAAACTAAGGGCCAGCCCCATGCCAAGTGTTAGTTAGATTTGCTGAGGGTATCATTAATGGGTGCAGCACAAAAGCCTAAGGTATTTTAAATCCAAAGCAACTTTCTATGTGTTCATGGGTATTGCCAGTGCAGTGTTTTGGGTTTGGGGACAAGCTGGGAAAGGAAAAAGAAACCTTGTCACATACCTCTTGCAAGCTCCTGAAGCTGCAGATGGCATGCTTTCTATAGGACTGATAGTTTTGCAATAATTTTCATTCTCATCTATCTTAGCCAACAGCATCTAGCCAGTAATTCCTAATTTAAAGGCCTGGAATTTTTTTTTAAATTTCTTTTAAAATAAGTATGTCCAGTCTTTGCAGTTCTGTTCCTTCACTCCTCTGTGCTGTGCCTTATTACTTTTTATTTGATGCTAGTCATGATATTTGAAGAGATGGTATGTTATTGCTGTAATTGTTAAGCAACTGTTTAGGATTTCTGAATGTTATTTTGCTTTCTCCACTAGAATAAACCACCAGAGGTGTTGTGGATATATTTCTGTGCAAGTTTCAGCCAAGTGATAAGGCTGGCAGAAAAGTGGGTAGAGTTTGTCTGTATGGTAGAAGAGGGTTTAACTATTAGGGCAGGATTTGGTCTTGTTATCTCTAAAGCAGAAAATATCTCAATTTTTCATGTTCAGAGTAAAGAACGGGTAAAAACCAAGCAAAACAAAAAAACCCAACATAAAGTCAACAACAAAACCTACCGAAACTTCAAAGTCATTGTGACAAATAGAACAAAATGGATAGACAACGTTGTTTTTGGCTTTTTGGGTATATAAACAATCCTTGAGACATCTGAGTCCTGAGGGATGCAGTTTGCAGCGGAGCGCGTCAGTATTTCTCATCGGTAAGCGTGGGGTGTTCCGGGTCGTGGTGGCATTTCCAGCCCCACTGATGAGCCTGCACAGAGTTACATCATTGGCATTCAGTGCAGACAGGCCATGGAGGAGAGATGCCATCAGTGCTGACAGGCTTCACAACTCAGCAAGCTCCAAAGTCTTAGCTCATAAAAGCTGCCTCCTCTTTGGGTAAGGATGTCCAGGACCTGCTTGTTTTTTTCAGGATTGCTTGCACTGAAGCACAACCCTGTTCCCCAGGACTCAGTATTGGGACCAGTCTTGTTTAATATCTTTCTGAATAATCTGGATGAGGGGGTCAAGTGTACTCTCAGCCAGTTTGCAGAGGGCACCCAGTCATGTGGCAGTCTTGATTTGCTGGAGGCCAGGAAGGCTCTGCCAAGGGATCTGTACAGACTGGACTGATGTGCTGAGGCCAATGGTGAGGTTCAGCAAGGTCAAGTGACAGGTCCTGCACTGGGGTCACAACAACCCTGTGGAACTCTTCTGCCTTGGGGCAGAGTGACTGGAAACCAGCCCAGCAGAAAAGGATCCAGGGGTGCTGGTGACAGCAGCTGAGCATGAGCCAGCCTGTGCCTAGGTGGCCAAGGAGGCCAGTGGCATTCTGGCTTGTATCAGAAATAGTGTGGCCAGCAGGGCAAGGACAGTGATTTCCCCCTCTGTACTGGGCACTCGTGAGGCCACACCTCAAATCCTGTGTTCAGTTCTGGGCCCCTCACTACAAAAAATACACTGTGGTGCTGGAGTGAGTCCAGAGAAGGGCAACACAGCTGGTGGAGGGTCTGGAGCACAAGACTGATGAGGAGCAGCTGAGGGAGCTGGGGGTGTTTAGCCTGGAGAAAAGGAGGCTCTGGGGAGACCTTATCAATCTCCTCAACTCCCTGAAAGGAGGGTGCAGCCAGGTGAGGGTGACTCTCTTCTCCCAACTAACAAGTGATAGGATGAGAGGAAATAGCCTCAAGTTGCAGGGGAGACTTAGATTGGATATGAGTAAAGATTTCTTCATGGAAAGGGTGTTCAGGCATGGGAATAGAGTGCCCAGGGGAGTGGTGGAGTCGCCATCCTGGAGGTACTGAGAAGACATGTAGATGTGGCACTTGGGTTTAGTGATGGACTTGGCAGTGCTGGGTTAAGGTTGGACTCGATGATCTCAAAGGTCCTTTCCAATTTGAATGATTCTCTGGTTCGATGATAAAACACTGGTGTTAAAATCAGAAAAAACCTTTAGGTGACGCCTATCTAAATAGCAAATTCCTACAAAAATCATCTCTGGGTGAAGATGGACTCAAAGTTGTTTTTCAGGTTCACAACACAAGTGCTAATGCTGTAATAAATATGTCTTAGCTAATGACCATGGCCATATGAGGAGTGGACCCTTCGTCTGGGGTTAGTCCCCTCCTCACCCCAACACATTTCAAAGCAAGCAGTAAGAAAGTATTTTCTGTCAGTGTATTAGTATGGTAATACTTTGTTTCCTGGCCTGGCCTGGGGAAGCTTAAATTAATTCTCTGTGAGATGTTTTTTCTTAGAAGGCAAAAATGAGTAACCAGTATTCCCTTTCTTGTTCTTTAAAGCATATATGACCAGATTAAAGCTAGATTAAATTATTGCCACTAATGTTTTTGGGCAAACTATAATTTGGAAAGGGCAAGGGTAAATTGCCTGTGTACTTATGGCTCTAGGGAAAAAACCCATAAATGTTCTGGAGCTACATATCACATACCTTTATGCTTTATGAATCGTCCCTTGATATGTTATCTTGCCATAATGACTAAAAATTTCAGGCTGTACTTCAGCCTAATAGAGCTAGAGAATCATCCTACCTCAGAATATACTAGAATTTAGTTGCTAGAATAGTCCTAGGATATAGTCCATATCTCTAGCAGTAGTCTGCAAATCCAGTCAGGATAGTTCCTGAAATGAGATTTTTCTAAAAATTTCTAATTCTCAAGATTTTTACTGTCCATTTCTCTCCTGCAGAGCTTAACATTGCTCCCCAAGACATTGGACAACTTTTGAAAGAACTGTAAATGCAAATGGAGAAAAAATAGTTCAAATGCAAATGGAGAAAAAATAGTTCTGTTTGACAGGAGAGAAGATGAAAGCTGTGAAGTGTTAATAGTTTGGTTTTTCCAGAATTTGAGGAGAGCTCACACTACAGTAATGTTATAGATAATTGCCTTTTCTCTTTCTTTTACACAGCATTTCTAAATTTTGTCTTTTAACTCTTTAATAGGAAGGAGAAGGATAAGGAAAATAACTAGGTGTTCCAGCTGTGGATATCTTTTGTTTTTCACCTGATGTCTTTATATCATGTGCAGCATTTTGCTTTCTTTAGATATTTCTAACATTACTTCCTGTAAGTAGATTTAAAACACTGATATATGCTGGCTTTATCAAACTTTATTCAGAGTGTGCAACTAACTTGTTTTAAAATCTAAAGGAACATGATTAACACAAGTTAATTTGTGAGAGAAGAGGGTGATGCATCCAGAACATGGACTGAGAGAGCAGAGGAATATAAAAAAAATATTTCAGGCAGGAACCAGGGGATAATTTGCAAGATGGATACTTTGTTCTCTACAATAAAACAAAGAATCTGCAAGAGACACAGTGCTTTGCTATGCAGGACAGCAAACCTTGGGGTTCAGTATACAAATTTATTCTTAAATTGCTGAATTACACAAGTGCAATCTAGAAGAGGATGGTTGGTCTGTCCGAACTATATTATGAATTCCCACTTGTGGGATTGGCTAAATATATGCAGCATACAAAAAGCACAGATTTTTCATTGTCTCTGCATTCCTAGGAGGCCTTTCCTTAAGCAGCCAACTGTAGTGCTGAAGGATGGCAATGCTGGACAAGGATTTGGTTTTACACAAGTCCATTTCTGACTAAGAAAAACCCAATTAGATAGGCACAGGAGGGAAACAATAAAATAGCACAACCACCCATATGACACATTGTGCCACTTGTCACCAAAGATGTGGAATAAGATGGAAGTTCTGAAGCATCTTCTAAGCACTTTTCACTTCTGCATCAGCTTCAAAAATTACAGTATAATTATTTTAAGATCAACATTGTTGTATAGTTATTTTAATATCTACATTCTGCTGGACCCAAACAGGCCTGCTGTAGGTTACAAAGTGTTGGAGTGGAAATAGCTTGCCCAGCTGGAATGTGTGAGTGGTTTAAAGATGATGCTATGACCTTAACCCCTTGGATAAGTGATCTCATGACATCTTGAGAATGAATAAAGCTTAGTTGCGCTTACCAGCTTAGATCAGTGAGTTTTAGTGCGTTTGGCTGCTTTTATATTTTAAAGGAAGGTTTGGCTGTTTACAAAAGTGATAGGGAATGTTTTAGAGGAGGAAAAAGCTGCTGTGGGTCATATTCAGTCTATTTCTTGGAGTTGAAAGCTCTGAAATACACTAGATCTGAACTTGAGTTCTTATCTGAAGCCATATCCTCTCATAAGCAGCAGCCTCTTGGAACAAATTCTGATCTACTGAGAGAATATGGAATATATGTAAAAATATCAGTATCTTTTATCCACTGTGCAGCAACTCTTGCTGCTACTGCTGTGAAAAATGTGGAAGGAGACAAGTAACATATTAATAGGTCCTATTGCCTGGAAGAAAAGTAGAAAATTTATTCTTCTAACCAAAGGATTTTGGCAGCCAGTAGGTTCTAAAATCTCAAGTGTCTTAGAGTAAAGAATGAAGCAGTTGAGGTATAAAGGCCTGACTTTTCTGACTCATCTCAACATGAATTAGGAATGCTTTTTTCCTTCTTTAAAATCAAGCCAGTAACTGTACCAAGTGGTGTGGAATTCAATTTTCTGGTGAGATGATAGGCAAACCTTGCCTTCCCCTGTGCCCATTCCAAACACAAATATGTGTTGGTTGATGGGTGCAGGTGAGGGGGATAATTCAGGGCTGTGGTTTGGTACTTCTTCATTGTTTTTGCAAGGATCCTGCAGGATTTTCACTGCAAAATGAGAGGGAACTGGAGATTGATAATATATTCTAAGTGTAACAAGGCCAAATGGAAGGAGACAGAATTGGACTTAAGATAATTAATTTCTGTCTTTGAACTTGAATGAGGAAATTTTTTTTGCAAATTATTTTCTGATAAAATTAAGATTTACTAGGAAAGCATGAAAAATAATGTTGGAGTTTTTGGGTCATCCTGGTCCACACAGATCTTACATAGTCTCAGAGCTTCTAGAAACCATCAAGTGAATTCTGAAAATTGTAAGCTTATTTATTACAGTTGTATGACTTACTGACAGTTTGTACTTTCAAGTTTTGCAAAATATGAAGTAGCACACTTGCTCCAATTTTGAACTAACCCTATCCTAATGTTCCTTTCCAAAACCTTTCCCCTCTTTCAGATTCAGAAGGCAAATGAGTGGAATTCCATCTCCTAAGGGTCAGGCCTGCTGTGGCACTTTGTGTGTGCGGTCCTGGACAGGTCCTTTTGCATCAAACACACAGATCTGGCACCGATTTGGTCTTGGAAATAACCCAGTATCCACTGAGAATAGTTCACAGAACTGCACCCCAAATCTCATGTGGCCTATTTCCACTTCTCTTTCCTAAAATGGACCACCATTTTTCTCTCACTTCTCTCTATAAACCTTCATTTCTGGGCCTGTCACCACTCTGAGCTTTGCCATCCCACACTAGCAGCATCATCCTGGCTTTATTTTTTTTTTTCCTCACAGAGAAAATTTAATAAGAAACAAGGAACCAGAAAAGATACTCAATTTGACTTGTTCTGCCCCTTTGATTTTTGAGAAGGAAGTTGTTACGAATTGTAATTCCTTGAGCTTCTCATTCCTTAACCATTTGCTGAACTTTAAAATTCTTGTTGAGTTTCCTGCATTTAAATCCAGAGGGAGTGGGAGAAGGGAAAGGAAGGTGATTTTCTGTATTGCAACAGTGCAAATAAGTTTCCATTACCTGATTCACTTCTGTTTTGAATATTTTTGATTCTACTTCTTTTTTCTTCATAAAAGCCTTTCTTTTCATGACCTAGAAAATTATAAAATCAATTTTATCAGGAACTAAGTATGCCAGAACTAAAGATTTTAGGAGCTGTGTTTCTCACACTCCTTGCAAATGAGTTGACTGCAGGTTAGTAATGAGATGACAGCTACAGAATGTGTGAGGGGGGAAATGGGCATTTTTCTGGAAGGGAGCCTTATTCCACATAAAGTTAGCAACCTCCTGTCAAAATCATAGAGGAATTACCAAACAGGGAAATCACTTGGAGCAAGCCACTGTGTTGTGTGGGTGCTGCACAGACTGTGGGCATTGGAAAGGAGAAGAGGACATATCAGTGTGCCACCTTGGCCCATAAAGCTGTTCTGAGCCACCCATGCAGTGAAAATAATGTCTAATAGTGCTCTGAACCTTCGTGTATGTGGTGAACTGAAGTGTCTGGAGGCTGTGCCAGATGCTGTCTGGAAGGGGCATTGCAATCCCATTGCTGGTGCCCTGTGGTGTGACACAGGGGAGCTGAGGCCACATCGAGGTGAGGTCTTGGCTGTGCTGTCACCTTCCATGACCTATTTTCCCTTCTTTGCCATTGTTAGGTGTTTAGAGTCTGTGCAGGGAGGTAGGGAGGGACCTGCCTCATGTTCCAGATCCTGCTGTTTGTTCCCCATGCTGCATGCATTGGTGTAGGTGTTTCCAAGAGGCACCTGAGAACAGAGAATCACCTGTGGATGCTGCCTTGGCACTGCAATGTGCCATCTGACCAAGAGGCAGCTTTCTGGAAAAAAAGGAAAAGGGGAGAGGCAGGTGAGTCAGAATTTTTTTTCCCCTCACTGATAAAAGAATAGACAGCACACTTGTGAAAACTGCAAGAGTCAAATCAAAACTTCTCCATGTGTGTGTAGAAGTATGAGAACAGCAGTAGCTGTGAGGCAGAGATCTGTATGGCATTGCCAGGCACCTTCTGGGGAATGACTGGAAGTTGCCAAGTAGATGGATGTTCCTGTTTTCCAGTGATGGCATCAGGAGGTCTTTTCAGGCCAGTAGAGCTGACTGCCTGCTTTTTTGGGCTTCTGCTGGTCAGTTCTAAGTGCACTGACAGGTGTGAGGTGGAAGAATGTAGGTCACTGAGATTCCCTTGCTTCCTTTGCTGTTATGGTGAGGTGTGCGTGGGTGAGCAAAAGGAAGAGCAAGTGTTGAGACAGAGAAATGGAACTTGAAGTTGACACTAAGGTTTCCCCTTTTCCCTTACAAACTCTTAAACTTCTTTTGTTACTGCTTTCCAAAAAAACCAGAAACTAACATGGTGCATGTTTAAGATGGTTGTTTCCTTATGCTGGAAACAACCTGTAGTCCAAAAGATGAATAGTATTTCTCTTCTTTGGCCCTCATGGCTGAAAGAGTGTGGTTTGGAGTGTGATGATGCATTAAAGCAAAGACTTGAAGAGGAAATTTGAGAGAGTTATTTATGTGAGGAAAAATGCATGCTGGGGCATGAGGTAAGTATGGCCAGTTGACTCTGCTGATTTTATCAGGTTTGATATTGTACTGTACAAAGTACATGATATTCAGATGGTGATTATGCCAACATAGAAGATATCTCCTTTCATGAGGGTGCAGTTCAGGTCCAAAATGGAGTTATCTTTTATTCATACTCAGCCTTCAATAATACAGAAGACTGGAGGGAAGACTACTGCTTTATGGGACCATTTGCTGTATCACTGGGCAGCCATACAGAAAAAAATGCTCCAAGTCATTGCCAGTTTGGGTTGAAATGGAAAATATGATACAGCAGGCAACTATATCCAAAAAGGTATGAATGGCTCAGTACATGGAGTTCTGGTACAGCTGCAAGGGTCCAAAGCACAATGCAATGGGCAGTTCAGCAGTGAAATGCTGGGGTGGGTAAGACATACAAAAAGGGAGGAAGGTGAGGGCAACCACATTTCTCAAGCAGTTTGCCTTCAGTTGGGAAGAACAACAATCTGCTGTGAAGCTTGTCTCCTCTTGCTTTGGGGGACTAGCTGTGGTAGAACTGGTCTGGAGCAGAACTAACTCTCCAGCCTTGCACACTGCACAAACAGAATGTTGAATCAGTGTTGATGACAGAAATCCCACCCTTGTGGCAGTAGTTTCATGTTTTCCTTCCTACAGCTGTTCTGTAAGCAACATCATGGCTGTACTCACTCTCCAGAGATTTAATATAAGACAGTGTCAGAAGGGGAGAGCTGGGGGGAAGAATTCTGGAAAAGCAGCTGCCTGTGAATGAGAAATATTTCCTGTAAGCTTTTGATGTTGGTTATTGTCAGGGGTTGGGGGCAGGATCTGTAGGGAGCAGGATCTGTAGGCCCACACTTTAAGGTAACACTGGAGATGACTGAAGAGTTTGATTCATTTTGGGTAAATGGGCAGTGAAACAAGCTGCTTCCCAGAAGAAGGCAATATGGATTGAAGAAAGGAAAGAACTTAAATCTGAGACTGCTGTGTTTGTGCATGTCTGTGTGCTGCTAGTGCTGCTTTTTCCTCCTTCAGTTGCTGCCTTAACCTGCAGAATACTGCTTTATACATTTAAGAGAAGAGTATCTGGTTTTGTACCATTTTCTATGCAGTGATGCACAAAATGGTTGATACACAGTAATGTTTGCCCGAGGCCACACAGCCAAATTTCCTGCTGGTTGCTAATGGGAGAGTTTGTCCTTCAGTAGCTACACAGCAGTACTTCTGTTCTAGCACTTTTGGAGGGCTTTACCATCAGTTGCCAGCTGCCTGGTGAACCAGAGCACTCCTGTAAAGCAGGGCTACTTTCCCAAAAAACCTGCTCTTTAAAATGCCCGTTGGTTGTTGGTAATTTTAAATGCCACAGGATTTCTTGCTTCTCTTGGTTCAACAGGCTGTAGATTCATCTAAAGTGAAAAAAGAGCATTTACTGGAGTTAGAGCTGAGGAACAGCAGATTTCCTCCCAGTCTCTGCTGAGCCCACATCCAGGGAGGGTGGGGGAAGCGAGGTGCTCCTTGGTGCCCCAGTTCTGAATGGTCAGGTCCCCTAGGAGAGGGAGGGCAGCACAGAAATGTTCCAGCTGAAGAAAATAACACACACTCCACAAAACCTATTTACCCTAAGGGTCAGATTTTACTTTCGCATCAATTTCTCCTCTCCTGGCTTCAGCCATGCCCTTCCTGAAGTGTTCTGGGAAGAGTTGCAAAGACTGGACCCTGTGAGAACTGCCAGTGTTTCGAGAGCTTTTGCAGTAAAGGAAGGTAAAACACCTTTCATTAAAGGGCTGGATTTCTTCTGAACTTAACTCAGAATCTCTGCTTGCAAATGCACTTAACTTTAAAAATGCTAGGAGGAAAGTATGTTGTCAGTTTTCAATGTTCAAGCAAAAGATTGCCTTTTGGAGCAATTAGAGACTATTTTGTGTGCTTTCACATTGTCTTTTTTGACCAGTATTTTTCATGGGTGCTTGATAATTTGGGGTTTAGCTTCAGATTTTCCCTACTTGGTAGACTGCAAACCTGACTTTATGTTGCTATGCCTCTGAGGCAGAATAGATTTATAATTTATTACCTTTGTTATTATCACACTTATAAAAAACAAGGAACCCGGCATTAAGAATTTTAACTGTCTTGGTGACCCACTGGAAGACTCTGACCTTAGACAACAGCAGACAAGAGAGACATAAGAGTATATGATTTTTCAAGTTATTAGGGATTCACATACCTGTATATCAATGGCACTTAAGCAGAATGTTTAATAGAGAAAATGGACATGAACTTTAAAAGTTAAAATGCAAATTAAAAACTGAAATAGAGAAGCCCAGCAGCACGGGCTAATCCTACCTATCTTAAACCCCCTAGTTATTTGTGGAAACAACTGCACTTTTAATGCTGGCACTAATATTTCTGGTGTTGTCAGGTAGGAGCTGCACCTTGCAGATATGCACTGTCTGCTACTATCAACAGCTAAGGTTAGTGCTGATATCTGGGCAACAGCAAAACCCTACTGTGCTCCTGTGTGCCTTGTGTGTGATCTCTGTGCTCTTTCTGTGTGGTGAATACACTGGGTATGCTGTAATTCAAACTGTGGACCTTAAAAATCACCCTCAGATAAGCAAACAGAGCATAACAGCTATGATAACAATTATTTATCAGAAACTGGATGGCCAACAGGAAATGTAGGGAAACATTCATCTCCCTATACTCAACACTGGTGAGGCCACACCTCAAATTCTGTGTTCAGTTCTGGGCCCCTCACTACATGAAAGACCCTGATGTGCTGGAGTGAGTCCAGAGAAGGGTAACAGAGCTGGTGGAGGGGCTGGAGCACAAGACTGATGAGGAGCAGCTGAGGGAGCTGGGGGTGTTTAGCCTGGAGAAAAGGAGGCTCTGGGGAGACCTTATCAATCTCCTCAACTCCCTGAAAGGAGGGTGCAGCCAGGTGGGGATGGGTCTCTTCTCCCAGGTAACAAATGACAGGATGAGAGGAAGTTGCACCAGGGAAGGTTTAGATTGGATATGAGTAAAAATTTCTTCATGGGAAGGGTATTCAGGCATGGGAATAGAGTGCCCAGGGGAGTGGTGGAGTCACCATCCTGGAGGTATTTAAAAGATGTGGATGTGGCACTTGGGTGGGGAATGGTTTAGTGGTGAACATGGCATTGCAGGGGTGGCAGTTGGACTTGAGGATCTTTAGGTCTTTTCCAGCTTCAACAATTTTATGATCATGTTCAATACAGCTTGATTAGAATGGGAAAACAAACACAACCCAAAAACAAAGAGCTTTTTTTACCGATGGCTTTGTTCATTCCACAGGCTGATGATGTGCTTTGTGTTATTCCTTATGTTCTGAGTCCTTCCTACTATTTATGATTTTACTGCTATTATCTGTCTGCTGTCATCATGATAGCATTAGAACAAAATGTAACAACATCTATAATTAGGGTTGTCTACACATTTTCTCTCTATTTTCCATTTGACTCATGTTTGTAACTTTCAAAATCTTTCAATTTTCAAGTTGAGATTATCAAGGTCAGCCATTTCTGAGAGCAAGGGTGGTGTTTAACTATTTTTAAAAAATGATATTTTGATCTTCAGAGCAGGTATATAAGAACAGCAGGACTGGATATTAAAATTTGACAGCGAGAGAATACTCGTAGTAGAGAATTCTTCGAAAAAACCCAAGTCTTCTTTCGAGAAAGATACTAACAATGTAAGGACACTTAATAGTCACCTACTGGAAAGTGTTGATTTGAAAGATGCACAAAATTATGCAGTTATTGAGATAGCCATATACATAGTTTAACGTCAGTGGAAGTGCTGAATAGACATGAAAATTATATGTATTGCCTTCTCTGGATGAAACCCAAGAGAATGAATCATGGAAAAAGATGGGCGTGTGTAGGACCTGAAAGTCAGAGCTCTGAGGACAAGCTAGGACATGCAGGCACCCTTTAGCTGCCAGTGCTCACAGCCCAGCCCACACAGCCCTGTGCTGTGGGGAAGCACCCCTGGAAGAAGCAGCGTGGGCTGGCCCCAGCTGTGGCAGCAGGAGCATCTGCTGAAGAAATGATGCTGCTGGAGCCCAGGGGAGGCTTAGGAGCACCTGGGAAAAGGTGATGGGTCATGGAGAGATGGAGCTTTTAGCCAGTGGGTAGTATGTACCTACTGCATGAGCTAGGCTGGTCTTTAAGCTCTGCCTTTGTAAGCTTGCCTCAAACAGCACAGCTGAGGTTTTCTGCATGGGGGTTCTGTGCTTGACCTTGCCCAAGCTGTGCTGCTGTGCACAGGTGCTTTTTAGCATGTCTGGTTTTCTGCCAAGTGTGACTTGTTGCTTTTTATTATAAAAGTTTGGGCTTTTTATGTTGTTTTGTTTGCTGAGATCCTTAAAAGCATCCTCCTTTGTGTCTTCTTTTGGGGAGTAAATTATTTTCTGCTGTGTTTCACTCTGGTCCAGTGTGATACCACAGGGTGCTGTGTGTGCTTCATTTCAGACACTGATTTTTAGATATTTGGGACTGGCCATAAGTGAGTTAACTGGTGATGCTAATTGGTGATTAACCTAATAATGGCTTTGATTATGTTAATTAAACTCTTTTCCCACATGGCAGCTGTTAAAGCATTTGTCTTCCAAGCTCTCCCTCAGCTGGGGTCCTTTTGAAACCTGCTGGTTTGTGTTGGCAGGGTTGAGTACTGAGTGTGTGATACCAACACAAGTGTCAGCACCAACAGTGTGTTCAGTTTTTTCCCTTTAATTTTAAACTTCCTCTTGTTAAAACCCTATGGTAAAAATTTAAATGTCATTGGTCAACTTCTGTAGTGTGATTCTCTGGAAGTTCTTCCAAGTGTAAGTGTTCCCCAAGGTGAAGGGAGAGAGCCTATGACACCTGTTTATGCTAACCTGCCTTTTGGTGCATGTATGCACTTCATGGGATGCCTATGGATGCTGGATACACAGATCATGAGACAAAACCACAGCAGTGAACCAAACATGCAGCTGGGAAGGCTGGGCCAGGTTGTGGTTTTCCTGAAAGCATGGAGAGAAGTGGGTCTTCTGTGTGGATTGTTAGCTGACAGAAAACAGTGTAGAAATGAATACTTCAGCAAGAAAAGACTGTAACTGTGGTGGAGGGAGTTGTGTGGCAGCACTGATGCTGCTTGCACCTTTTCCAGAATAACTCAGAGCTTTTAAATTTGAGTAAGTAAGCAGATGTTTCAGACTGGCTTGTCCACAGCTTTGTAGCAATTGTAATAATTTCCATGCTGCTTTTTTAGCAGGCTTTCATCCAGTCAGAGCAGTCTAAGAAACTGCAAATGCAATGAAAAGGGAAACTGGGCAGTTCCATGCAAATGTATATTATATGGAAACACAGATTTTGCTGACACTGCCCTGGTTCCATAGCTTTTAATGCTCAGGGAATGAGTACAAAGTACTAATGCAGAAATTATGTTGTCTTAATGCTTGTTTATTGAAATTGGTGACAAACAAGCACAGAAGAATGCATTTAGCTTTATGTGTGTGTGAAACTAGTATTTCTACTTGCAGAATATTTCAGATTGCCCCCATTTTGTGGTTGTGGTCTTTTGGGGCATTCATAAGCCCCACGTTGTTTGGATTGTTTCAGCTGAGGGTGCTCTGCAACTGGCAGTATCAAGCCTCAGGTCAGAAAGATTGCTTTGCAGAACTGAGGAACATTTTAAATTGATGGCACATTTACAGTGAATACCTTTCCAGAAGACTGAACAGCACCAAGCCTACAGAAGCCAGTTCCTTTAAACAACGCCTTATCCCTTGTGATTGCTGTGACGATTAAATAACTTCAGAGTTGAAAAAGTTTGAATGGCATTTGCCTTGAGCATTCTTGTGCAGTGCTTTTTTAATGAGATCCCACACTGCCAGCTTGCAACTTTTAGTACTTGAAGCTTTCTTTGTGCTTCACTCTTATTGCAGTGTTGATAAATTTGGTTTAAGACTTTTATTTGCAGTTGTCCTTTTTGTGTGAAGTGTGAAACCATGCATTAAGGCAAGGAGAGGTTTTATGTTTGTTAATACTTAATTCTGTTCTAACTTGAATCTAGCTGGAAGTCTAAATGTACTAGACTGTAAGTACAAGAGCAGAATAATACAGGAAAGACAAAAAATGATGATCTGATGATAAAAACTGAATGAACCCTCAAAGATTCCAAAGTATTTTTTATGACTTAACAAAATATTTGTACATTTTAATGAAAGTGCTGTGACAAGACTTTACCACTATGCACTACTGTTGGAACTGCTAAAAGGACATTACTCTTATTCTAAGGCTGAGGAAGAGGAGACTGTATGAAGTACCAGCAGAGGGAGTCAGGACTGGCCATTAAATGCTGGAAATGTTCAGATCCCAGTGGTCATCATCTGGAAGTGAAAACATATTGTTAATGTGTGAGGCGAAGTAAAAAAGGTTGCCCTTAAGAATCTTCTGGCTTTTGTGTGATACATAAATATGTCTTTTCCCCTCCAGCATTTGGATTAGGAATGTGAAAACACAGTGTATTCTATTTTGGATATCCTCATAGTGATGCCATTCAAAAATGGTTTTCTGAGCAATTTCCCTCTTTCCTGGGCCCTTCTCAAACAACACTAACATGTATGGGATGTGGTAGCCTTTAGAACTTCTGAGGATTTAACACCTCTAGCTTGTCACTGATAGAAGAATAATGGAAATGGGATAGATCCCCAGAGGTGGGGAGGAGAAGTGGTTCAACTTGCAAAATGTTGGCAGCATGCTCAGAAGAAGCACTGTCTCCTCTCCCCCCAGCTGCAGAGCAGTGGTCTCTGAATGGATGGGATGGATGCTGTCTCTGATGGCACACTGATGAGGAGATGTGGGCAAGTGAAAATGCTCTGAAGAGATTTGTGGCTGTGCAGAAGCTCTTGAAGCTCTTTCCTGTCAGTCTGCAGATTAACACAAAGGACTTCATCTCTCTCTTTCTCACCTTGCTTGTGACAATTTGTTTACTTAGACTTTGTATGAAGGATATTGTTAGGACCCAATGTTTTTGTCCTCTGTAGTGTCCTTTGCAATAATCTCTCTGGATTTGTTGTCTCTTTCCTGTCAGTCTGCAGATTAACACAAAGGACTTCATCTCTCTCTTTCTCACCTTGCTTGTGACAATTTGTTTACTTAGACTTTGTATGAAGGATATTGTTAGGACCCAATGTTTTTGTCCTCTGTAGTGTCCTTTGCAATAATCTCTCTGGATTTGTTGTCTAGTGTTCCTTGGCTTGTTCTAAAGTGGTGTTTTTAAAATCTTTCTGGCTTGTTCCCTAAGCTTTCATAATTGAAATAATGGAGAAAAGCAAATAAAAATCATACAGTATTTGCTTTAAGATATAAAAATGGATTAATTTCTATTTATTAGCCACTAGCAAAAACAACATTCTCCCTGGAGTATTTGTGATCACTGGCACTTTGTTCTTTTGGTCTGACTTGCTCAGGCTAAAGAGACTTGCATGGCAGTCATGATGTTGACACACTCTCACATGCATCCCTAAAAACAAAGGTTTTAGGGATGCCTGTAAGCCTCAGCTCAGCCTTCTACTGCTGCATTTCACTTACTGACCCTGGTGAACGTGGTCCCAACTCAAAACTGTTTTTTCATTAAGCAGGCTTTTGGTACATTTTCTTTTTACTGGAGAAAGGGAGATTCAGCCATAGACAGCATTTTTCTTCTGGAATTTACCAAACATTCAGAGAGATTGGTGCTTGTTGCCCTCTTGAATTTGCAGAAGGTTCTGGATACAGCAAACAGGTGTTCCTGTAAAGGAAATAAGCTGATAGGAAAAGAGCAAAGCAAAAGGTGGAAAAAGCCTATTGCTTGTCTCTTCAGGGCTGACAGTGTGGGGCTGGTGGACAGGGGAGAGGCCCCTGAGCTGGCAGGCTTGGGCTGGGTTCCCAGCTCTGTCACACACTCCTCTGTGGCCATATGCAAACTGCTCCAGGTCTCTGCTTTGCCTGTCTTGCCACTCTTAAATCTTCATGTCTTACTAGTGCAGAGTGGCTTTCACTGTGCTCTGTACACACCATACCATTGTGTATCTGTTCCCTCCCTCTGCAGTGCCACTGAAGAGTCTTTTAATCTTGGCCAGAATTGATGTCAGTAAAGCCAAGCCTATGCAGAAAACTGGACATTTAAGCCCTCTCTGTGCTTTTTTCACAAGTTCATTTATCAGCTGCTCCTTTGTTCTGTGTTCCTAACCTCACCTGCATTCTTTTTCTGCTCTTTCACCCTCTGCTTATATATTTAGGTTTGTAACCCTGTCCTTTCCCTTCTTCCCCTCCTTCAGTCTGTGAAGAAACCCAATTCTCCCGACCATCTAATTTAACTTCGATTCCCTCCTAGTCATTAGGCTTCTCTATTGAGGCCAAAAAGGTCTGGCAACCTCTTTGATGGGTTTGCTAAGCTGTTGATTTAAATTTTTCAGGCTTTGTGATGCAGAGAGACTGCTAAATCACTGCTCCCATGACAGGTTTCTAAAAGGCTGGAGGAAGACAGGGGATTGAATAGAAAATTGGAAGAAGTGAGAGAAAACAGGAGGGTAGAACTTCTGGAAGGAAGCATGAAGAGTAATTATGGGCCAGGTAGATGACGAGAGTCTGAGAGGGAGAAATCATTTTAAAGAAGAGTGTGTATGCATGTGTAGATGGAGAAAGGCAGGTTAGAAAAAAGACAGAGGGACATTTGTCAGAAGGAGCTGAAACCATGGTGACTGGATTCTGAATGCTCAGCATCAGGGCTGATATTTAAGGACAACTTCAAGAGGTTCTGATCAAGAAAGTCCAGCTGTGTGGTTTCAGGTAGATTCTCTTATTAAAAAAACAATCCAAAACAACAACGAAACCTGTGAAAAAAACAAGCAGAAACAAACAAACTGACTCCAACAAACAAAATACCTAAAGAAATCCAAACCCAACATTGAGGCTGTGTACCATTCAAAGCATGTCAAGAGAGCTTGACAGAAAAATATTTTAATAGCCTGCTCCTCTTGTGCTGATTGATTACAGCAACAGCTCAAAGATAAGCATTCTGTCAAGAATCATTAATATCTGTCAGCCAGTAGTAGCTGTGCAATATCTGAAATTCAAGCTGTTGAAAAGCATTCTATCCTTGCCTTGTGCTGAAAACCAGTAAATGAATATTCATGGTAGCACACACAGCTTACAAACAGTTCTTCACTTCACATAGCTTTCAAAAGATGAGCATGCAGGTTATTACCACAGTTTAGGTGTGAAAATAAGTTCCTGCTTTTTTACTTCTTTATACTTTGACAACTTAAATTCCTGTAAATGACATGGAATATATTTACCACAATCGTTTGCCCAAATCTTACTATTCATCTCCAATCTTACTATTCATATTCCAATGAGCTGTAAGATTTTCTTGTTGCCTGCATCAGTGGGAAGGAAGAATTTAAGATCTGGAAGATTTAAGATCCTACTTAGGTGATCCTGTATGTGGCAGAAAATTGAATTACAGAAGGCAAGTTCTTCAGTGCTTAATCAAGCAAAATGCTTGTGACTACTGCAAAAACTCTTCAGAAGTCCTCTGATGTTGTGAAAGTTCTCCCTGATCTGTGAGAATTCTCAGGGAATGTGCCCTTAGTGACTGCCCTGGGACTGCTGCAGGGTTAAGCTACATCCAGTGTTGTGTCAGCAGACAGTGGGCATCTGGGGCACTTTTCCTTTTGGAATGAAAAGATCAGGATTTAAGTTCAGGAGGAGCCATTGCTCTGACATGGTGTACCCCATGTCACAGTGATGAAGTTTTCTCTGAGGTTTGACTCCTGATGATGTGCTAGGGTTTACTTATTATGAGATTTCACCTATTGGTACAACTGCCTTATTTTCTTGTGATTCCTAAGACTTTGTTCATGCACGTATGTGAAATCACTTCAATGAATCTTAGAAATTACTTTTCCTAGGATCTTTTGGGAGTGCTAGGATAGTAGGTGTCCTTGACCTGCTGTGGCTGGTCAAGTAAAGCTTCTCTGAGCAAGCCTGCCAGAAAACACATTACTCACTGTGGAGAGGTGAGAGCAGAGTCTGTGTTTGTGTCCAGAGATATCTGCCTCCTCCATTCTAATCCATTAATTCATGGTTCAAAGGCTTCAAGGATATGGAAATATTGGGAACACACCCCTGCTGTATTTATGGAGATTGGAGCAGTTCTACTAGTAAAAACTTGTTTCCTTTCCTTTCTGTTTGATTCAAAATACTCAGTCACCTTTAGGTGAAGGAACTCTTCAGAAGAATGGACAGACCTAAGCTCAGATCTCTGCTCCTGCACTGATACTTGAAACAGGCCTGTTGTATCCCAGATGTTCAGTGACTGCAGGGGATTATACTTGTACTATAACCTCCCCAATCGTTCTTCCCTAAGCAAGGAAAAGCTTTGTGTGCCTAACTATTGGATGAGGTTTGTAAGTGCAAATTACTGACAGAGATATTTCATTGCCTTTGAGAGTCCTCTGTACTTTCTGTTGGACAGTTTCAGCTTATTAGCATCTGCAAATGCCATTTCTGGGTGCCTGGCAGGTACTGCACAAGCAGGACAGTTCTCTAAAAAGGTCCCAGTGGGATAGTAACACATCCTTACTTCTGGCTGGTTATGTTTGTTTATGTGCAAATATATCTGCATTTTTTGGTGACTTGCTAACAAAACACAAAATGCAGCTGCCTGATATCTTTTAGATGTCAGATGATTTCTGTGTAATATTTACTTTAAAAAGAATTTAGGCAGTATCTCTTACCCAGTAGCATCTACCCCTGAATATCATGATTATCCTTTTTAGAACTGAGGAATGGAACTCCCAGCTGTATGCATGTTTACTGCTGCTTTTAGTCCTGCTGAGTTCTAATAAAAGAGCAGACTCAGCCTGGAAGAAAAGTACTTTTAAGACTGGAGCCATAGGAAGAGAAATGAATACCTGTTTCAGAAAGTTAGGCTGTAACCCTCTTCACCACTCCAGAGGCAAGTGTTCCTCTCACATGCAGTCATCCATGGTATGTCATTAAAAACACAACAGTGGTTCCAGTTATTTTTTGATAAACCCTCTGTGTCTTCACTAGCCTATCATTTCACTTGTCAGTATAGCAGGGCCCCCTTGAGAAGCCACTGTCTATGAGTTATTCCCATGTCACATTCCTGTAAATACTGTGTGCACCTCTTGATTTTGGTCTGCAAGCACACCTGTGATTAGTGTGTGGGAGGAGCATGACTCAGACCTAGTCATTCCAGTGACAATTCTTCTTTAAGCACCCCAAATTAGTCCTCATTGGCAAATGTCATCTTTGTCTCCAACCTCACTGGTTTAGTCAACATAATTCCAAACTTCATTATTCTTATTTGTGTTATGAACAGTATTAAATCTTTGTAACTATTTGGTGATACCAGAAGAGGGGAGGTTTTGTGTCACTATAGGACATGAAGCAACATGAGCACACACGCCGCTGCTCTCAAGGTCAAGAAAAGAGAAGTTTATTTTCTGACTCTAACATTTTTAGATTTCTAAAAGTGACAGTGGATTGGAGGGTGAAAGTACCACCTCTCCAATGACACTGGACAAACTAACAGTCTATCAAATTTCTCTTCCTCCATAAAGGAATGCAAAACAATAAGTTACTTACAGAAAGTATCAAAACAATAAGTTATTTACAGAAAGTGTATGAGAAAGTTCGTTACAAGAATGTAAACATCAGAAGGCTTAGAAAATCTTAAAAAATCAGGGCAACAGTTTTGGACCACTTTGTCTTTAGGTTTGTTTGGGAGGTGTTTGAAGACCCTGTGCAGAAAATACTCACGTAATTGTTTGTACTTGTTGCATCCAGAAGTAAAATCTGTGCATGTGCAAGAAGGGATTGGCAGGTTGGTGATGAGCCCCTTGCAGTCTGGCTGTGGCTATTGAAGTAACAGCACCCCAGGGTGGCTTACCAAGGTTTGGTTGCATCAAAAGCTTCAGACTGAGCTGCAGAAGGCAAAGCACGCAGGTGCAGTGTAGTCCAGTTAAGTGCACTAGCTTTAGGGGTTTAATTTCACAGTAGGGAGATCTGAAGTGAGAATGAATTGTTGTCCTTATGTCCAGTTTGCATTAATCCTGTCAGGTGCAGCCATGCCCTTAGCTCTTGCGGGCTGGTCTGTCACCTGGGCAGAGCTGGAGCTCCTGGGTGATGAGCACAGCCTCCCTGGTGTCTGGGCAGTGCAGAGGTCACTGCTGGTTTCACAGTGAGACTGCTTGGAGCAAAGTCAGCTTGAAGGGCCTGCAGAGTGTAAACCAGGTGAGCTACAGAAGACACAGGCTTCCAGGTACCCACTTTCAGTTGCTTTCAGGGTTTTGTTTAACTAATTTTGTGTTTGGGGACAATACAGTTAATCCAAAGAAGTGTCTTCTCTCTGGAGTCTGTGAGACAAGGGATATGCAATTTTTCCATCAGCTGCCTGGTTGAGGCCAGCACTCTTACCACCTACCTTTGGTTCTCTTCAAAATGACACCAGAGTACCTCCATCCCACTCTGCTTTTATGTTGGGGTAATTTATAGGCATTAAAATTTTACCTTTTCTTTTGTTCTCAGAGAAGACAAAACCTAAAAAAAGACTGTGCTGTACTGCTACATAGACAGCAGAAGCTTTTGTAAGTCATTGGATGAAAGTTAGGGGTTGAAGAGAAATGCATTGTCTTGGTATTTCTCTGAACTGTGTCCTTAACTTCCACCACAGGCAGACATGCCCACACCTTGCAGTAGTGCTTAAGCATAGCTGAGTAGAGGTTTTAAGCCTAATGAGAAGTGAGATCACTGCAGTCTCAGGGGAAGCCTTGGGTCCTTCCTTCTTGTGGTCTCACTGGTTCTTTCAGATCTGAACATGATCAGCAAGGAATGCAGCCAGCTATGAACTTCCCACAGGGGTGCTCTGGTGGGAGTAGAGAGGAGCCACCTGAAGCCAGTTATCATTTGGAACAAAGAATTACTCTAAATGTAAGATTCCTTAATTAAATGAGGTTGAAGCAATGACCAAAAGGAATCAGACAGGAGAATTTTGCTTGAACTTTGCAAGTGACTTTAGCCATTAAACTCTTGTGTTGCATCAGTGATGGGGGCAAGCTTTGTCCAGAAATCCGTATGTGTAAGTGCTGGATGGTGGCTTTGGTATGCAAAATTCAGATCCAGTACTGAACTCTCAAAGACCACAGTAGGTTATTGCAAGAGGAGGCCCAATAGTTGCTATCAGGAACAGACCTGAGGCAGCAGTGCAAAGCCCAGCAGAATGTGTGGCAGCAATGAAGGGAAAGGACCAGAAGGTTTGGATAACAGATGATCTCCTTGAGTGTCCTTAGATTTCCCTCCTGCAAGGCCATGTAGAAAGGATGATACAAGTCACAGAGGAAACAGCATGAACAGAGGAATGCTAACAACAACGTAGGTAAGCAGTTTCACACGAAGAGAACTTTTCCTAATTGTGGCTTTTGAATTTGTTTTTGTTCTTTTGTTTGTGTAGGTCTATTTCAGTAATAGATTTTACAATGAGGAGAGTTGGTGTTTAACTGGGGGAAACCATTTGAGCTAAGTTGAGAGTAGATAAAACTGAGCTTTGAAAGCAAAAGCTTTCATGTGGGTGCAAATGAGTAAAAATCTAGAAGCAGTATCTGGAGATTTAATTTTAACCAAGTAATTGAAAATGGCCATGCATTACCCTGCATAAACTGTAGAAGAAAAATTATGCCCTTAAATGGCTCAGTCGTCATTTAAATGGTGATCTGTTCATTAGTGCTGGGAAATGAAATGGAAATCCATTTCAATTTTCTAGACAATTTAAATTTTATTGTCCATAAAATTCTACAAAACAGTAAAAGAGTGTCCTTTCTTACAAATTGCAGAGGATTTAATCAGATTTGGCATTTTATTAATTCTCATCATGGTAAAACCTGCTAGTGTTTTACCATGAACTCATTGAGCTGAGTTCATCCTGTGTTGGTAAAAGTGTCCCACTGGGGAGTCTGCCCTGGTATGTTTGGAACAGAGATAGTTTTTGTAGATCTTATCTGTTTGTACACTTACTTTCTTCTTGGTAATCAAATTGGCACATCGAGCAAATCTTGATGATGCTCCATGTTTTGAGCATGTGTACTTCAGCGTTGCTCTAGACTAATCCTTTATGACATTCCTGAAGATGTTGTGATAAATATACTGCTCTTTACAGGAACTGTAGTTGTGAAAATTGGTACATTTTCTTGCCATTCTTTTTTACCTTATCAGAGATAAACCTATCTTGTGGGGAATAAAATTTAGAGAGGTGACTGGGAAGTGCCATTTTCTGTAGAATCTTCCTTTTTCTCTAGTCTTACCTTTGATTTATCATTATCACTACTTCAAATCTTGCCTGTTGATCTTGTTGTCCCATATTGTTACATTTTCTCTGAAATAAATTGAGTCTGCAAGGAGTTTTCTGTGGACTTGTTGATTAAACTGTGCGAGTTCTTGGAAAGTCTTTTTGTTATCAAGGGTTAAGGCCTTAATTTCAATTAATGGCTAGGTATTACTGTGTTTGGAGTTAGTCATAGCTTTCTGTCAGGTCTAAGAATTTACCTGTAAGTTGAGGCAGAACATACATCCTCCAGTCTGGTTTATGATGCACTTTTAAATGAAAAACAGTGCTACCCTCATTGGGACTCACTATAGTCAGTGGAAGTGCTGGGCCTTGCAGAGAAATGGATGCCTTCAGGTAATTTAAGTAAGAAGAGTCAGGTGAACTCATTGGTCTGCAAGTGCTGTTTGTTTATAGAATAAGAGTGTACAACCCTGTTTCCCTGAAAGTGAGAGATGCTCGTGGTTAGGGATTTTGAAGTCTATCAGCTTGAAGTCTCACTGTATCCAAGATGCTCTTCTCTTTAATTCCTTTCAGCATGCTGCTTCTGTTGTCTTCTCTTGGTGTCCCTTTACAGCAGAAAGTTAGTGTATGACCAGATTGTTACTCCTTAATTTCTCAACCAAGAACACATCTAAGTCCTCACAGGCTACTTGTGACTTGTTTTGCATCTGATTACTTTCGTATAATCTGCTTTTCTGCAAGCATTTTGGCTGCAGTAGAGTCTGTGGCTGCCTTTAAATCCCCCTCTGGTGTCTGTTGGTACCTTTCAGGATAAATACAATTCTAAACTGTAGCTGTCAAAACAAATGAGTGATGAGTTTTGTGAATCAGGATTCTTGCTGTTTTACTAGTTGGGACACTTCTCAATTTGCCAAAATCTAGATTTTACAGTGTTAATTAGTGGGACTGTGTTAATTTAGTCAGGTGCTGCTGTGCAGAAGTAGGATCCTTAGCCCGGGAGGTAATAGCCACCACTCTGGATTGGCAGGAGGCTTCATCCTCTCTTTTCATAAGCAGGCTCTTGGATCCAAGATGCAGCATTTCATAGAGAGCCAGGGTGGTGTTGGCCCTTCACTGTCAGCTGACAGGAGAGAGCTGTTCATGATAAAGAGCTTTCTCACAGGCCTGATGCTGAAGTTTCTTCTGCTGGCTTGTACTCACTGTGGCTCTGATGGCTCCTCTGATCAGTTGTGCTCTGTGTGTTTTTCCATGCTGTTTATCTTAGCCCAAACATGCTGAGGGCAAGAGCAAAACCTGTTAAGAGAGCTTTGCTGTGCGTGTTGCTTGCCAGCCAAAACACCTGTGATTGCTGCTATCAGCTGTGTGGGTGCTTCCAGATCAACATCTTAAAAAAAAAAAAAAAGGCTTTGAAGCATCCTAAGGGATGCTGGAATTCAACATCTTTGGAAGGTTTGGTAGTTTACCAAAACTTGCCTCTCCTATATTAAGTCTTAAACTGGTAAAATATAAGTCATTGCAAATCAGTGAGGTAACAGGAGGTTATATGGCTGTGCTGCTGTAGTAGCAGGCTGCTTTTATTTTGTAGAGTTAGGGAAGGGTGTGAGGAGAGAAGCAGCAGGAGCTGCCTCTGGTGTTTCTTCTATAGCTGTTCTTAACTTCCCTTTCTGCCCTCATACACTGCAGACAGCCTATTTTAAGGTGCACAGATGTTTCTACTACTCTAGTCCTTGGTAGTTGCTTAAGTGGCTTCTTAGAGCAGCTGTTCCCTTGTTTATGTCTCTAACGTTCATTTCATTGCAGTTCTTTTTTTTTTGGTGATGGGAAGATGAAAAAACCCCATGTGCTGATGCTCTGTTGTTTAGCCTTTATCAATTGTGTCATCACTGGTGTCCTACCCTTCTGCAGGGGAGACATTTCCATTGTAGCTGGAGCCCAGTGTTGTCCTTCTCTGTCCCAATTTTGCTGTCAGCAGGGTGATTTCACCAAATGTGATGATGAGAGTAAGAAGATTTGCTGTAGGATTCAACTAAGAGTTTAATAAAATTTGCCTGTGGTCTCTCATCTTTCATCCTAGCAGTCAAGTGCTTGTGCCACATGGTTTGATGTGCATGTCCCTCATAGCCTATTCAGGCTTCCTGCTTTGCTCTTTGCCATTAAATTGATTTTCAGACTTGCTCAGTAGTGTGCCAGTTCTCTGATCTTTGCCATTGCTACTGCCTTGCTTCAGAGGTGCAAATTAGAAGCTGGTGGCATGAAAGAGGGAGGTGGAGCAGTGTATTGTTTCTGTCCAGAAGAACAGAGAGCTGTGGGAAGAGCAGGATTTAACAGTTACTGGGACAGCAAGGGGGAGAGCTGTTCTGGGAATTTACTTTCACTTGAAAAAAAATGCTATTTCCCGGGTTGTGAAATTCAGGAAGTGATGTACATGCTATGACTAGCAATTGTAATTTGTTTTATAACAGGTGAGAATGTTCTGGATATATATTGTGAAAAGTCATGAAGTGCAGAAAATTAATTGACCTATTCGATTTTGGCTAAGTTGTTTACATTTATTCTTTACTAGCTAAATGGAATTATATCTTTATACATTGTGTTAGTAAAAAAACAAAGGGTAGATAAAAGATTACAAATAGGAAACTTTATAATGCACAAAACTTCCTAAGAAGAAGCAAATTAGGCAGCTCTGGGTCTGTCTGTACTGTTCTAGAAGGTTGTGTAGACACTTGATAGGTACATCTCGCTTCAGAAGCTTTGGTATCAGATTGCAAGACTACAAAGAACAATTCTATCAAAACTAGCTTTGTGAACAATTCTTTAAGATACCTGTTCAGTTTGGTATTTGCTTGTATATTGTGCTTAACAGTTCAGTGCTTTTCTATTAACTGCATGTTCTCTACCCATCAGTAGGCATAATTACCACTAATCAAGACCCCTAATCTCAAGCAATTATAAGCTCTTACATTGTTCTAATTGCACATTTGAAAATAATGTAATTTTCTCATAGAATTATGAGATGATCCATACAATTAATTTCTGCTTTTCTTTTTATCTGATCCGTGTTAATTTTGTGTGACCTCACAATGTGCTATCTGAAAAATGCCTTTGAGACATGCAGTTTTTCTGGTTAATTTACAGTTGTGTTTCATATTCAGTAAGAAGTGATACAGTGCAACAAATTTTCAAGGCTGTGCTTTCAACCTTCTATGAACTGAAAAATTTGTTGTATATTATGAACTTGTTGGCGAAACAGAAGTGCAATTATCCATTTAAATCATCTACTATTTGTAAATGCAGGTGCTTGCTCTTTGAATAGTACTTATGTTACTGCAGTATCTAAAAGGGGTTTATTTTGGTTTTTTAATTGTTAAATTGGAATTTACATGCAGACAGACAGACTTTCTCAATCAGCTTTCCAGGCAGCAAAAATGAAGGCAGTTCATTTTCAGAAAGTACTGCAAGTCCTGGGGGCAGGATATAAGAGATTGTTCAGTAGTTGAAGTTGGTCTCACTTGTTGCTGTGTAGTTCTGCACACCTTTTGTGTGCCAGGCCATTGCATGAGTGTGTTTTGAACAAATCATCGGCAGTCTGTTGATTCATCTCAGGAACCAAATGCAGCACTTACATCTGTAAATGGAGTAATTGTAAAGCTCTCATTCTTACAGACAGAATTTCTTCCTGTTACAAGTCTAAAATTAGACCCCAGATCTTTTACTGTGGGCCTACACTGGCTTGTATTTATTTCTATATTCTTACTTGTAACATCACTAAAAATAGCAGATGATTCGGCGACCTTTGCTACCTGTGTCTGACCTTCATGATTCACTTGTGGGTAATTTGCTGCTGCAATTACTATGGTCCTGTCTGTGATGTTATTTAAACACTGGTTTAAATGACTGCAGTGTAAATGAGCAGCCACATTGTTGGGGACAACATGTTTTTCTTTATTGTAAGAAAATAATATTTACATCAGGGGGTGAGTGCCACATCATTTCTGAGGGATCTTGACATTCCTGGAGAAGAAATGCTGGAGATTTTGCTCTGTCATAAATAGCCCAACTTTCTTCCTTTAGTAGAGTATGTGTTTCTGAAATAATTCTGGGGCTGCAGTCTACTGCAGTGGGCTCATTTCATTATTCCTTTGAAAGTAAGGAAAGGCACAGAGCCAGCTCCTTCAGTGCAGAAGAGTTCAAGGTTTAATATGCTAATGTATCTACCCAATATTAGGCTGCAAAAATCCTTGGCTTTGATGTGTCTTTAATAGTAATAAAATGGTTGGCTAATGATAAATTAAGGATGTAAGCTTGGGAATTAAAAAAAATTAATCTAGGCAGGAATAATTTCCCTTGCCAAGATAATTGTCATACTGGAACTGCAGTTTGCAGTGGAAGTTCATTGCTTTATAATAATCAAAATAAGCAATCAAACTTCTGGCTTTTCTTTAGGCTTCACATTAAAGCTGGACATTAATGGGACAGAGTGGGGACTGCATTTTACCTTTGCTGGCCTGGAGCTGTACATGCCAAGGTACTGAACCCCCAGGTCTCACTGTCTCACTGTTTTCCAGAGAGCAAAGATAAAAATCTGCTTGCCATCCTCTCTCTAATTTGTCACCTGTTTCAGTGCTGGGCTGGCTCTTGTGCTGCTGCAGTCTCCTGTAGTGTCATCTTTGCATCTGCATAAGAGAGAGCAAACCAGGACTTACTCAGGGATAGGTAATGCTGTTCTAATACAGAAATACTAATGAATTAAGGAGCTATTATGGTAAATCTGTTTTGTAAAGCATTTTATCATTCTCCACTACTCACTGGACTGCCCAGTATAGTTTTGTTCAAGCACAAGTTTAGGTTAAACAGGGAAAATAAATGTTTCTGGTCACTGTAATAATGCTCTTCCCCTCTGAGAGAGCACATTTTTCTGCATATTTTTATACCTGTTTGTACAGAGGAATAGATGGAAAAAAGGGAGACCTGTTCTCTACAGAAACTCATAAAAAGGAAAGTCATGCAGCATCAAGAAGGAATTCTACAGAAAATCAGCAGTGTAAGGGCCTTGAGCTAACCTTAACTTAAATCACATCTCTTGATGATCAGGGCAAAGACTGTTCCATAAGTTTCTTTTGCACAGTATCAAAGATTTTTGTTGGTCATAGAACCCTAGAGCATCTTAATTGGCTTAAGGATATCTGCCTATAACACTCACCTGAATAAATAGCTGCATTCTCAAAGGAAGGAGTGGGATGATTTTTTTTAGTAGCTGGTGAAGGAATAAATAAACAGCAAAAAGGGGTACTTCAGTAAAGCAAAATATATTTTTTATAACTATGTCTTCTCATTGACTTATTTTTATTTCAAGTGGAAGAGATATGGTACTCACAATTTAGTGCTTGTTTTGGGGGACAGGAAATGATTAAGAGGAAGAACTTACTCAGCAAGCCAGAGCACTTATGGGTGGTTATCATCACATCTGCAGTCTGACTGTTCCTCTCCCTCTACAGCCAACGTGTCACATATCACTGACCTGATTCATAAGAGAGAGCTCCCCTTGAGGCTTCCTGTCTCTCCATTTCATCCAGGGCTGGATTGGCTGGAAGAGCCCCAGCCCCAGCCTCTGCAAGCTATCAAAGCTGGCTGCTGAGGCTGCCACCAGCCTGCTGTTCTCTCTTGGCCTTCAGCAGATGGAGCTTCTCAAGTCCTGTGTGTTTTCATCTGCTTCTCTCCACGCTTGGAAACGCTGCCTTTTTTTTTCTGCCTGGTGTTTATTCTTAAACCCATCTTGATGAACCAGCTGGCTTCACAACTGTGTTGTGTGAAGTCAGGAGGGCTGTGCAAAGGTCTGCCTCTGAGGGCTCTAGATCTTGCCTCAGGCCTTGCTGTTCTTTTGCCTGAAGAATGTAAAATGTAATGTGAGTTTTTATGTATTATTAAACTTCTGTCTATAAATTACTGACCCATGGTAGCTGTTTATTGCATATTCCATCTTCTGCTTTGATGCACTGCTGCTGTCACTCCGAGGTGGGTAACGATGACTCAGCTTACTGCTGTGATAATGCACTTAAAGCCTGGAAATCTGTCACTGGTGGTATTTCAACACAGGTGCCATAAACCTGAGATGAAAAATTAAAGTATTTGCTGTTGAGTTATTTCTCTTAAAATTCTTCTGTCTACTGTTGTTTCATAAGGTTTTGGGTACTCTGAGCTGTTTAATGGGCAAACAATCGTGTTTTAGGAGGTCTGGGATGCAGGACATGCTCTCAAAAAAGAAGGTGGTGGTCCTCAGTTTGCAGTGCTGAAGGTGACCTATAAAATGCTTGTGCTCATCAGGCCCTCCTAATAAAGCACCGATATTTGCATGCATTTTTATGACCTAGCATTTCCAGCCTTAAAGCCCAGTGGAACACAGACTGATCACCACATCTTACCATGTATTTTCTCTGTGTTTTTTCTTCTTTTTCACAGCCCTTCTGTATGCCACCATTTTTGGTAATGTGACAACCATATTTCAGCAGATGTACGCTAACACAAACAGATACCATGAAATGCTGAACAGCGTCCGGGACTTTTTGAAGCTCTACCAGGTCCCCAAAGGACTGAGTGAACGAGTGATGGATTACATCGTTTCCACCTGGTCAATGTCCAGGGGAATAGATACTGAAAAGGTAAGTAAATTAAACTGCAAGGAAAGAAGTCACATCCTGAAAGTAGTCCATTAAAATAAACAGGAGGTACTGTCTTAGTAAAGGAGACAAATATTCTTTAAATAGTTCTAAGCAGCAGCTTCCCTTAATTTTTAACTTTTAAATACAGTATTTCAGCTATTCTGTCATACTGACATATGATAGTGGTAAAAGTATGTATGTTTTGCTAGTGAAATGGTATGAAGTAGTATAAAAGTGATAAAGAGAAAAGCTCAGTTTACTATAAATAAAGGTGATAAGTAAATAACAAGTTCCAGACTGTAACACAACCTCACAGTTTTTCCAAATGAGATTTTTTTTTGCAATATTTCTTGTGAGGTTGCTTGCAGCTCTGTGGGCCTGAAAACAAGATAATTTTTTTTTGTCATTGGAGAGTTTGAATGTAATATTCTGTGTGCAGGTTAAAGATATTAATGAAAACTGGAAGTATTTAATAACGTATTGCTTGAAATCTACTTTGTGTAAGGCAAGCGTTACCATTCTGATTCATTGAATTGACAAATAAATTCCCATTCTGTCTTTTAAAATAACAGATGGCCTTTCACCAGAACAAATGTACAAATGTAGCTCCTTGTCGCTTTCATATTAGTTGCCAATTTTTGTGGGGATAGGCAGTTTTTCTTCTGCTTGTAAAGAGATGTGATTTGTGGGGTGGATCATTCAGGAAATCATACCAATGCTCTGGTCACCAGCCTTCTGGTTGGCAGCTTAATTTAGTATTCTGAACCGTGGATGATGCAGTTAAAGAGCAAACAGTGTCATTTCTGTACAGCTGTTACAGCATCGTTATGAAGGAGGAGAACAGATGTGGCCTTGCACTGAGCTGCCTGGAGACTGAGGGGCACACAGGGCACTGTTTGCTTTCCTAAATGGTCTTCAGCATATCTGCCATTTTTAGATCCCAGACATGATTCTGTAAGCACTGTCTGCCATACTAGCTTTCAGAAAGAAATTATATTTTAGTGCTGGATAGCACTGGTTAGAAGCTGTTCTACATGTTTTCTCACAATCTGTCTTTGTGTGGGGTTGTGATTCGAGGTAGGTGCATTTGGAGAAGGTGGGGAGACATCTGAGGATACATAGTGTAATGAGTGCTGGTGCTTTCATTCAGCCCCCATTACAAACTCCTGTCATCATTTTAACAAAACAACAAGAAAAAATTGCTATGTAAAACATGTTGGTTTTTTTTTTTTAGCATATCTTCAAAGTTCATTCTTGGCTTCCTTTGATAAGGAGAGAAATGCTTTAAGAGGATGCATTTGGAAACAGCAGAATAACCAAACCAAGCACAACAATACTCAGTGTAGCCTTTGAGAATTATCTTAATAAGCAGGAAAGAAGTCTCCAATTGTCAGGACACCAAAGATCTTAATACAGTGCTGTTTTCAGTAACTGGTGTGTTCATAGCTGAACTGCTGCTGGCCATGACTGCTAAATCAAGAATTCAGCTTTCATCTGCACAGCAAAAGCTGTGGTTGGCTGTGCCAATCCATAAACTCCCAGGTCTGAGCTCTGTTGTTTTGATGCCTGTGCATAACTTCTGGGATGTTTTGTCATGAATAAAACATGTATTGCTCATGAGGCAGAACAGTGGTACTTGTGCTCCTCTGAAAGGCAGTGCAGCTTCCTACAGATGCGGCAGAGACTTAAATATGAACTGAGCACAGAACTGGTCCTGTCACTATTTTGTAGGCCACGAATTAGTCAGTTCAGTGTTCACTGCAGACACGCTAAGTTATTGGTCTAGAAAATGCCACTGCAACAAAATTTAACCAAGAGCTACTGAAAGATTCTAAAATTGATCCATGAAGATACATTTCTTACCTCCCTTACAAATGAAAGTCTTCTTCCATTTATCTGTAGATCTCAAATGTCTTTAATCGCTTTCATTTTTGTGAAGTCTGGAGACAACTTCTTTAAATGGAGAATGGAAAATTGGTTAACTTCCTCTAAGACTGCTATACCAAAAAGTTTTTGGATAATAGCATCATTTCAAATATTCTCTTGTATACTCAGGGGGGTTTGCTGCTATTTCTATTGCAACAACCCTTTTTGTGTGTGATGTCCAGGTAACTGGAAAGTGTGTGTAATTCCAGTAGTAAAATTTGGCAAGAATATGCCACTAGAGAGTATTTTTATCGCCAGAGTAAATGAGATAATGGAAAAGACAGATATGGCCACTGCCTGTGTTCCCTGTTAAATGCTGGCCTTGCTGCCCCAGCTCATTTCTGTGAGCCTGGAAAACTGGGAACTGGCAGTTTTGGCAGCTCTTCTGTACAGGGCAGCCAAGAAAAATCATCCCTGAGTGCCCTACACCTAAGCACTATACAAATACATCTCTTTTAAGAAGTTGTATCTGTAATAAAATGTCTGTTTGGAGGTGGGCCAAAGATGTTGATATTGGTGGTGGAGTTATTTGCCTTTGGAGTACCAGGCATGATATCTGAAACCAGTGCCATGCACAGAATTAATAGCTTGGTTCTCTGCTCAGATCTTGCACAGAAGCCCATTTCAAAGTGTAGGCATAGCCATAGTGCTTCCTGTGTTACTTTTGTGTTTTTCAGGAGTATTTGCAGTGAGACATCTTTTCTTTCCACCTAGGAAAATGTGTAGGAATAATTCTGAAGCTCAACTGGAGTGCTCCTTAATTGGATGGAGTAGCTATTACTAAGAAAATAATAATGAAAAAAGAGGCAGACTCAGACTACTCGATGTTCCTCTCAAATAATGTGTCCTAGACGTGCTTCATCATAGACCATCCCCCAAGGATTTTGTTATCCCCAAACCCTGTTCATGTCACTTCTTTCCACTTTTAATCTGCACATGCAGCAGTGATTTGGTATTCTTTCCACTTAGCTGTCCGTATTACATTAAAACCCTTCAGAACTGGTCCTGGCTGGTACCCGCTGTGCTGAGCATCAGCTCCATCAGCTCGTGTTCTCTTAGGACCACACATCATGAATTGCCGTGAGGAACATTCCATTTGGGAGATCAAAAGCTGCCCAAAACAGCATCATACCTTAAAGTCCCTTTTCCGTGTAAACAAAAAACTTGTTAGTGCCACTCGGGGGTAAATTTGGATACCTGCAATTCTCAATGTTATGAGTTAATTAAACTTTAAGTAATTTGTTTTAGTTGCTAAAGCATATGACTTGTGCAGGCTTTTCATGGAATCTGCCTGTCAAAAAAATGACCTACCCTCTAGAAACAATTATTCTGGAAGCTTTTCTTCAACACCTTCTGTACTGCTGGGCTCTAAGTTGTTTGTTTTTTTTTTGTCTTAAAAACCTTAGGTCTTCAATATCCAGCAGAGCATGTTGCTGAGAGGAAAACTGTTTTCCTTCAGATGTTGTAAGGTAGACTAAGTTAGTATTGTTGCTTATGTGGATAAATAATATAAAAATAAACTCTGAGATTAGAAATAAGAAGGAGGAAAGTGGTTTTTAAACCTTGCGTGGTAGCCTAGCCATAGCAGGCAGATAGAAGCCATGCACAGGAGCTGATTGCCCCCCTGGTTTCCCTCTCAGGTTTTGCAGATTTGCCCTAAGGACATGAGAGCCGATATCTGTGTTCACCTGAACCGCAAGGTTTTCAAGGAGCACCCTGCCTTCAGGCTGGCCAGCGACGGGTGCCTGCGGGCGCTGGCCATGGAATTCCAGACGGTGCACTGTGCTCCAGGAGACCTCATCTACCATGCTGGGGAGAGCGTCGACAGCCTCTGCTTCGTGGTCTCGGGCTCCTTGGAAGTGATCCAGGATGATGAAGTCGTTGCTATATTAGGTGAGTTTCAGAGCTGCTAATGTGCATTTGCATAAATGCCAAATATTTGTGTGGCAGTGTTCACAGGGTCCCAGGACAAGGGAAGAGATGAGAATCTTGACTCCGTGTTTCAGAAGGCTGATTTATTATTTTATGATATATATTATACTAAAATGATATATTAAAACTATACTAAAAGAATAAGAGAAAGGATTTCATCAGAAGGCTAGCAAGCAAAGGAATGGAATGAAATGATAACAAAATCTTGTGACTGACCAGAGATTCCGAGACAGCTGGACTGTGATTGGCCATTAATTAAAAACAGCCACATGAGACCAATCAAAGATCCACCTGTTGCATTCCACAGCAGCAGATAATTATTGTTTACATTTCGTTTCTGAGGCCTCTCAGCTCGTCAGGAGAAAAAATCTTAGCAAAAGGATTTTTCATAAAATATATCTGTGACATATGTGCAGCAATTTATAGCCTCCTCTACTCATTCTTTAAAGAGCTTCAGATAAGTTTGTTTTTCCACTGAGAGATTTAAGGGCAACATCTAATATCCAGATTGCTTCAACCCTGTTTCATCTGGTCAATGGAAATCTTACTTTTGCATGGGGTCCTGGTCATTCTTGGGGTTTTCCCTGTCTTGATTCCTTCTGTTGGGGAAGATGAAACAGGAAAGCCTTGTAAATATGATTGCGTGGCGAAAGGTTTTGAGAATATGGAAACTATAAGTGAGATTGAAATGAAAGCAAGCTTTGAGATACCTTAGTTACTGAGCAACTGGAAAACACTGGTATGGCTGGCTGAAGGTAATCCCCTGTTGATGAAACAGTACCCTCTGCTTGCAGACAGGTCCAAGGGTCAGAGCAGACCCTGCTAGCTTGGCAGAAGGGGTCCAAACAGTAGTTTTTAGGGTTTAAAATGTAGCATAGTATGGTAATGTAATGATTCTTATAGGCTGTATGTAAATGCTATAGGATTTGTATCTGGTATTAGATTAGTTAGTGAGAATTAGAGTATTCAACACAGAAGAAGATTTATTGTATTGTAACAGGAACCTTGTTCTCTCTCATCCTCTTTACCATGCTCTTGCCTTCTTTCTCTTTACCACTCTCTTTACCTCCCTCTCCCTCCTTTGGGCCTGCTCTGAGCTGTGGCTGGCAGCTCCAAGCAGGGCCCCTGCACCCAGGCCCTTTGCAATCTCTGTCCGTCCTGACCATCCTATCCTCTGGTGGTGCTCCTACACCTTCTAATTAGAAATTCCATGTAGAACTTCAGAGAACTTGAAGTGCCTGGCTTCTCTGCCTCACTCCCACCCTCCCATAATAATCCACTTTCACTGAAATTTTTCCAGGTGGATTTATTAAGATGTTGTGTTACAATACTTTTTATCTATTTTAAAGTCAAAATAGTTAAAACATTTAGAGCCGATTTGTGTTAACTTGGGTTGGAGGCATTGAAAATAAACTGATGGGTAGTGAACAGCATTCTGAGGCAAAGCTAACATAAAAGAATGTGATAATCCAATAGATGTAGATGAATCATGGGGTGGCTGGAGCATTGAGCAGGTGATACTTATCATTTGATTCTGTCAAGCCCTTTTGTGATAAGGTAAATTCTCATGGTGGCTTAATCCTGTAACTGTCACTCATAGCAGCCTGGAAAAAGAGAATAAAACATCTTGGTTATCTTACTTTTTTCTGAACACATACATTCAGCTCTCCTAAGATGAATGTCTACTGAAAAATGAGGGGGCTATTAATATGCTGAGCTTCATTTTTCTCTACTTTTGAATAGGATTGCTTGTATAACGTAGGGTAAATTTAGAGTCATGGAGAATCAAGTTGGTAATACTTTGTGCCACAAAAGAAGCTAAAAAAGTGAGAACTTGGAGGATAACTAATTCCCTTTTGCTCTGGAATCACCTGTGCTGCTCAGTGCTAAGTGACATTTGTAACTTCTGCTTGTCTGTGCTGCACATCAAGAACTTGCTAGCTTTTGCCATGTTGAACTCTCATGAATTAACAAATGACAAATGTAGAACACAAGCTAAGATCCCTCAGTTTGTGCACCTTTATGCCACCACCTGAATTCAGCACGAGCGGAAAACCTCAAAACATCTTGCTGCTCTATTTGAGTATGGGTAAAAAAGCACTAAGATCAAATTTCTTTAAAATGTTCTTTAAAGATACCAATTTTCTCCTCATCTTTACTGCTAACTCCTGCATTTTATCATAACACTCACTTTAGAAAACCCTCAGCCAAGATTGCTCGAGGAATCAGTGTTAAGGAAACCGAACTCCTAATCTCTGCTGCTGCAGAGTGATAGCTACAGATAAATGAGGCTGTTCCCTTGGGATCTGGATGAATAGAAGTATTTTGTTGCTGCTCTTCTCCTGGGATGTAACTATCGATCCTCTTCCCACCACAACTTTTTATTTTCTTCTTTTTCTTTCTTTTTCTTCTTTAAAATTTGGAGTCAGTTCCCCGAATCTCACTAAAGTTGGTGAGTTATATTCACATTTTCTTTGTGAATATTTTAAGTGGAGAGGAAAGTAAAACGAAGTGGGATCTGTTTGGGATTCTGTGAGATTTCATTTTGGATGTGCATCAATTTTTGTGTTTCAGTTTCTGGACTAAGGAATCGCTTTCCTTCCACACTTTTGTGTCCTTTCCTCTTCCAGGCTGTGAAGACTTTTGCTGAAGGTTTCTCTATCCTGAAAAGAAATTATGTATTTGACTAAGTTTTTCACTGTTCTAAGTCAGTTGAACTTCTTTTTCCTTCAGCATTGTGTAATTTAATCCCCACACCCCTGACATGGGTCAGGGTTTCCTCTATAACTTCTTTGTACTCTCAGTTTTCTTATCTGTAGAAAACAGTGGTTTGGGGTGGGGTTTTTTCTTGTGTTTGTGTTTATTTTGTTTGGGGTGGGTTTTTTTCTTGTGTTAGTGTTTATTTTGTTTGTTTTGGGGGGTTTTTGGTTTTTTGTTTGTTTTTATTTTCATAGTTAGCTAAATTTGCCAAGTTCTTGATGAATGTATACCAGAAAAAACAAGGCACTACAAGGGGGAAAAAAAGTGCATTGTACAAGAAACATGATTTTTGCTGATCACTCAGCCAGAGCAACCTATGCCATAAATTTTGTTTACCAGTCCCAACCAAGCATAGCTGTGAACATCAGGCACATAATAGCAACCCATGTGAGGAATTCCATAGGGTAATTTTGGTTGACAGGTATGTTACAGAGACTGTAATCTTCTTTCAGGCATTCTGGAAATGAAAATGAAAAAAAATAATGCACAAATTATTCAAGGTGAATTATTTGCTCAGCTCTGGCTGTCACGTAATAAAGCAGCTTTTGTAGCTTGCAATGTAGCCTGTATCTTCCTTACAATGGAGAAATGAATTTTTACTCTAAATCAGTCTGTGGGACTGCTATACAGCATTACATAAACCAATCGCAAACTGCACTTAATGCTTACAGGATCCAATTCATAGGAAACATTTTCGAGTTCTGAAATAATTTAACCTTGCAGACTGGTATATAAGAGTGTATTGTGTAGCCCTGGAGTGTATTGTGTACACTTGCATAATATCCTTCCAAATAACTTCCATGTAATACCCCAGCAACAGGTATATTCTCAGTTCAGGCTTATGTTCTTAGGACAAAGCACTGACTTCGATTGACTTGGATTAATATGAGTCCTGAGTTGGAAGAAATTGCTCATAGGCCAGCAGTGAAAAAAGGTACTTTTTTATGTGTCCCCTATGATTGCCTTTCACATTAATTTAAACTAAGACACAAATACAAAAAATATGCAAATTAAAAAAAAAAAAACAACCCCAAACCTTTGCCTGTTTTAGTAAAAATTGAAAGAAATTGGTGCACTTTGTATGAAGTTTGATTTTTTAGGATGAAATATACATGTTTTGAATTCTATGCAAAATTTATGCTAAAATACAGAAATTACTGATGTTCACACAACACAATCTTTGGATTTGGTGTGTCAAAGAAACAGAAACAAAAATGTAGAAAATGACCTCTCAGCCAGGTGATTGATTTATTTGTGATTCATTCCAATACAAATGAGTCAGAAAAAGATGACTTAGCAGGAAAAGCCACTCTCTTGCTATGTTTTCTATGTTAATGTGTAAGTATGAGAGTGGGATTATGTAGAAGGGAAGTTTAGCTGGTTGGAAGCTGCCTGGATGAGGCACAATAAATTCTAGTTTTGGGAGTTTGCTGTTCTTCCAGTGACGCTGCTGTTGCTGCGTGGGATGAAGTGCTGACGTACACTCAGCACTTTGAGGAAGACTGAGACAAATGACACAGTCCCTGCCCTGAAGAGATCTGAGTGAAGCACAGGTCATGCAGGGCTTCCATTAAGAGAATCTTTTCAACTTGGTTTTGCTTTTAACTTTCCTGAGCCCTCACACTTGGCCTGATGCTGCTTTATCCACCTGAGACTGACAGTGTCTCTTTGAACTACTCTTGCTTAAAGACTTAGCCATTTATCCTGATGTGGTTAGAAAAAATAAGAAGGTTTGTTTCCTCTGTTAAAAACGTTCAAGTGTTTATGTGCATTTCATTTGGCAGCTCTAGTTTCTCTGCTTTGGAGCAGATCTTTCAGGCTAAGACCCTGAACATCTGAAAACCTGACTTTACTGCGGGTCTTTGAAAAGTTAAAACCTACTCGTGCTCAGGAGATTGGCTGTGTTTTAATTTATCAAATGACTTCTTAAAAACATTCCTCCTGAATTAACTGTGTTCCAGGCACAGACCATAAGGTCTGACTGTGGCCTTCTTTGGAATATGCAGGGGAAAAGGCACTTTGCTGCCCTCCAGTCATTTAGTCTGAACCTTTTCAATATCTTCTTACCATTGCTTGAACAAGTACTGATTCCTGTGCTATGTCTCCAACTGTGTGTGTGCTTAGATAATTCAATGAAAATTACAGAAAAGAATGTCACCAGCAGCCAAAATAACATTTTGTACGTATTTTCTGGAAATACATGGAAGGACTGGATAGGAGACCTTGTTAGTACCCAAGTTGGTTCAAAGTCTTTCTGCCTGAAATTGGGGCAATTTCTGACATTTAAGAAAACATTCCAGTAAAAAACTAGAGAGAGAAAGGAGAAGACTATTGAAAATTAGGGTGGCAAACTTTTTTTTTTTCTAGATAGCAGTGGGGAAAGCAGTGTCTTTTACTTAAATTTTCAGACTGCTGCAAAATTTGTCAATTAATGGCTCCTAGAGGGCTTGACTGAGCAGTAGGTCTTTACTTGTATTAGATGTTCAGAGCTGCTGAAATGGTCTTGACACTTCCTGCAAGGAGCCAATGTGTGTATGGATGGTAAGACTGGAGGTTAGTTTTCTGGACTTGATTAGAGACAGGGTGCTTTAAGCTTTTGTTTAACAACTAAAATCCAAATCCCTGGAAACCACTGTGGACTTCAGAGCTGAGCACTGGATGAGAAGAATAGCATTAACTAGAAGATTTAATTAAAAAGAAAAAACAACACCCTCCAACCAAACAGTTTGTCCCAAGCATTACATTCCAGCTGTTCTGCATTTATTTTCTTGCTATCTTTATTTGAGCTAAAAAATTTCAAAAGAATAAACCTTTTTCTTGGCTGTTGGTTTAACATTACAGAATATCCTGAGTTGGAGGGGACCTGTGGGAATTGTTGAGTCTGACTCCTGGCTCCACAAAGGGCAGGTAAAGTGAATGAGACAGGAAGGGAAGTCAGGGCAGGAATTTATTGTGAGTAAGGAATACTATTTTTCTCCAACAGGTCAGTTTGCTTTTGCTAGTCCTTTTGCTGCTATCAAAGCTGAAAAGCAATAACATCGTGGAGATATATAGGTATAAGTGTACAGTAACACAATGTCAAGAATGGGATTTTCTGCGAGAGGGGCAGGGAGTGTACAAAGGATGCACACAGATTTGCAATAAAGATCACACAGAAGCTGAGGAGGTGAATTTGCATGACCCTGAAATACAGATCTTTTATTGTTATTTACAAAGCTACAAAGTTGACAAGATTGGAGACTGTGGTTTTAACGTTGTAGGGGACTTTGGTGTGCCATGTTTTGTTTCAGCAGGATATTAAATGCTCCATTTGCTTTGTGTGGAGAAATTCCTGCTGATTTAATTTGATCTAATTGCAGTCTTAAAGAAATGTTATAAGAATAATTGTTTGTTTTCTTTACAATTGCTTTAGCTTACTCATTTAGCCGTAAGCATTTTGTTCAGATCTGTCCCGTTCAGATTTTGATGGGACAGATTTGCATCCAGATAGGGCAGTGCCAGCTGCAAGGGCAACTGTGCCACAGGGATGGTCTCTTTTAGAGGAGGGACAATAGCAGTGCAGAAGTATTGTCTGCATTAGACCCTCTCCATGGAAAACATTGCAACTTCCACACAGTTGTGTGAAAACTGCTTCTCAGCAGACCTGAAGATGGCAGATAAGTTAACTGAGCCCAGGCTGCTGTCTTTAGCCTGTCCCTAGTACCTGAGCTAACTCTGATTTCCCTGAACTCCTCTATGTTGTAACCCATTTTCAAAGATTACTTCTGTTTTTTTAGAGCCTAATTTTAGAGCCTTCTATTATTTTAGAGCCTAATTCCAAGCCCTTGAAGAAGTCCCTTACTTTTCTGCTTCATTTTTCACCTGAATTTTAGATTTAGGTACACCTCTCTGTGTTAAAAATGCCAAGCTGCTGAGCTCTCAGGCTTAAGAAATGGTTGCAGGAATATGGAAGGCATTAAGAGTTTTCTGAGAGTATCTAACATCTCAGCATTGTTTCTGCTATTGAATAAGATTGAAAAATGACCAGCAGTGCTTTGACAAAGGAATGATTGAAATTAAAATCCATCTTTATCCTCAGTAGTTCCATTGTGCTTTTTTCTATTTATGGTTGAAAGGTGGGGTTTTTTTAGATTGATTTATATAGGCAGGTTGGACAGGTTGCATGTTTCTGTGAAGTGATTCAATAAACATCAACTGAAGGAATAATTTTCAGGGTCTGATTTGCTCAATGAATGTCCAGGCACACTTAGCAAAAGCATTACAGATGGAGATGCAGCTAAACTTTTTAAAAGGACATGGCATAAAGAGGTCTACATTAATATAAAATTTTAATTTCATGGTGGATGCAGGAGCAGCACTAAAACTCTTATTGAGAAATATAGGTTTATCCCACATGGTGGTTTCAGACAGAGTATTCCTTATCCCTGTCCTCCAGACATCTGGGGTGGGCTGATATCAGGATTGTTGAAACTTTTTGTTTGTTCTGTGTCTAATTTCTGACAGACATTGAAAGCCTGAATTGCCAAAGCTCCTGTCCACTGTTGTTTGTAGGTGGTTTAAGAGTGCACAGGGTATTGCAAAAACAGATTTTTAAAACATTTGATGACTTGCTGGAGTAACTGAGGAGGAGGAGGAGGCGTATTCAGAGGCTTCAGTAGGGAACTTTTGGGCATGTTTCATGTTTTATTGTGCTGAATTTATACACCTTTGCATAATGTGCTGTTAAATAGTCCAACAGCATTGCATGTGGAAGAAGTCTCTCTTGGAAGCTGGCAGTGTCTGGCAGGTCGCTGGCAATAATGATCCAGGACACTGCAAGCTGAAATTGAGATCTGGTGGGGATGAGGCGCTCTGTTCCAGCTTGTCCCTTGATATCTCAGGATATCTGTGTTAGGAAGGCTTGCACTCATATTTGTGTGCATACTGCAACAAGAGGCGTGGAGAGGTAGAAATTATAGTTTAGCAAGGAAGTCAGCTTTCTATAAAGACCCTGATTTCTGGCAGGTGAACCACTGAACTAATTTACTAATTTTTGTCCTTTTTTTTGTTTTTGGGGTAGGGTTTTGTTTCTATCCCAGAATTTTGGAGGAGGAAGAATAATAATTTTTTCACTGAAGAGACAGGTTAAAAAAGAATTGAAAAAATGTTCATGAAACACTAGCTTTTCTTCTTTTTCTCCAAATTTCAAATTAATACTTTTTTTCAGAGATATGTTTCTGTAATATTGTTAAATTTGTACTGAAGGAGTTACTAGGAGTACTAAATAAAATTAAATACAAGATAGATGCAAATTTCATGAGGTTTTCGACATGTTTACTTTCTATATTTCTGAACACAAAACTTGCTATTTAAACTCTTGTGAATCCTTTCTGTCTGAAATAAAAGAATACAATTTCGGGGCTTTAATATATGTTTAAAGCAATACCTAGAATATAAAGCCAGTCCCTAAGTAATCAGGGAAGTAACTCAGGGGATAATGCAATTTGAACCTCTTAAATAGGTTTGTTCTTTTTTTTTTTTTGTCAGAGGATTAGCACTGCCCATGCAATGACAACACAGATTGAGCTGTGTTTTTCCTAGTACTTAACCAATGCAAATACATTCAAATAAATTTATTACTCCAGTTACCTGAACTACTCCATATCCTCTGAGTTTGTACAAACTGGCCACATACTTATAACATTTTTATAGTAACCATTAAAATGCAAATAAGCATAAATGATGCAGATTCTGGTGAAGCCTCCTGGCTTTTTTTGTGAATAAACCTGGTAGGGCCCAGTTGATGTTTAAAACTCTTTTTCACAGAACATCAAGTAGTGAAATATAATTCTATATTCTGTATTCTGTGAGACAAATAAGCACCTTAATTACAGCAACAATAATAGAAAATTTAGCTGTAACTTAATCGTGTTGTTGCTACTCATCTCTAATATAAATGTTTTTATTTTGTCTGTACAGTAATGTGTTTCAACAGAGAAAATTGATGCAGTTGTGTAGTAAACTGTCTGCAAAATGTTGCCAGGCTGTGGTTTACAGCATAAACAGATACTCTGTGTTTCTGTTTATGAATCAGGCAAATCTGAAAGAACAACTTCAGTTTGTTATCTCTGTAACACTTGCTTTGGTTTCTGTGGCAAAGATACTCAGGCATTTTGGTGGTCTAATTAGAGGAAAAGACTAGTGAAAACCTCTGGTTAATGAAAAATAGTATATTCTCTGCAGTGCAGTTGGTCATTCACTTTTCATTACGTGTCTCAGTTTGCACTTGAGAAATCTTAAGAAAATCCAAAGCAGCAAACAACTTCCATGCATCATCTCCTGCCAGCTGTACTGTGCTGGAGAGCCAAACTAAGGCTATTGAGTGGCTGACAAGTTGTGCAATTTATCTGTAGGACAGACACTGAATACTCCACCTCAATGCCAAATGGTAGCTTTGCTTTTTTCTGGCTGCCAGTTTTTGTTGCATTAATGCACCAAGAGGGAAAAATTACTTTTGCTCTATTATCTTTACTTTCCTTGAATCTTTCTTCTCTCTGTAAAGTGGGAAAGTTTAAAATGCATGCCTTAGGTTTGGAGGAAATGAGGGAAGAGAGAAGGGAAGGATTTTCAGTTGAAGCCAAATAATCGTGTGGTGATCACAGGGGGAGTTTGACCCTAGAAAATCCGTGTGTTTGCTTTTATAGCAGTTGGTGTCTCCCACTGCTTGGAGGTGGAGAGCAATCCTGAGGGTGCAGGCCAGCGTGGGGGCTCTGGGGAGCTCTGGCTCTCTGGTGCTGGGAAAGTCATTGTGGATCAGCATCCACAGTTTGCTAAACACCTGGTTGCCAAGATATGCTTGGTGCTGCATTGCCACTGAGGTGAGCAGTGTCTGGTCATTCATTGCTCAACCATAAGCAATGTTTGGTCATTCTGTCTGATCTTTGGATCTGCTGGCACGGTCAGGTCCTAATTCTATTGTTCAAACATGCAGATGAAGGCAAATTGGGAAGGGACATGACCCAGATTCTGCTAGTGGCTGCTGTAAAAATGATTACTATTGCTTTGAGAATGATTCAAACGTGAGTATTTTGTCTGATATACTGAAAATCCATGGGCTCATGTGAATGCCTTCAAAATCCATACTGACTTGGAAGACCTGCAATACATGAATCCATAGCCTCATCTTCTCCCCCAGCTATCACACCAAAAGTGCACCAGCACTTCGAGACACCCAGAGCCCAAAAGTGGACTGAGTTGGTTGTCAGCCAAACACATATTCCACATGAGTCATTTTTTTGGAGTAGAGTTTTGGAGTAGAGTATCTTCTGCCTGAGAGAAGAGCTCCTCAGTCTTTGCTCTTGTAAGAGTGACAAGGCCAAGAGTTGTTGTGGTATCAAGGCAGTACAGTTGTAATGTGAGAGGTTCTTTGCTCAGAATCAGCAGAACACATGTCTAAGCTGCAATAATCAGATCTTCACCACTGGTGCTACTTTCAGGAGACAGGGTGGATGTGGCCTGACCTTATGCCTGACTCAGTCTGAGTTGGCAGTGGTAACAGAGAAATCATCTTTTCACTTATAAGATAAACAGCAAACTTGATGTGGAGAAGAAACTGGAAAATATTAAACATGGAAACAGACAGTTTTCTAAAATACTTCTTCACAGATTAAATATATCTGGGTTTGGGGACTTGTTATTATAATTAAAACAAACAAGGAAACATAAAAGGCAGAAAACTATTTGGCTTTCCAATGCATGCTGAGCTGGTGGTGGAAAAGGTCCTCAGCCCACAAATCCAGCAGGGAGTATAAATGATTGATGGTAAAAGCTTAGATCATCCACTTTAAGTGTGATTGACAGGTAATGTTCCTGGCAAACATCTGGAATTCAGCAAGCTGGGAATGAGAAATGCAAAGTACTGACAAACAAACGGCCATCTGCATTTCTCTGGCTTTTTAATCTTTCTTCAGAGGCAAGGTGAAATATCTAAAGCCTGGAGTTATGTATAAAAAAACGCTTTTGGCTCAGGTTCCTTAAGGCAGCCCTTGGACTTTGCCAACCACCTTCTGACTCAGAAGTATCACCATACCCTTCTTGCTTTCCAACTACAGATGGTTTTGATAAAACACCTACTTAGTCTGCCCCCATTCTTTTTTTTTTTATTCCTTTTCCCACAGGGATTGATTTTACTTTGTGGAGAACATATAGACGAAGGGAGATGGTGTGCAATTCCTTATTATGCATAAGAGGTCAATTGTTCTATTGCAGTGCAGGTAATCCTGGGTGGAATTTTAATTCCTTCTTGCTGTATAGATTTCTACTGCTCCTTCCCCCCCGCCCCCGCCTCATTTTTCTATAAATGCCAAACAATTTTTTTTAGAATCTGACAACCACATTTGATACTTTTGGTACACATCATTTAGAAAATGGACTTGATAGAAATAAAGCAATGAGGTGCTTGCATGTGCCTTGCTTTGGAAACTGAAGTACAGTGTAGGGTTCATTTTCAGCTAGATCACTGGCTGTTAACTTCAAGAAAGATTTTTAATGAAAGAAAAGAGCACAATTTCTTTTGGTTTTTTTTTTTAGTTTGTTTCTTAAAAGCAGGATCTTTTGTGATTTGACTTGAGTTTGTCACTCATGTGTTGGTTTTCTCTGGTTTGGCTCAGCAGGCACCCGGCAGACCCAGCTCCCTCCTGTGCTGCTCTTGCCTCTGACGGGAGGTGGCAGCACACTGCAGGAGGGAGATTTTTTCAGAGGGAAGAGTTAGAAATAGTGAAGGGAAACTGTGGTGGCTGCCACAAGTGAAGGACAAAGTCATGTCTTTCTGGGTTATGGAAAAAGCAGAATTAAATTCCAAGAAGAGTAAGACATAACTATCTTCTGTTGTACCTTTTTTCTGAGGTAGGCACAGCAGCACCATGGTGTTTGTGCTTGGATTGTACTAATTATTCATCACATTATTGTGGGGCAGTAACATAATGGTTGTCATTTTAGGGTAGGGAAACTTGTCTGGAGATGTTAAGCAATACACTTAGAAATGAGTTAGAATTCCTCTCCCTTGTGCTTGGACTACCAGCTCTAACTGTTGCTCATCAGTGATGGCACAATTCAATGCTTGATAGATTCTAGAGCGTTAATTAAAACAGTTGTTTAGCTAATTGCCTGGAAGATTGTGAATAAAAGCATATTTATTCCAAAGGCAAACAATCCATTTTTACCCAGTGAAGCGTATCAGTTTTTATGGTGCGTAAAAATTGTTTCATTTCAGTTTTGAATATATTTTGTGTTTGTCTGAAAGCCTTATAGATGATCTGTTTCAACTGCATGGAAGCTTTTTTTCTTTAGCCATTTTTAATGTATCTGCTAACAAAAATCATACAAATAATTGAAAATGTGAAAAGTCATTGCTATTAAAAAGAAAAGGTGTTTACTGTACTGGTCTGTGGGATTACCACCATTCTTGGTGATATGAAGCTTTTGTACTCTTCCAGATGTTGGCATTGTCCTATGCAAGAGACTAGAGGTGAAAGAAAGGTTATCTTTATGGTGCTTTTGTCTAATTTTGTGAAAAATGTGGTTACAGAACAGGTGGTTTCAGTGTATAGACACATTTAAAACTAAAATAAAGTCCAAAACGGTCAGGATCTAAACTGATCCATGTGATGTGGGTGGTGCAGGTCTTCTGTGGAAGACTGGCAACACATTAGCGTTAATAACAACTTTATGCAATTCAGGGTCATTTACCATCAAGCTGATAGCTTTTTCCCAAAGAAAAAATGCTTATCATCTAATGGAAGTACAGCTGAAGGACTGAGATGGGAATTTTGAGTTTGATTTAGAAGTTTTCTTTCTGAGCTCTTTACTCATGATAGTTCTCTTGACTTCATATAGGCTTTCAAAAATGATGATTTATTTAGGGAAGGAATCTAAAAGAACCTGGGTGAAGTCAGTAAACTAATACATATTTTGAGGCTTTGGATTTAAGAATTGCTGCGGGCAAGGTATTACTTATAAGAGAAGGGACCATTCCTATCACAACTTGATAGATATGAATGTATTTCCATGCCATTGGTCTTAAGAGAGATGGGCAGTGATGATATAGCACAGTAGAAGTTTGGGAGGAAAACTAATTTCAAAACAAGGAAAGTATAGCTTTTCATTATCAAGGTAACAAGCGAATATTCCTTTTTTGTTAGCATTATGTATTGGAAAACAGAGGGGAAAAAGACCTTTACTCTTGTAAATGAACTTGTAACTTTCTCCTACACAGTCCATTTGTGCCCAGCCTAAATGGGGTGCAGTCAGTGAAACCCTGACAATTTCAGGATCACTCCTCAGCTGGATTTTGGTGTACATGCCCTGCACTGTAGTGCCCAGACTGGTGCAAATGCCATCCTTGCAGTATCCCACAGCAGGAATTTCACTGCTGCCCCGAGCTCATACAGACATGCACATGGGAAGGGTGTGAGGAAATGGATCCTTTCTTCCTTCCAGTGAGAAACAGCTGAACTTCCATGCCTTGTCATTGTTATGTTGGGGATAACTAATTGTACTCTTCTTGGTTTGGACTCTGTTTAGCTGCAGCCTGTAGCTGCACTGATGTGTGATACAGGATGATTTTATTGACACAACAGTGGGTAAATGTTAGCCAGATAAAGAAAAATCAGCAACACAGATGTAAGAAACAGATCCTTTGTGTGACAGTTAAAAGGAGGAAGGGAAAAAACATTTCCTCTTAATTAATTTCTTTGAAAGGGATCAGAAGAAAACATGAACTGAGAATGAAGCACTTTTCTTGATTTTTAGAAAAAGACCTTTCTTGATATTTAAAGGAGACTTGTCACATAGAACACTTTTAAAGTATGATTTATTCTTATGAAGTTTTGCTAGGCTGTTGTAATTAAGAAAAAGATAATGGAAAAAAGTTATCAGTTAAATATTTCAAAGTTGTTTTTTTCCCCGACAGTTTTTTTTTCCTGAGTGCAAAAGTAGAAGAAACAACTGCATGAATGAGATGTCTGTTCTTTTATATTTTTGATGGAAATAGTGCTGTTAATGAAAGCAATGCTGTTGATTTTCTGTAGGCAAAGGAGACGTTTTTGGTGATGTGTTCTGGAAGGAGTCGACTCTCGCGCAGTCCTGTGCTAATGTAAGGGCTTTGACTTACTGTGATCTTCATGTGATTAAAAGGGATGCCTTGCAGAAAGTGCTGGAGTTCTACACTGCCTTTTCACACTCCTTCTCCAGAAATCTCATTTTGACCTACAACTTGAGAAAAAGGGTAAGTAGCTGTGATTTTGACATACATCATGTATATGATCTCACTTTTAAGGACTGTCTGTATCAAAAAAAACTGAATGGCTTGAATTCTGGAATTTTTTGTGAATCCTTTTTATAAGATGACTTTTCAGAGCTTGCCTAAGAGACCTGCTGGCATATAGAGTCAAAAGGCTATGAGTATTTATTCCGGTGCTAGCTTCAGAGGGAGCTAGACTGTGTGTATGTGAAAGTATTATACATTTCCAGGAAGTAAACAGGTTCCAGCATCTATGAAAACTGTCATGCCCTTGTGATAAACAGTGTTCACTACTTAGTGCAGCTTCAGTTGTTAAAGCAGCGAAAAAGATTTTAGAGGTGTTGCCTGAAATCACAAGGAAAATGACAGGGAAGATACAAAATATAATATATGTAACAAAAGTCAAGTCCAGTAGACATGATGGAAAAGTAATATAAACATGACATTCTATCAAGAGTTGTTCCTTTGATTATAAATCACATTTTGGAATTACTTTGCTTATCTATAATATTTCCATTTTCTTATCCCAGATTTTTTGGCTCTTTTCATTCCTTGTTGTGTGCCATTTAAAGTTATTTTGTCAAATGCAAGTAATCATAATCTAATAGCCCAGTTTAAATCCTCTGTGTAATCTTCAGTGAACAACCTCTGCAGAAATTTATTAAAACTGTAGTGGGTATAATTCAGATGATAGGATTTTATGATGCAAGGTAGAAGACAATAATATTACATTGAAAAGAAATACATTAGAGAACCTGTACCTGCTTTATAGGAGTATTTGAGATCAGCTAAAGAAATATGTTTGATAGGAAACTTTTTTGTTCCTAAAAATGATTCTCCATAGTAATTTCCAGGTGCCAAGTGCCTCCTAGATAATTAGACCTGAAAAAAGAGAAATATTTTAATATTTTAAATCTATTTTATAAAATTACACTTTACAACTAGACATTTTTAAAGACTTTTTTTAATATATAGAGTTGGCATACAGAAAGTAAAGTAGTGTGATGGTGTTTTTTATCTCCATATGTTATCAGTATAAAAGAATTCAGCTTTTTAGTGTTGGATGAAAGAAGAATGTGTGATCCACACTTTGGTGAAATAAATCAGAGCTCTGGTAGAAAATTGATGTGATTAAAAACTAAGAAGCAAATTTATACTTGGGGATTTCCTCCTAAGTAATTTTTTCAAGTGAAGGTACACAGCTGCAAGCATAATAAGAGAGATGTCCTCTTAATAAACAGCTCCTTACTCGGTCTTAGTTAATGTAAGAAATAAATTAAATGAAAGAATTTGACATTGCTGTCACCTCAAGAATCAGTATCACTGACTGACATATTTTATGATTAACTCCATGGCTAATGTGGTAAGATGCTCTCAGAATGTATAATTACTTTACTCTTTCTTAAAATCTGTAGAAATAGCAAGCTTTGAGGCTTAGAAGGACCAACTTTTTCAAAACTCATAGTAATGCTAGCAGAATTCTCATAATTTTGGACCTGATCTGAGCCAAAAGGCCCAGCTTTAGAATCAAATACCTACTCCAGAAGTGCCACTGTCCCTCCATATTTATTGGCATTGCTTTTCCCAGCCCAGGTTATGAAACGTTTTCTAACTGTAGCATCAGAAACTCTGTGCTGTCAATTTTCTACACAAAATGTTCCTAATAAAAATGTACATCTTATGATAGCAATTTCCATCCAGTTATTCAAATAATTGGATTTTAATTGAGTTGCAGTCAGCAGAAAAGTGGCATTGATTGATAATGGAAGTGAGAATTTGATGGTTCTAAGTTAACAGACTGTAACACTATTTTATTAAAAGAAGGCTGATTGCAATCAGAATGCAAATGTTAAATAATGTGAATCATATATGCTCTTGGAAATGCGTGGAAGGTACAATACTTTAGCGATTTGAGGTGATGCACTTTAAAAGGCAACTTTTTAGAATTTGGAATTTATTCTGGTTTAAATATCTGTGATTTGGTTTTTTATAGAAATAGCTCCCCAGCCTGTCACTTCTAACACTTTCTGGTCTATTTCTACAAATGGAATTTTGTAGAATTAAGATGAACTGCTACCTTCTGTTGGTTACATTTGTGATGTATTGCATATCCTTTAGAGTATAAATACCAGAATTACACTTTTCATTTCAATAAACAGTTCCATCTCTAGCTCCAAAAGTGTTCAACTAGTTGAAATGTAGATACTGTATATTCCTCCCAAGTATATTAATGCAGATTCCAAATACATGAAAAAGCAGCTTTGGGGATTTTTTTCAGAAAGATCTTATATTTTTAGACTTGGTTATTCCAGTGAGGTGTCCCCATCTTCAGGGCACAGATGCCTGTAGCTGGTTGTGGTACTGAGTCCCGCTGCGCAGGGCTGGGTGCTTTGTAGCCTGGTTTCACTCTGCTTTATCCCCGGCCGGGGTCTCTGTACAAATCACAAATGGGACAGGACTGCTCCGGAACGTGCCTTGAGCCGTTTTATTTTCCAGCATCAGTCTCATTACATGGTTATGACAATGGGAAGATGCCAGCAGCTCACATCCCAGGCAGCAGACAAAAAACTTAATGTTACGACTTACTTTTTAAGTTTTTTGCCCAATCACACAAAGCAAAAGCATATTGACAGCAGTTCTATCCAACCACTATAAGCACAGGTACCTTTGGTTAAAACAATGCCTGCTTATTTTGAATACAATACCTGCTTGTAAGCCTTGAACACAATGCACAGAGCTCCTTTATTAAGCTTAGAACTTCCTAACATCTTGCTAGATAACTGTAGCTTAGGGAGTTATTCTAGACAAGTGTTAATGCACAGACCATTGTTCTATTTGTCCTTACTTTTCTACTACTTACATAATTTTTCTGCTGACCTATCTCATGGCTACTGCTTAGCTCTAATCATAGTTCTGCTGTCCCTGAGGCCTGCCTTTTGCAGCTTTCCCAAAACCTTCTGATTTTATGGATTCCCACATTCCCCCTCTCGGTTCACCTAAAAAGAAACCTTTGTAACCGTGTCGTTTATTAACTACTTTGCCTTTCGTGGCTTTATTATAGTATATCTGCTTATTACTTACTGAAAGCATCTTTTTACTCACACTAATCATTGCTATATTACCACATGGCAATTTTAATGCTGTGGAAGTCCAGTCAGTTCAAAGGGCATAAGTCATGCCTGACAATAATTACAGGTTGTTGTTCGAAAAAGTCCTGTCGATTTCAAGGCCTGAATTCAAAACTTTCCTCTGTGTCTACACCTTCATCCACCATCTCTGTGAGATTTTGAGAACTCTGTGAATCCATTTCCTACCTCTCTCTCTTGTGTGATAAAAACTTCTTTGATAGTTTTGTCCATCATTTGTTGTACACACCAAAGTATGCAAGGTATTACTACTAATATAACTACCAAAACACCCAACACATAGAGACCTATCTTACAAACTTCTCTTAGCCAAGGTGCAAAGCTCCTTTCTTGGAACAAATCATCTAACCACGATCCACCATCTTCTTTAATTTGAGCTGTCAAATCTTTCAGCTTCTGTATGCTTTTGTGGATGGATTCAGAATGATCTGACAGGTTCATACAACACAATCCTTCAAATTTCTCACAACCATGTCCATGTGCCAGTAAAAGAAAATCAATTGCTGCTCTATTTTGAAGGGTAGCATGTGTAACACTATTAACATCTGTCAACATATCACTGATTGCAGTGGATGTGACATTAGCTTGTTTACTCAGCCAACATCCAACCCAATCCAATTGTTTCAATGCCATTGCTGAAGCCAGTTGGGGTAAAAACAAACCTGCTGAAACTCTTTTCAAAGCATGAAATCGCTCTTACAGTTACACTCCATTATTTTAGCCATATTCACATATTCCTTGGGTGCAGGGTCTCCTCTGGTGATCCCTGGAGGAGTGAGCTCCCTGTCCCAGGCCCTTGGGTGCCAGTGAAGGAATGGTCCCCCACTGCTGGTCTGGACCCACTGCTGATGAGTGTGACAGAAATAAGCAGACATGCAGGTACATTGGAAGGCACCCAGACTGCTCAGTTGGTCTTGACCTTAGCTAAATCTAGAGCTGGATTTAGGCAAAGTAAAAGGCAACGTGCCTTGTGCTGTTCTTCATACTTGAATGTGGTTTGAGGCTGCGAGGGCAGGACACTTCTGGTCTGTGTATCCCCTCTATGCCTTCCACAGAACAGGTCTGCAGGTGTAAAAGGTTACTGCCTGTGACACTTAAAAGACTTTGTGGCCAAGGGAAAATTTTCCAGTGCTCTGTGCCTGGCATGTCATTATTGTCCCTGTCTGTGCTGTGAAAGCAGTTTCCTTTCACTCACTTTCTCAACAAATGCCAGTGAAATATCCTCTTTTCTGAAAGTGTCAGCTTGCTGTCAGGTGACTCCCTGAGCAGTTTCCTCAAGTGACTAAAATCCCTCCTGAAGTTATTAGTTGTCTAGTTACCTCAGAGTGGAGCTCAGACTTAGGAAACTTTTTATTTTTCCTAAAGGAAAGGAGAAAGCAGACCTTTAATTAACTCCTTCTGCTGCCAGTCACTGAAATTTTCATCTAAGTGGGAACAGGGGGATAATCATCTGCTGCATCTCTCTTTCCACCCTCCTAAGAAACTGAAACTGCAGTCTGTGTCTCCAGGTGCTATGTGTTGGACTTGAAGACTTTGCAGCTGAAAGGAAACTGAGAGAGGTTTTTCAGAGCAATACTTGCTGTAACAATGTTCTGAAATTAAAGCAGCAGGTTAACTTGGTGTTTCTCTCCATTTTTGGAATCTTTGAGGGAAACCAGAGTGTAGACACTGGGGGGTATTGTGGGATAGTCAAGTGACAAACTCACCACCATGAAGGGTATGCTGGACAAAAGAAATGCTGCAAGCTGGGAGGGCAGCAGGATTCACAGGCTGGATGGAGCAGGTCTGGTTATTCCCACCAAATATTTAAATGCTTCTGGGTTTCCAAACTGGATGTCATAGCTCCAGGTTGGTAGAGCTATAAGAAGAGAAAAGCTTCCTCCATAGCTGCCTGTCTTTGGCTTGTGGTGGGGTGCAAGTTTGCTGTCTTTAAGAATGGGAAAGGCCTTTGGCAAATGTTCTGGTCTTGGCAGTTGCTTCTTTCCATGTGCATGAGCTTTGTGAGCAATATTAACTTGCACTGGGTTGTACCACCCTGCATTTGCTCATTTCATTCTGCTGCAGCCATAAATGATGTTATAGCTCAAATGTCTGCTCACACTACATAAAAGGGAGAATTCTAATACATAATTTATTAAGCTGAGATTTCTCTAGTAAGCCATTTTAGCCTGGATAGAGATTAAATGACTAATTCTGAATACTTTGGACTGTCATGATAGAAAGCACAAGTAGCTTTCCCAGAAGCTGAAATTCGTACCCTGATATAAAAGAAGGAAGGCAGCAGGATCTAGGTGTGTTACTGGGACTTTTGTTGGAGTGAAAGGAGTGGCAAAGAATGTTCTGAATTTTTACAAATCAAACATGATTTAGTTAGTTAGAGCCAAAGCTCCTAGTAAGAACATACTTGAGAGAGCAGCGATTGTAACAGAATAGTCTCTCTCCTTGGCAGAGTAAGATTGCTTGCTTTTGTACATGTGTGTGTATTCTATGGTATTCCAGCTGTGCCAGTGGACAGGACTACCAGCATCTCTTTCAAAAAGCAATTTTAAAATGTAATTGTGCTTTCCTCTTCAGCATTAGCCTAATCTTTCTTCTTTTGATAGTGTAAGCTCTAACTAGAGAGAGAACCTCTCTCAAATCATACATTTCAGCTAGGAGTGCCTCAAGCCCTGATTTTAAATCTCAGGGAGTGTTGGTAGCAGTTTGTTTTCAAAGGGGCAGTCCATGGCCTTATATTCTGCCTTTTCACATGACAAGTTTTAAAATTCTTTTTCATGATAGAGGTTCAAAATGGTATCCCAGAATTTTTTCCAGGTACACAAAAACCAGAATTGCTGGAAGGTTTCAACAAAGCTTTCTTACACTGAGAAGAGAAAGGTTTTAATTTTAGAATATTGTCCCATTTGATGTTGGATTTCATAATGGTCAAACTGACAGCCTGCTTTTTTCTCCTATGTTTGTACTCACCAAAACAATCCCGCAAATCCTGTGGGAAGAGGATTTTGATGTTTGACTGGCATGCATCTTAGAGCACTGAAAACTGAGGACATTGGACATGACTGAGATGTCTGGAAGGGCCTGTGGCTTGTGAATTATGCCAAATTCCCAAGGAGGCAAAGTTGTCAATTTAAAAAAAAAACTGTCCAAATGTAAATTAACAGTTAAGCACTCTGTTCTTTCCCATGCTGCTTTTTAAAAGCTGTTCAGGGAGTTGGATGCTCTTGTGTACACAGTTTCTTTATGTCAATCTAAACAAAACGTATTTTATTCTGGTTCATCATTATAAGATTCCATATTGCATTTCTGCATCTTTTCTCTGGCCTTGGACATCTTAACTTCTATCTCTGACAAAGAACTGTCTAGCTAGCCCTCAGAATTTTGGTCAAATAGAGTTTACACTCTGTACTGAAAATGCTCTGAGGCACTGTTTGTGTCATAAAGTTTACACATCTTCTGTGGATGATTTTAGTGCTATGTCTGTCAATTAATTGAAGCCTCATGCTCTCAGGAGGATGTGCCCTTGGATTTCTTCCTTCGCCTCCTCTGTAGTTTGTTGGATCCCTCCAGGTAAAGTGTTACCACTCACCCTTAGAGAAGGTTTGATGAGCTGCAAGCCTTTAACATTCATACACCCACAGTGGTTGTTGATGTATGTGATTGTGTTCATGCCAAAGTAATTCCATTATCTATTTTCCAAAAGTTCCAAAATTCTAAACTTGTTTCTGTTCTATTTAGTGCTTATGGCCTGGAGCCCTAGAGAGAGGAAGATCTGGCTACAAATAGTTTATGTAGTGGGGATGTGTATGTACAGTAGAAAACATAATTAACTAGGAAGTATAAAACACTGTGGTGGGTTGACCTTGGCTGGTTACCAGGTGCCCACCAATCTCTCTATCACTTCTCCGTTCTCAACAGAACAGGGAGAGGAACATAAGATGAAAGGTTTCTGAGTTAAGATAAGGACAAGGAGATCACTTACTAATTGCCATCAAGGGCAAAACAAATAATTTCATTTATTACAAATTAATCAGTGTGGGATTATGACCGATAAGGAAAAAAATCTAAAAAACACTTTCTGCCCATTTCTTCCTTCTTCCCAGGCACAAATTCACTCCCAAGTCTTCTATCTCCTTCCCCTGGGCAGTACAGGGAGGTGAGGAATGGGGGTTGTGGTTGGTTCATAATGCTTGTTCTCTGCCATTCCTTTCTCTTCACACTCTTCCCCTGCTCCAGCGTGAGGTCCCTCTCATGGGAGACAGTCCCTCACAAACTTGTCCAATGTGTGTCCTTCCCACAGGCAGCTGTTCTTCAGGAACTTCCCAGTGCAGATCCCTTCCACAGGGGGCAGTCCTTCCCGAGCTGCTCCAGCATGCATCCCTTGGGGAGCCACAGGTCCTGGCCAGAGGACCTGCTCCTTCCTAGGCCCCCTCAGTGCGTGCAGGTGGATGTCTGCTCCACCTTGGGCTTCCATGAGCCAGAGGGGATAACCTGCAGCTCCACAGTCTCCACCATGGTCATCACCATGGGTTGCAGGAAAATCTCTGCTCCAGCCCCTGGAGTGCCTCCTCCCCCTCCTTCTTCTCTGCTGGTGTTGTCTGCAGAGTTTCTTTCACATGTTCTCACTTCTCTCTCTCAGCTGCTGTAGTGCAGCAGTGCTTTTTTACTCTTTCCTAAATGTGTTACCCCGGAGGTGCTGCTGCCATTGCTGATGGGCTCAGACAGGTCTGCCTTGGAGCAAACCACAACTTGCTGGGTCCTACACGGGGACAGGTCCTGGTGCCTTCTCACAGAAGCCACCTCTGCAGCCTGTCTGCTATCAAACCCTCACCACATAGACCCAAACCGCACAACAAAGCTGTTCTGTTGCTCGCTGCATGCTATGTTGTCATGTAAATTTTAGCTGTGACTTAGATAAAGCTCTGCGGGTAAGTAGCAAAATGCTTCTTCAGAATGCTCTTAAATGACTAATCCCTTCTAAACTGATTTAATGAATTCATCACATGTTTGAGATGCCTTCTGCTACTATGAATAATGAGTAATTTTCATACATTTAGGTGCTGTAGTATAATGTCTGCGCAGTTGTTATAAAGAAGTAACTTAGTATGCCATGCAGAGCAAGCTGTGTATTTCTTCATAGAAATATTGAGTTGTTGAAGTTCTGATAGGCCATTCACTAGCAAATCCCATTAAAAGTAATGCAGTCGTCAATAGATATTATTAATCATCAATAAAATTGATGGAAGAGCTGTTATGGGTGAAATTCAACTTCCAAATCACCTTAAAATGGAAGAATATGATTCTTTTATGAAGCCGATGCTAAAACCATAACTGCCTTGAGGTATCTTCAGTAAAGAGAATATTTCCTATTCTGTGCTATTGTAGATTTATAGGTTTTCCCATGCTGGTCACTAAATTCTTAACTATCATTTGCACTCTGATCACTGAATTAGGAATTAAATTTGTGCTGACTAAATTTGTAAGCCCAGAATTTTGACTATTTGACAATGTGTTTTCTAACATAAAAACATGTGGAAACATAAAAACATGGAAAACTATGTCAATGTTAAGTCAATAAAGACATTCCAATTCTATGTCAGTACTTGGAAGGAAAATGCAGTAAACAGAGAGCATTCTGGTCAACCAGAAATTGGGGTTAAGCACTTCATTCATCAATCCAGAAACTGAATTGATGCTTTTTTCGTTTTTATCACATTTTGAGGAGACCTGCTTGAATTGTCTTTGAAGTGGTTTTTTTTTATCAGTGACCCATAAAATACTCAGTCTTAAATATAAAATAAAAAATTCTGACTTTTTTGAAATCTGTCGAGTGTTTGTAAAGTTTTTCTATAAATGAGAAAGCTGTTTTGAGTAGATGAAAAATGCCCTTAACAAGGTTGATGGTGAATTAAAATAAAATTTGTTTTCATACTCTTTTAATCCTTAAAAAAGACACATTTGGCTTTTGTGAAGCTATTTTCAGATGAGTAATAGAAAATTGACATTAAAAAAAGGTTTTGTCTCATTTAAACATGAGACACACACCCACACCAACTTGTTTATCCCAACAGAAGAAAATGCATTACTTTGATTTTTACCCTCCTCCACCCACATAGACTAAAGCGTAGAAATAATTTTAATACAGAGAAAGGTTATTCAGAGTGAATGAGGATTCCCCAGAATAGCTCCCCCAAGCCTTTTTAAAATAGAAAATGCATTTCCTAGGAACTGAGGAAGTTCTAAATGTTGGCCCACCACCAGGGACAGAAGACAATAATCCAAAAGAGTGTAGCTGCTCTTACACAGTCTGGGAATCTAGTCTTCCTTGTGAAAACAGTGAAAGGAAGGATTAATCCCAATTTTAAACTCATGCTTTTCCTTACTAATGTGTTGATTTAGAGAAGTAGAAGTGCAATATGTAGAGTCAGTCTGTGTGGTGTGTTCAGTATTCTGTGTGGTGTGTTCAGTATGCATGTGCACTCCACCACCTGCTCACAGTCAAGTGGAATGAGGTCCTTTGGTCCAATCCTCCACCAAGCTTGCAAAGAGGAGACTTTCCAGGGGAATTCAAGGAATTACTACCCTTTCTCCAAAGCAGTTATCTGCTTACCATGACTGAATGGCGAGAGTTTGAAAATTTTTCTGTGTTTCCAATTTAAAAAACAAGGTACAAGGTTTTTTTGTTTTGGTGCCTGCCATCTCTGTCTGTGTGTAAGAGTGTATATATATATATATATATATATATATATATATATAATACAGTGACTGACTTAACTGCTGAAGCTCCCAAGTAATTCCAATGTCACACACTCTTTCTAATATATTCATGCTGCTGCCCAGGCTTTTTTGCATGTGTGTGCCACATTCTATCATGTATTATAATTGTACTAATTTTATTAATGCCATGGTAACCTCTGTGGCCTGGTGGGTTTATGTTTTGGTATAACATGGTGCTTCACTGTAAAGCACTACTGACCAAGCAAATGACAGAACAGTGACTTGATACCCTCCTGTATAATTTTTTTCTAAAAATGATCTTTCTAGTCTGGGAAGCAGCTGGGTCCAGGACAAAACTTATTAAAAGGAAATGATTTCCTGGCATAACAGCTTTGACCTTCTGGTCTTCTCTAGGGTCACTAAGGGTTGAACTCATATGACTGCAGATCCAAACACAACCTGTTCAAGGTACTCCATGAAGGAAAGAAAACGTAGATAACTGTGCAATATGAAAGCTGAGTTACGTTGGCTAACCTACATGCTTGAGCAATCAAACTTTATGATCTAAGTGATCCAATTGATCCTTTTGGCACTGCAATGAAAGCTGAAATAACTGCTCCCCATGGGAAAGCAAACAAAAAAAGGAAAGCAGAAGAAGCTAAGTTCTGGAGGTTGCAGCTAGTGTTATGTAGAGACTTTGCGATCCTTGCCCCAGACCAAACGTTTCCTCCAAGTCCTCTTTTCTTGCTGAAATGTTCTTTCCTGTTTTCTTGCTGAAAAGTTGAGACTTTTATCATAACTATGAGCTCTTGGACAGTGAGACAAAGGAGGTCCTTCCCCTCTCTGTGTGCCTCAGCCAGGTCTCCATAGTTCTTCTGAGGGCTCTCTTGAGGGCTCTATTTGCTATGCCACATGATGGGCATAAAAGAAGTAGTTCACCTTAAATGCAGCAAATCCTTTTAAGATTTTGTGTGAACCAAAGCAGTTTCCCAGTTTGATTTGGGAAAAGAGAAACAGTAAACATTGAGAGGTCAAACCAACCTATGTGTGTTGACAGCTGATGTTTTCCCTGTATCCATCCTTGAGAATCAGCCTTTGAGCTGCCTCTGGATGAGCATCTTGCTGGGGGAGAGCAGCCAGGAGTGTGCCACATTGCTCAGCCTCAGGCCTGCTGCCAGAAGTCACGCGGGTACCAGGGTGTCTGATGTCAGCCTGCTCTACAGGCTGCTGCCATTCCAGGCTTTGGAGTGTTTGATTGCTGCCTCTGAAGTGGAGTAACAACAAGGTGTGGCCTTGTGAGAGTTTCTGAATTTGAAATCGAGTACGATTTGCCATCATGGGAATGAACCAATTGCAAACAAAACTGGATAGGGCGCCTTGCCAGTCATCTGCTGTAACTGTACTACCAACTGTTCCTTCTGCTAAAGTCAAGTGTTAAGGAGTGTGTTGAGCTGTGCCTCAATGTAAGAACTTAGAGAAATACGTGGAGAGTAGGATGACAAATCATCCCCTCTTATTTGGTATTAATTTTGCAACCAGCAACTGGGTTTTTGTTCAAACTGTGTATGATTCCTTCCTCAAAAGGAAGTGCACTTTGTTATGTGCTATGACAAACATCTGTCTGAATTCAGATTTTCAAACAGAAATCTGACACTGATGTAGAATGTAAAATCCCTATACAAGTGAATGTACTAAGGGTTTTTTGAGTCATTTTTTCTAAACTAGCAGACTGCAGAGGAGTCTTAGCTCCACTTGAAAATATTAATATTCTCCTTCTTTTAGTGGCTTTTTTTTTGTTGGTCCCATTAATTTTCTCTTTTGCTTTTTACATTACAAAATGGGGCGTGAACTTCAGCATCTTGTGTGTATGTCTATATATAAAAATAATAAAAATATAAGGGCAAACACACACACACATATATATGTGTATATATACAGTGGTAGGCTACTCTGAGTATACTCAGTGTGCCCAAGTGCTGTCCTTATAGGACTTGGAATAGGAATTTCACTATCCACAAACAGCCATGCAGCTGGCCATGAAGGGATCATAATTAACCACAGGTCCAAACCCCTTGTCTCTCTATGCAGCTCTGAGACTGCATAATGTTTTCACCAGGTTTTTATGAGGGGCTAAGTCTGCTAAATCTATTTTTAATTAGTTCAGCATTATGAATGTGAAAACCCAATACCCAATTAAAGAAGTGTTTGGACTTTAATACTACCATATACCTTTGTAGTTCTTTTTGTTGCCATCTCTTGGGGTCTTTTCCAAGCACAGAAAGCAAATACTCCACACATGCACTTTTCCAACTCTTTGTGACTTGGCAAACCACATCTACATTTCCCCAGCATTCCCCAACCTGGCTTTGCCTTGCAATTCATCTAAACATATTGTTCTTCCATCTTAAAATTTCAGAGGATGTGCTTCCACCATTCTGGCGTACTTCATGGTTGGTCATTTCTCCCATATGCTCTGTAATAAATTTACTACACAACAAATTTTTTTCATTATTCATTTACACAGCTGATGCCAGAGAATCAAGAAAATTTCTGCCACAATAATTTTGTGATATGGCAGATGATTTACTTTTGTAAGTATTGTCTTTGTGTGAAAATATAGAATTATGTTCCCCTTTTGGAACCTTCTTTTTCACTTTGATTCTTAAAAAAACCCACAAAAAACCAAACCCAAACAAAATACTGTAAAAGGATCTGATGTTATACCCAGGTTGACTGGCATAGACACATCTGTGTCTCCCACCTTCAAGGTTGATGCCTTGATTTAGTATAAAATTTAAATGTCATGTAAATTGAAGCATTCTTTGTAGTGCTGTAGAAGTGAGCTTGTTGCAGTCATCCTCTAAGTAGGGAGATGTGCAACTTGTTGTTTTCCAAGGTTTTGCTGTTACTTCACAGTAACTGAAAGATGTTATTTATGGCCAGTTATTATCTTGATTAATGAAAACAAAATTGCTGTTGATTTCCATCACATACTTGATCAGATGGTTGGCTAGAGTGGAAATATGAGGATGCTGTAACCTTTGGTCATGCTAAGATGCAAAGCAATAACAGAGGAAGAAAATAATGTTAGCTCTAACAAATGGATATTGGTTTTGCTGTTAGAAATTTGGTGTAGTCGAGAAATATTAACCTTTGGTTTTCCTTGCCTGCATTTTTCAAATTGCTCAAGCAGCAAGTCTTGTAGGAGTGAAAGTTTCAGTGGCTTACATGTTCTCTGTAATTATCCTGTACCCTTTATGAAAGAGGAGATTTCCATTTAGTCCAATGACAAATTCATGGGAGTGAATAGAAGAAGAAATAATGAAAAGCTTTTATTTGGAATGTCATTTGGGATCAGTTATATCCTGTAGCATAAAAGCATTGTAGTGGTCTTTTTCAGCAACCTTGAAAATGATCATTTGTGTTTGACAGTCAAAATAGTTCATGAATGACCTTCAGCATTCATACCCAAACCATTCTGTAACACAGATGCAGCCATGAAGGGAGTCTGGAGAACTTGTGGCTTCTGGTTTGTAATATATTCCCAAAATTTATAAAATTTGCCTAAATTTGCAATTGCTTTGTCATTTATGTAGCATATTTGTTAGTATTGTGAAGGCATAACTTCAAAAATACTGAGGGGGTGTTTCTTGGTATGCTCTCCGAGAATCTCTTTAAATATTGCAAATCTCTTGTTTCATCACATTTTCCAATCAGTAAGATTTTCCAAACCCCATCATGCTCTTCAGAGAACTGTTCAGATAAAGCACACTTTGTAGAATTATAAGGCCCCTACCAAATTAGCTTTAATAATATTTTCATTTTATTACATGTTGGAATTTCTTTACTGGACATTTTAAGGTATAAGATGAAGTACTTCATACAGAGGGCTCACATGGGGCTATATTTCTTTTTTATAAGATACTGAATGATTTATTGTCCTTATGTGAGGGGAAGCTGAAATGTAGAGGATTAAGTGACTTGCTGCCTTGTACAGTGATCCTCAGTGACAAGGAGGAATGGAACCAGGATTCTCTAGCCATATGTTCTACTCTGTGTAGAAGACCTTTGAAGGTCTGCAGCACGTGGCATAGGATGTCAAATTATGCCTTGTGTAGTGGAAGAGCAGACTCTAGTTTTGTGCTACAGTCTTGCAAACGGCCTTGTGTCTGCTTTGAAACAAAACCCAGCCTGTAAGTATTTAATAGTGCATACAAGTGTGCTAAAGAAAGCAGCTGAATGAGCAAAAACAAAGACAGGGTTGTCAGGAGAGGCCAGAAAAAAGGTGCTTGAAACACAGGCTTGGCCTTCTTCCCCTTGTTGAATGCTGCATGTACCAAGAGAGCCTCTCAGCAGAGGAGCTAGTTAGACTGAGAAAGAGGCAGGAGATGAGTGGAGCATCTGGTATCTCTCCATGGAGGTGGGTGAAAGAAATCTGGATGAATGGAGCAGCTGATGCTCTGTGATCCACAAAGCTATAAGACAGCAGTTGGTGACTGGGGAGAGAGACAGCTCAGTGTTTTGGAGTTTTACTACACCAGGTGGACACAATAAAAACAGTAAAGAGTGACCTCAAATTATTTCACCAACTTTTTCCCTATCTGGCCCCCAAAGAACCCCTTCAGGCTGCACCATTTGACAGCCTGACTGCCACTCCTTCCTGACAATAGAAGCTGCAGTACAGCAACACCTACACTCTCATGATCCCCAAGGAATATTATTAAAGCAATCAGCAGAAGAAGATAAATAAATCTGGTGACATTACTGCACTTGAGGTCCTTTTTCAGCTGTCTGTATCCAAAGTTGGTCTAGTACCCAAGACTTGGAAAGTCTGACATGAGACCACAGTGGTACCCTCTGCATTGTGCCTTATGGTTACCATGACACATCCTTAAGCCAGGGCCCAAGATGGAATCACAGAATAGTGAGAGGGACCCTTAAAGGTCATCTAGTCTGACTGCCCTGCAGTGAGCAGGGACCTCTTCAACTAGATCAGGTTGTCTAGAGTTCCATTCAATTAACCTTGAATGTTTTCAGCAATGGGGCATCTACATCTCACTGGGCAACCTGGTACCATGATTTACCATTTGTTGTAAAAAATGCTGCTTCAAAAGGTGTGTGTGGCATGGGTATGAGGCCCATGTCTCCCACTGGACAGGTTGTGCTGCTGGGCCTGTGCCACAGTGGTCATCTAAAGCAATCTTAAATGGTATTTCCACGGGTCCTCAAATAGTGCATGATTGATCCTGGTGTTCCTGCTCCTCCTGTGTGAACATGAGTGACAAAGCTGCTTTAAGGACCAGAATAGATATAACACTTGCATCCTGCAGCCCTCCCAGTTTAGAGAAACAACATGTGATTGAGCTGCTGCTCTGTGGTTGTTGGGTGAGTGCCAACTGTGGGTTGCTGAGACTCCCCAGACTCACTTAGCAACTGTGTGTGCTTGGGATATGAGAGTGGCTTGTCACACCATGCTCACTGCCTACCCCTGCCTGAGCACAATGCAGGTCATGTTTTCCTTTGAGATGTACTCTGCATGTGTCATTTGCTGTGCTCTGCCCACCAGCAGCTGAGCCCCACACCTTCTGAGCAGCCTTTGAAGGTGACCTGGGCCAGCTGTGTCCCTTCAGACAGGAGGGACATCTCACACTCCATGAACCAAGTCATATTCTGAGTTGTGGGACCATCTTCTCAGGGAACAGGGCTGGAACCAGGAGCCTGAGGAAGCAGGGAGAAGGGTGGTTCTGCTCCACATGAGCAAACAGGTCTGCTGGAGCAAACTGCTAGAGACCAGAGGTGGTTGGCTTCTCATGTAGCAGTCCTTGATGAGCCTGGGGAGTCAGGTAAGGAAGGCTGACCTCTCAGAGATCTGGATTTCTCCTGCTTTCTTTCTCCATTTCCCTCACCTTGCCTGAAGAGATGCTGGCAGGTAGCTGAGCTAGGCAGGATCCCTTCCGTAGGATTGGTTTGTGTTGTGGGAGTGGTGTGGACAACCGGTCTGTAGTCAGATTAGACTGCCTTAGCTGCCAAGGGTGGTGGGGTCTGGGGCAGTAGGTCCCCTCTCAGGGATGCACTGAAGACCAGGTACAGCCTCCTAGACACACCAGGCTGGGCAGCAGCCAAGACAACAATCCTGGTCCAGCCTGAGGCCATCTGGCATGTGCAGATCTTCTGAAAGGGCAGCTTGACAGTGAATATTGGTAATTTTACTATAGAAGCGTCAAAGCTAGTTGATCTGGAAGAAAATAAGATTTTTACAAAGAATTACCATTCTTCTGAGCTATTTGGAGGTTTCTAGCACAAACTGTTCAAAAGAAAACCTCTTGATTTGAAATCTAGCACAGTTCAGTGCAGGGTATTTCATGGTTTACGGAGCTGTGTAGTAAAAAAAAAAAAGGACTAGTTTTTATGTCTGGGAGCCTCCTGAAATGGATCTGACACCAGTGGTGAACACTTCTACTGAAGAAATTCTTGGTCCTTCTTTAACCAGAGGTTTTTAGTCTCTTTATTTTGTAAATGCTGAATATGTATTCTGCATGTTCAGAAAGGCAAGGCTGAGCAGATAGGAGTAGGGTGCAAAGATGCAACAGTAATAACAAAGATAAGCTATACAAATTACCTTTGTAATGTAAAGAAAGCTAATGTTAGTCATTATTTGCCTGTTGCTGGATCCATGACTCTTTAGTTCCCACATGCTTATCTTAGGACATACTAATCATGATTGCATTAGGAAGCTTCCCATTTTATTTTTTGTTTAGAGTATTGATATGGCAATTTGCATTAAAGGCAGAAAAAAGTAACACTTTAATAGCATAATATTAATAGTTTCAAATTGTTTTGTGACATAAATATTCTTTGTTCCACATTAAAAAGCTTCAATTGCCTTTAGACATCCTAAGTGATTTAGAGAAACAGACAAATGATTTAATTTTGATTTTGTTTTATACTCCAATGAAACAAACAACAGATTTGGAACAAGCTGCTTGCTAGACTTTGGAAATTAAACTGCTCTTTTTATTGGGCACTGGTAAAGCATCTCTGCTTTTCCTGATGGCAGACAAGCATGAAATACATTGACTCATGCTTGTGAGGGTGCCATCAAGCTCCTTTTATTTCCTTGATTATGATTCTAGTGCTGCCACCCAGGCAGGAGCTCCCATTTGATTTCCCTTGAAACCTGTGCTTTCCAGAAAACATCTCCCCTCTACAACCTGGCGTGAGTTACATTGTGAGGGATGGAGTTACAGGGCTCTACAAAGCTTGTAATTTAAAGCCCTGAATGCAGAACAGCCAAGCTTTTTCTTACCCCTTTAGCTGGGGATCTGCATGTGTGCATCATTAGGTGAGCCTGGAGCTTTGGAAAACAACAATAGCCCAATTTTAACTGATAAACCTGTTTTGATAAGGCCCCTGTTGAAACCAAGGTTTTGATGACTGAGTGTGATACTGTGAAGAACTCTTGTTCAGGTCACTCTTGGGCCTTTGTAGGTCTTCTCAGAGCTGGAAGCAGCAGTGGCAGCTTTTTGCAGCAGGGTGGGAGCTTGGGGTGAGCAAACCACTCACCCAGGTGCCTGGAGTGATCCTGAGTGCTTCTTATCTGGTTTGCTTAATGCAATCCAAGATTAAATGTTTAAAGGCAGGTTTCTTGCTTGCATGGCACTTTTTCAGGCTCTAAAAGTTCTATAAATAACCTGCTTTCACCTGATTGGTTTCAGTTCTTGTACCACTAAAATATTTGCTTTTTTTTCTTCTTTTTCTAGTTCTGTCCAGGTTTATGAAGGCTTTCGCTGCCTTTATCACTGTGTTATCCCAGGGTCATTTGCTGAAGCACAAAGCACACCCACTAATATCTTAACATCTGCCTTATATAGTTTATTCTTTCTCACCTCTTTTCCTTAGAGAAGTAAATGTATATTCAGTATCTTGGTTTACTTTGGTTAGGATTTTTAGTACATGTATGTTAAAGAAGGTGGAGCCTATGCACCAAGAACAGCAAATGGTAATAGCTTCTTAAAAGCAAGGTGAAGTAATTACACCTAATTACATTTTCTTGATGAGATGCATCTTGTGGGCAGTATGGTTATTTTCCCTAGCAGTGAAGGGCTAAAGGGTTGTTCGCTGGAATTACTTCTGTCTTTTAAAAGACAATATTTCCTCTCTTCAGTGTTTCAGGAGTGTTACAAATATGACTGTGCAAAGATCAGCAGACACTATGGCAATCCAGTGGATTTCCTTTTTTGTTTGTTTCAAGAAAAACATATAATAAAAAATATTTCCATCTTGGTGTTTCATAGGGCATTTTATTTGGTATTTCTCTCAATTTTACAAAATCTGGGTGGTTCTGATAAATCTAACTTATGTTCTTCATACCAGTGCTACTGAAGAAAAAAGTGTGTTTCCTCACATGAGAATATTAATTATTGCATAGTCTCTTCAACTACTGAGAAAACTGTTGCTTATTTCAAAATTGCAGAGGGTTTGAAGGTCCAGTTGCCACAGTTGATGTATTTTGGTAATGAACTGAGAGCACTGTCTAAGTCTCTGGGGCTTTTTTAACTGATGTTCTTGCAGCTTCTCTCTTTTTTGCTCTGACTCACATCTTGGATGCCGTATTGTGTAACCTGCCAGCCAATTGCCTGGAATGAAAAATTTAGCCGCAGGGATTATTATTAAGTATGTCTAATAATTTTCATATTGTAGTGATCTATTTTTGGATCATTATGCAACCCACTACTCAGTGGGACTAGGCAGAAAGGATAGGGCAGGACTGGATGCTGATAAACAGACACCACTTGGTGTGCTCAGGCAGGCAGTGGGGGCCCTCTAGGCACAGGTGCTCTGTTTAAAGCTGTCTTGCTTTGTAGCAGGTTCTCAGAGCCTCCCCCAAAAACAAAGCCATTTTCCCCACTGAAATCTCTGGTCTTTGTGGGCAGGGGGCTGCCAGCACCTGTTGGCAGGTCCCTTCTGCTATCAGGTAGACATGACCCTGAACATAGACCACATGTATTTACACTTTTGTGTGTAGTAGGGAAGGATGTAACTGCAATTCAAAACAGTGTCAATACATGCTGGAAACTGCATAGTAAATCACCATATGTTCCAGAGGAAATGCCAAACAAAGTCATGATTGCTTTATATGTGCACAGCTGACTGGCAAGCATTAAGGCAGACTCATGATGGGGAATGCCATCATATGCTTTTCTTCTCTGTGCTATATCAGAGCATGATTAGAGCCCATCTGCTTCCCTTGGTGCTGGGAAAGGGTAGGAAAACTCTCAGCCTTAAGTTTTGCTGCTGGAGCATTCACACCAGGACAAAAGAATCTAAACCCAAGGAGCTCTCCTAAATATGTTCTCAATTTCCTTTGAAGTAGAAAATTTTTAAAAATTATTTAAAATTCTCTTGCTTCTGCAACTTGTACAGCTCTGTCTGTGTGTTTGTGCTGTGACAGCTTCATGTTTTCTGGCTGTGGTTCTCAGACCAGGCATGTCTGGGAACAAACCTCAGCCTTGTGTGCTGCTTAGGCTGGCTAATAGACCTGAGGAGGGGGCAGCAGGCATCTCTGTTCGTTTAAGCTGTGCCAGCACGGAGTGTTTAATGCCTCACTACAGCCCTAAGTGCAGGTGTAAGAGCTGTGGTATTTGCTGACATGTTTGGCAATCTGTTTGCGTTCTTTCCAAACTCCTTAAGGATACTTGAAATATCTGATAGAAAGTCATAGAAATGACTAATGACTCCCTTTTTTTTTTTTTTTTTTTTTTTACCTTTAATTTTAATTAAAGCCGATTTATTTTAAGTACAGTAATTTGGCGTTCTCCAGACTAGGCACCTCTGTGGCCTGGAGCTGCTGTGCACGATAGCATTGACTGCTGTGACACCTACTGGCCGAGCCGGGCAGGGAAAAGCCTCGGGGCGCTTCCTCCATCCTTCTCCCAACGCTAATTCCATCTCCTAACGAGCTGCGTCCCTGCAGGAGCACAGCCGTGGTGGTGTCCCTTGGAACGGCTTCTTTTAGACGTCTCCTCCTTCAATGTCCCGGTACTTTGTGCATTAAGAAAGCTAGAAAATCACTCTTCTTTTTGCTTATAGCTCCTTTCCATTCCTAATAGCTCTTTAATCTTCACCCTCTTTGTTTCATCTGTCTTACCTTTACTCAAATTTCTTTTTTTTCATCCCTTAATAGTATTGGCTACTGCAGGAAGTCACTTTGAAGCCTACTCTGAATTGCCTTCCTCTCCTAGAACAGTTTTTCTTCATTAGCTGTGATCATTTCTTCAGTGCTTGAGACCTATTACCATTCTTATGACCTGTTTAGGCATTCCACTTTTCTGGGAAAGGTAAGGAGCCATTCATGCAATTCCTTCTATGAAATCTCATACCTGAGGAGCTTATGTGAGTATTAAGAAAAATGGAGTTTTTTCTGTATATATAAAAATAAAGATCTTAGTAATTCACAATAAAAACAGCTTTGCATCTGCACTGAACAATGATGAATGGATTACATTTCAGGACTGTAGGGAGATTTTCTGTATTCTTTTTCAGAGGGATAGTTTTTCTGCACTCCAGCAGTCCTGTAATCTTCTGAAAATGCATTCTCTTCTATTTGATTCTGGAACATGCCACCAATGCAAAAAGTTACACAGAGGCCTTCTCAGGCTGTTCTTTAAAGACAATTTATATTTGAAAAGCTTGAGTAGTCCCAAATAATTTAAAATTGCATGAGGTGACTTGATTGAATCTGGTAGATCTCAGTGGCTGATAGCAAGGAATCCCTGCTGTCTCCTCCTCCCTGTTTCTGTGCATGTTTCTGTCACTTTTTTGTGTCTGGCAGCTCCAACACTCTTCAGACCCTTTCTGCAGCCACATTCAGGTCACTGAAGTGGCAGAAAGAGAGAGGATGGGCCATGGGAATTCCAGTTTGATGAGCACCATTGGGTATCGGAAAGGGACAAGAGGTGGCTGGGAAGCAGGGCTGAGGAAGCTGCTGGAGTGGAAAGAAGGTTAGTGAGGTTCCCCCCTTTCTGGCAGCAACAACCCAATAGATTCAACTGTTGCAGTGATCTTCCCTATGGAAAAAAAAGGTTTGTTGTCTCTTGCTGCCTTTTTCCCTCTCTGGCCTGCCAGCTCTGTGGAGTCCTGCAGTGAGCTGTGGGTCATGCTGCCATTCCTGTGTCTTTTCTCAGGTTCTGGGCAGATTCTTGCATTAGGTTTTTAGAGCAGGGTCTGCCTCCTGTCTAGGCCATGTGGCAGTGTGCCCAGCATGCCTCCTCTCTCCTCTTCCTTGGGGCAGAGTTCAGTTTGCCTTTACAGTACAAAATAGTTCCATACCAATGAACACAAGACTTTTGTAAGTGTTTTTCTCTAGAACTGATATACTTTTAACATAGCCCTGGAAGTTATGGAGCTGGGGAGAAAATGGGAAACTGAGCAAGGTTTTACATTCCTTAAGAATTCAGTGAGAAGGTGAGATTATATAGGTTTTTATCACAAAAATTGTGGTATTGAGGATTTGCATTGGTAGTCTACAATAATTAGAAACTGTGTCAGCCTATAATCTAATTAAGAATGAATTGAGATGAGTTAACAAGCTCAGCATCAAAGAAGAAAGGAAAGAATCTCTGTCAGACAGCTGAGATGGTCAAAGTACTGTTGTTCACAGACTCCTCCTGAGCAGATGAATTGACTTTGCTATGCCAACCACCACAGACTTACTTTGTTTTTCAACTTGAAGAGATCTGTCCTAGAACACAAAATATGCCAGTGATGGCTATTTTACTTGTCTTGACACTATTCTGATTCCAGATTTCATTTTTAAAAGTTGGGTTTGGTCAGTGATTCATGTTACTGCAGGGTGCTGAGAAGTTCCTGCTAATCTGTGCCCTCACTGAGGGCTGAGGACAGTGGTTGTGATGGTGATGTTTCATGATTTCAGATCAGTAACAGAAAAATGTTCTTAGCAAATTGAGACCCTCAGACTTGCCTATTGCAGTCACCATGTCCAAGATACTGCTCTGAAGCAAGAGTGGTTGAGGCAGAGGATGCATTATTCCTGTTGCAGTGATAAGGAATTAATCTCTCTCTCTGTAGAGTTGGAAGTTAGAACAGAGTTTAGTGCCTTGTGGGATTTCCTAAGCCTCTCAGGGTCCAGTTGCCCATAAAAGTCAGTTAACCTTATTAATAGTTTTGCTCTACATATTTCTTATTGTACGTCCCTTGTCATTAAATGGCCTGCCAAGGTTCACACAGGAAATCTCTGACAGACCCAGGTACTAAACCCAGATGGCCAAATTCCCTTTCCAGGTCCTTAGGCACTTTCTGGGGTGGCTCTTCTGTAAGCTAGATCCTGAAAAAGAGACTGTAGGTCAAGTGGCAGTTCTACAAATCATAATGCCTCTCAAACTAGAAACCTACAAAGCAGACCTGCATTTGTAGCCATTTTTGCACAGTATTAGTGTGTCTTTTAATGACACATCATTGAAAGCTACCATTTGAAATATTGAATTGTAGAAATCTCTGAGTCTTACTTTAATCACAATCCTATGCTTAGCTAGACAATCCAATCTGGAGACGATTGACCTTGACTTAATTATATACATTTACAATGATTAATTTGTGGTGACGTCATTTATCTGATGGTAAAGTTCCAGAGAGTGAGGGACTGCAATTTAATTTCACTTGTGCCTTGTGCTGTTGTGGCAGCTTGACTTTGGCCTCAAGATGTAGTGTGGCACTGTGTCCTTTAGAGGTTTCTCTGTGAGCTGGCTGGAGCTAGAATCTCTTGCCAGCTCTTGGGTACAGCTCAGACAGTGAGACAGAGCTCTGTCACCCTAAGAGAGCTCCAAGCAACACAGTTTTGCTGTCTCCAGTGAAGCCACTAAATTAAAATAGTTAAAATATTTTTTTTTTTTTTTTGGTTAAATTCTTGCTATGAGATTGAAAATCAATTGCCTAGAGGAGGACTGTCCAACCTGTGAACCTCCAAGGACAGTCTGGTTGGTGCTGTACCCAGCTCTTTCCCATTGGGCCCCTCAGGAGCAGAATAAGGGCTGGATGGGTTTTCCCCATGTTGAGTTTCCACTCACCACCCTTCTCTGGGGTGTGAAGGTGCCTTGAGCTGCATCTATGATAGCAGGCTCGGATACAGCATGTGGGATTGTGCTAACATCCTTTGTACCTTGGTTATTCTTCTCTCAGTTCCAGCTCCTTCCTGGCACTGTCTCTGCAGAGCCACAGTTTGTCAGCATGCCTGCTGAATGTTTTCAATCAGTAAATGGTGGCTGGTAGGCTTACGTGCACCTCCTGTACTCAACGTCACAGACACCAAAAATAGAAATGTTGATTTTCTTTCTAGCCTTGTGCATCAGCCTGAATAGTGGAGGATTCTGCACCTTTGTTACATTCTTCTATTGCATTACAGTACAGATCTCTGACTGAATGCTAAGTATTTCTTATTCTATCAAAAATCACAATGGGACGCTCCTGTAATCTGTCACTGTTATGTTGAGCCTCTTTTTTTGTAGTGCAAATAACAATTGCTTGTATAAATCTTGTGCCTCTTGCAAACATCTTTGTGCTTTTCTCTCAGATCTTGGTATGATGGCAGTCCCTTGCCTATAAGCACTGAATTAAGGAGGGATTTTGATAAAGGTTGGCAGGCTGCATGTAGCTTTTCAGTGACATGTTTGCCTAGTAAGAATTAATAGATCTGTAAACTGTTAAAAATAAATCACATCTCTTTCTGGCTCCTACTTCTGCACGGAAGGAATAGGTTTGGAGTAAAGTCCAAGGAACTTGTAGGGACACATGCAGCCCACCTCCAGCTCTAGGGTTTGTGTTGTTGTATTAGAATTTCAAGATTACAAAGCAACATAATAGAAACCATTTTGCACATCAAGAGAAAGTCTAATCCCCAAATTACAATTCTTTCCTTCCTTTTTGTGACTTTTTGGAATTTTTAATTTACATTTTTGCCTGAAACTGACGTCTGTGGGTTTTGTTAGCTACCTTAGTAAAAGCTTACATCATGTTCTTAGGAAATATGCACTCTTTGTTATTAAGTCCAAAGAATATTGTCAGTTGTCAGTTATGCAGGGTAACGGTGCCTGAACACAGTAAGGGCAAATAACTCTTTGCCCTAAAACATCTAAAGAAATTTGACCTGGTGAAAAGCTGATGTACAGTGTTGTAATTCACACTTGGTGGTGGAGGCAGCTCCAGGGTTCCTCCACAGTCCTTTCTGTCTTCAAGCACTCCCATGCATGCATGCCTTTGGCTCATTCCTGCTCCAGAGCTGTGCATGCAGTCGTTCAGTTTGTCCTGATAAATGAGAATGCTTGTGCTTGCATTTTCACCAGCACATCTTTTGAGAATGTATTTGCATGCTGTGGTTTCTAAACCTTCATCTGTGGCTGTGGGGGGGAAAGGCAGTTTTGCAAAGCCAGTGGAATTTCTGCTTTCCTCTCAGTTATGTAAAATGGGGGGCAAACAAGTGTGGTCCAGGATGGTAACACACAGTTATGGGGCTCAGGCTGAGTTGGTGTCTTAAATATTTACTCAACTGGCTTAGGAGAGATTTCAAGCATGGAGAGATTGCTCCTCTCAGAGGTCCATCTAACTGGGTGTCTGGTGTGAGACAGTGTCCAGCTGTACTGCCTAGGGGACAGCACAAGTACAGGAGGGAAATGTCACTGTGCTGTTTGGAATAATCTCCTGGCACCCAACCAATTAGGGGAGAGGATCAGAAGCAGTCTGTTTGTATTTAGTAATCCTTTGTGTATTTTTCTTCTGTGACTTTGTCCTGGTACCTTTTGAGTCCTCTTAAAACTAAGACTTAAAAATTCATAAAGTCCATGGCAGGGAGATCAGAAGGTTAGAGAGCTGTGTGAAAAAAGCTGCCTTTCTTGTTTTGAACCTGCTAATACCATTCAATACCACTTAATTCATCATCAGAAGAGAGGGTCAGCAGCATTTCGCCATCCTCTAATGTGACACTAATGATTTTATAGCTCTCTGTAGACACCTTCATGTTTTCCTTCTTCTTATTCCCTCTCTTCTCTCCCTCTCCCCCACCCCCAAGGTAGGTGTGAGACTACTTGTCATTCACAGCTTCATGTTGAATTTGACTAATAAAGCGTGATGAGAAAAAAATTATGATGCAAAATTGTTTTCACATTTTCAAAGTCAGCTGTTCATTTAATAATGGTTAAATTAAACCACGAAACACATTAAAACACAAAGCAATATAATTAAGGGAAAAAAAACTGGAGAAGAAAATGAAACATTTTTCTTGCCTCAAAGTACATCTTTTGAGGATGCTTTCAGGAGCTTACTTCAATTTTTTTGAGTGCACGTAGCAGATAACAGGGATTTTGTTTTCTCTTTTGAAGAAGTGAATTGTCTCTCTCAGTCCTTGTGCTGCCCTGCAGCTTTTCAGCTCTCAGACCTGCACCTGTTCCACAGTGGGAGCCAGGTCAAACTGGCAGCACTGGCTGGCTCCACCCCAGCTGTGGGACACCATCTTCTAGCCAAAACCCAGGATGCTCAGGGTCTGCTCAGACCAGGTGTCACAATGAAGGATTTGGTCTCCCTGCAGCCTTTATGCAGATACTGATACAAGAAGTTTTGCTTTTGCCAGGTCTGGTTTGTAGCCATCCCTCTTCTGACTGCTTTAACATCTAACTGTGATCTAATCATCAGTTTAATTGTGAACGTTTCAGTCTGACTGCTTACTAGAAAGTTAAAAATAAAGCACAAAGAGCCCTCAGCTTAAATATTTTCTCTTTTTTTTCAGTTTTTATTTTTGTGGTAATACTACAAAGCTCCAGACAAATATGTACACAAGGCAAATTTTAGTCTTCTTACATCCAAACTGTCCACTTCAGAAACTCCCAGTATATTCAGCTAGCTTTAATCTGTGTTTATAGCTAACCTGCAGAATCATAAAACATTCTCTATTACTCTGCGGAATTAATTACTGTGATATCTGACTTTTCTCAATAAATATGAAACGCTGTGCAGTTGAATACATTATTTTGCTCCTAGCTACTAAGGCAGAGGTGTTCATAAAGATTGCTTGAACACTCATGGCCTGATACTTCTGATTTTTGGGTGGCCAGATCTTTGGTTGTCTGATTGGAATATTTTGGACCTTGTTTTCAATCTATGCCTGTCTCCAATCAGAAGTCTAAAATGGTTGAAACAGAGATTGCTGTGGAAATGTTGTGTTATCAACCTTGTGTTAAGCATAAATCCAGAGCACAGCCCCTCACCACCTACTGGGAAGAAAATTCACTCTATCCCAGCCCAAAGCAGCACAGGCATATAAAAAAGCTTAAAGTGGCAAGTCAGAGACCACTGTTTAAAAGAAGAAAAACATATGGTCAACAGCTTCTAGAGAAGTTAGTGTAATAAAACCAGGAAGAAAATCTGAAAATAGCACTAAATGGGGGATGCAGATATGAAAATGATGGATTTTTCAAACTTACTCTTAATTATGTGCTTTTTAAAAAATGTAACTTGTGTATAGCATGAACCTAAGTATTACTTTTAGTTGCTGGCATGTTGTTGTTACTAGAACAATGCTGGAAGACAAACTGAAGGAAATTCAGAATGTGGCAAATGATTAAGTACCTTTAGACAGTTTATTTTAAAAAATATGGTCTTTCAATAAATGCAGTGTGCATTAAAATACAAATGGTTAAGAAAGAAAACAAAAACCAAACAGCAGAAAATCAGAGCAATAGAAGCTGCAGCTTTGAACATTTTTTACTGTGGAGAAATGTCACAGAGTAACCTAGTGTTTGGTGTTTCATTCTAAGTACCACAGGGTAAAACTGGATGAGTCTTTGAAGCAAGGGGAATATTTTACAAACTGACAAGATGCAGCAAGGTGACTTGGTTAGGTGAGTGAGTGGCTAAAAGCCTGCATGACTCCACAGTGTATTTTGTCCCCTTCTCAAAAAGCAGGAGAGTTAGATTTCTGTTCTTGTAACCCAAGAGAGAAAAAAAGGTACAAGTGCATAAAAGTGCATGTTTGTTCCACACTGTTCTGTGCCTGCCTGTTAAGGGGGTCCAGCTTAGATGCCAGCTGAAGTTGGGAATGTCTGGCCCAGCCTGCTGTCCCCTGGCCTTGCTCACAGGCGCTGAGAGGAAGGCACAGGAGGGTTCTGCATGGTGCTGTGCTGGAAGGGGTTGATGTGCTCGGGTGTCCTGGTGCTCTGAGTTGGGGCAAGAGGAGTAAATGGTGCTGCTGGGCTGAGCCAGGCTCTGCCTCCTTGTGCACAGGAATACCTTGCTGTGGTAAAGGGAATGGAAATATTTGCAGAGTAAGGTACCACTTACTCGTAATAAAACAGTGCGAGCCTAGTCTTATAATAATATTTATTTAACACCACAATGCTAAGTGAATAGTGCTGTGGAGGAGGGAAGCTATTTATTTTTCACACAGCAGAGGCATTTTGAAAACCAAGAGATGGCAATGCAAAGTCACTCAGAGGAGTGAGCTGCTGAATGCTGGATGTGTGTGTAAGAAATTCTGGAAGAGCGTAGTGCTTTCAGCTCACTGGGTGGAAATTAAAAACAAATAATCTGTGTGCCAGCAGGATAACAGTGAATGATTTTGGAACCCACTGTTGTTTTCAGATTTATGTTTCTATTAATTTACTTCTTGTTTTTAAACCCAAAACATGGGTAGTACAACTGTAGGCCTAATAATACTCTAGAGTAATGCATTGCATCTTTTCAAGGGTGGGAACACAAAGGGATATCCTAATCTGGTTTTGGATTATGCCTGACTGACCTTCAGTCACTGCTTTCCTGTCTCTCATATGAGATGGGAGTGTCTGGGTGAGATGTGTGTGTAAGTATGTCAAAGAGAGACCTTGCTTTATATTTCATAAGAACTTCTTACAGCTCTATCTTTCTAGAACATTTGGATTTCATTTCTTTTAATATACTGGGATTGATTTTCCAATTAAAAAGCATTTTCACTGTTGTCTGAAACCTCCATAACCAGGATCTTCATCATGTGGCTCATTTTGCTTGTGAAGAGAATTTAGGGAAACGGGTCTATTTTGTTATAGCTGAGGAAGGCTGACAGACTGTCCAAAAAGTACCTGTTTACCAAAACCTTTGTACTTTTTTTCATTATGAAGTGGTTTGCAGAGAGTCCACTGACTATAGGAGCAGCAGGGGATGGGGTGTTATTTGCAGTAATTCAGAGAGTGTTCAGTAAAAGCAATGTGATCAAAATAAGCAAGCCATATTTGATGCACACACTAAATTTTGAAATGCTGCTGTCTTGGAAAAGTCATCTTTCATGTGGTTATGATTCAGCTCAGAGATTAGTTCCAAGAAGAAATGAGAAATTGAAATGCACATATTGGCTGGTAATTGTGTGAATAGCAATGAGTGGGTAGTTCAAAGCCAGCAGATTGCAACTATTGGGTCTCTCCCAGTTTGCTTTTTCACAAATAGCAATAGTGGTAAGGGACAAGCACTTTTGTGTGTTTCTTTGTGGGGTCTGTATTATTTCCTAGATGAATAGACGTTCCTCTGCAACATGGTATGATAAGATTTTCTGTGGGCCATATTTCAGTGCAGGTCCAACAAGAAAAAAAAATCTCTTGTTTTATTATTTTATGCAAATGGTTTCCTGTAGCAGGAAGAATTTCAAGCACTATCTAGGTCATTACTGCCAGAATTAATTAGTTCATTAAAAAGTATGACAAAAGAAATGTAAATCACATTGCCCATCTATTCTTGGCAGATCATTGAAGTATATACTGTAAAAAAAAGCCAACCTCAAACTAAGCAAACAAAAATGTTTCCTTGGCTCAGAAGTGAAATAGGTGGTCGGGCAGTTCTCTCCCTTTTCCATTTTTAACATTGTGATGGCAGCCAATGTAACTCATTTTGTCTATGTGAAGGCTGAAGTGGGAATATCACAGCTCTATACCAGAGTTGTATTTGCAGAGAATTGAAATTATACTGAAGATGTGAACCTCAGTTTCCATAGCATGGTGACAAAACATGTGAGATGGTCAATGTACATGAAAGTACTTGTTTCCTTACTGCTGTTAATCTTATTCTTGGTGAATACAGTTACCTATATTTAAAGTTTGGCTGTGTCATGTGCTTTTGGCACAAATATTTGGCCAATAGTGGTCATGTTTAGCAGCCATTTGGCTCTGCTTACTGCATGTAGGGGAGCTGTGTGTCCTTGAGCCACCTCATCCATGGTGGTAGCAATAGAAAATTATTCCCCCAGATCATTCTGTGTGCTTCCTACTGGCAGAACCTGACTCAACCACATCTCCTCCTTGCAGTGGATCTGCTGGACAGAGGGACAAGGGGGCTCAGCTGCCATTGCAGTGACCTTCATTTGTGATTCCACATCATTTTGCTTTGGGCAGCATTATGCTTTTTGAACAACTTATTTTGAAGAACATACACTGAAGAACTTATGGGTATAGATGCTCTGCCTCCATTCATTTATTACTTTAATGTAACCATGAATTAAATTGAAAGCTCAATCAGCACTTTGAGAACCTGTGAGATGCCAACAGTGTAGTGCTAAGCAGTGGTCTCTTCTGGGAAGTCAGTGCTTTATCAGCAGGTATCAGAAATCAGACATGGTCTGCGCTGTGAGAGGAGCTGTTGCTGTAAGCTCCCATTTCCTTCAGGTATTCAATGCTGCAAATGACCAAAAAGATTGCTCTCTCCTTAGAAGTTTCCTTTGGAGAATTATCCTGTTAAAGAAAACAAACAAAAGAAGCACTGAAAAGTAACTTGGAAGGAGGAAAATTAAGTGTCCTTCCCCTGCTTTCCATAGTTTTTCAGTCAGTAAAACTAGGGAATGAGCCAATTTGGAAAAGTAACTTAAAAATAAACCTTACTTCTGAAGTTAGCATGTAGAAGTGCAAGACAGTGCTATGTTACATGAATCTTCCTTTTGTCCTAAAACCCCACCAATCCAAACTCCTTTTGTAAATCTTACAAAAAGCGTGGCAGAAATTTTGAAGGAAGTTACTGACAGGGAACAGCTTCCAAAACGACAAAAACTTTTGAAGTTACAGGATTTTTTCCCCAAACATACTCGTTATTATGACTTCTAAATGAAAAAAAAAAAATTCCTTTCTTCCCGAAATTAATTCTGGGCTAATTAAATTTTTAACAATGTTTTTGAATGTATCTGACATGTTTAATTTGTTCAGTTCTGAAAAGTACATGGCCTGTAAAGTGACACAAAATTCAGATGATCATAAAAATGTTCATTATGGACAAAATCACTTTCCATGTTTCTCTTGGTTGCCATTATACCATTGAGCATTTCAGAAACAAAAGCATCAGATCAGATTTCTGCCTATATTACTTTGTGCTGGGAAGGTAAACATGCTGCAGATGAGTGTCAAATTTTTTGAGGTGATTTTTAGAAGTCTTTAATGAAGAAACATTTTGTTCAGTATAGAGTAATAAGTTTAAAAGCCAAGTTCAACCTGTGCTCTTTGACACTATGGAAATACTTTCTGAAACATATCTGGAATCAGATGCATGGAGCACGGGGCTCCAATGTGTTTCAGTACAACATGATGGTGCCATTTTGCACTTTCCTCCCAACATGGCCTTTTTCAAGATTTCTGGGCTTACATTTAAAAAGGCCAAGTCTGCTTATTTTCCCTCCAGTTTCTAGTGCTTCGGTTGCAGTTTTTCTACCTCTGATACCAAAGAAATAATATTTTTGTTGCTACAATGTGAATATCCATTTTGCTATGAGACACAAATGTCCTTCTAGAACCATATTATTTGCCCCAGTGCTTGTAAATCAACACTTCCAGACAGAATAAAGCACACAGTTGTTTCATAGTTCATAGTTAGCAGGCATTCTAATTGAATTGCCTATTTGTTGCTGTTCTTACCAATGTTTTCTAATTTGCTTACAATTTTGTGACCAATTTACATGTTCTACGATTTCCAATCAGAACGTTCCAGAGAGAAACAAAGTTTTGTTTGGAAAAAGTAGAATTATTAAAAAATAGATAATGAAATTTAAACAATCTGATAACAAGTTGCTTTTTCCCCCTCTCACTTCTTTCACGATATGTAGTCACAGCAGACATAATTTTCAACTTCTTTTTTTTTTTTTTCTAAATGTAAATGCAGTGTCGTAGTGCAGAAATTAAATTAGAACTAAGGGTGATTGTTTGGTATTTATTATGCAGTGTATGCCTACTAGTTTAATGACAGACTTTGACATTTACAATTAACAAAATTTGTACCTTGTCAGCACTGAAAAAGAAGAGACTTGCTGTGTTTTTTAATTGATTTATTACTTCTGAAAGCATCTAAAGAATGCAAGAGCAAAATACTTACTTATGAAATGAAATCTGTAATGAATTCATTGCATTTGGTTGCAATCAGTAATATTATCATCAGTGTTATTTTGCCAACAATACTGAGAGAAATGGTACAAAATGAGCAGTGACCTGGACTGTTTCTTGCTGCTGTTAAACCGAGGAGCTCTGGGGAGCTGCTGAACATGGAAGAGGTGAGATGATGGGAACAAGCTGCTTCAAGCCTTTTCAGAGAATAGTCCGAGTAAATTAGTTTTTCTGATGGAAAATGGTCAGCTCCCAGGCCACAGAGAGCTGTGTGGAGTCCAGGCTTGTTAACACTTTGCTGTACAACCAGAAGTGGCAGGGGAGCTGCTTGGAAGACTTTGGCTGAGAAGTGCTTTGCTGTTTCACCCAGCCTCATTGGAGTGCACTCTTTATTCACATTGATGCCTTTTCAGGTTGATGCTCCAGCTTTCAGATCCAGGGCCATGGGTGACCTGATGCTCCAGGTGACCCTTCATTGCTCACTGTGGCCTGACCCTGCTCTGCCTCCTTCTCTCACAATGACAGCAATTCCAGGGCTGGCTCCTCCATTCCCAGCCCCTCTTCCCTCCTTGCACATCTGTCTTTTGAATAAGATTCTTCATGGTGCCCTCTAGATAAATTACTGATTAGTCTTGGGGAAGGGGGATAAGCAACTGGTCTGAGTTATTCCTCTGAAAGTAAGTCATTGATGTTAATAGAAATGGCTTTAATGGGTGATTTTCCAAATGTACCTCATCATGGCACTCAAAAGCAATGAATGCTTTTTACTCTGGTTCCATTCATTTTGCAGTTCAGTATCTCAGCATTCAGGTAATTTTTCAGGTGCTTAATTGACTTCATTTTTCTGCAGTAAAGCCCATGATTTTCCTTATATTGTTGTAATGTCTCTGATATTGCTTTAAAAGCCTCAGTACTGAGAACCTCCCAAATTGGAGAGAATAAAATGAAAATATTACAATATAAATTGTTTGCTTTTTGGCATGGGCTTTAAAATTTTAATTTGAAGGAAAGGTAAAACATACTTGGAATTCTAGAAAAGTCTCTTCCTAGTTGAGATCTGCCAAATAAATGGTGAGGCAGAGACTGACAGCAGCACTCCAGCAGCATGGCATAAAGCTCTTACTCATTTATTGCTCTTCCTTCTCCATTTGCTTCTGTTACCTGCCACTGTTTTGCCTCCAGGTTCTGCTGAGATGGGAATGCTGCATGGAATCTAATCCTAATGCAGAACTACATTTTGCTCTGAGCAGCCTTTAACTCTGAGGTACACTTCCCTTTCCTAAACCCACCTGAGGCTGCATTAATAGCTTAAATGAGGTGTAATGAATCTACATACTCTCCAAACTATTTCCTTTTTGCCCTTTGGTTGCTTTGAATTTTTCAGATTGTGAAGCTGTGAAAATTCTCAATGGTTTTCCTGTTTTCTGAAGGACTTTTATTTTTTACCTCTGTTAAAAACCCATGTATTCTTTTTTTCCCCCCTTAATTTTTCAGCACTCTTTCTGTCCAGATGATGGATGGCTTGCATTTGACTGGTTTGCTTCCTTAACTACAGTGTTAGCAAAACAAGTCATATTGATGATGGAAGAGTTGGAGAAGAAAATGGTGCACAGGCCCAATGTTCAGCAGCACAAACCTCTTCTGCCTCGCTGAGGCTGAAGGTGGGGATGGAGCTCCTGCAGAAGATAGGAGAGGCAGAGCAGATGGTGGAAGATGAAGGGGTCAGGATGTGCCAGAAATCTCATTTCACACAATGGTGAAGAATTCTTCTGCCACGTATTTAAAGTAACACTTGGGAGTGCCAGCCAGCCTCCTGTTACAGACCAACAGCAAGTTCATTCTTTCTGCTTATTGGAAGGATTTTCATTTGCAGGCACCATTTGGTTCTGAGAACTAGGCTGTTGCAAAACCCCCCACTTTATGTTTTAAGATTCACAATAAAATAGCAAGAGTTGCAGCGCTTGCCAGCTCTTGTAATTTCGTGAAAAGATTGCATTTGGTGTTTTTTTCCCCTGATGGCACAATTCCTGGATACAAGAATCTATGCAAGGAACACAACTCATACATTTAGGAATCCCACAGTTATAAATACTTGGTAATGTGTAATACAAAACCTAAAAAGCAGGGTATTTTTGGTTCCTAATCTTGTGAATTCCAAACCTACTTGCATGATAAGCAATACTAGTGTTGATACCATAGTCTTCTCATGGTTTTGAAGAAGAAAAAAGCATCAAGGTTATTTTATACCCATCTTAGCATTAATTTTCAAGGTCTTATATTGATCCTCTGTTTTGTATATAACCAATATAGTTTAAATAATCAATTTTATTTTTATTTAAATTAAGTTTTAATTTAAAAGCACTAAAATAATGGTGAAAAAATATATTTGTTTGCTGTGATATTTCTAAAATAGCTACATCATTATAAAATAAAGGACACGAAAAATAATGTAGTCACAAGACAAAGGACTTTCATTAAAGATTTTGGATATGAGAAAGTTTTCACAGAAATATATTTTATTGTTGTGTTCTAGACATGTAGGCATGCACTCATATAGAAGAAGTATGTTTTATATATTTTATGTATGTAAACATATATAAATATTTATGCATGGACAGTTAAGTTTTGTAGGCATCTGATTACAGCCCTAAGTAGAAATTCCACTTTACTGATATATGTATATTCAGTAATAGGCCCTAAACCTTTTTTTTTTTAATTCCACCTACTGTATTTACTTGAATAACAAACAAACATATTGTGACAAGCTGCTTTTAGGAATATTCTTTTTTTTATAATTAATAAGTAAGAATAGTACAAAAGCAAAAAAACCCATTAAAAGCTACCTGGAGAAACTGTGGAGAATTTCCAAGTAATAGGAAATAGGGTACAGAGCAGGTACAGAGCAACCTCCCAGCCAGCTGGAAGGCTGCCTTTGCTGCCAAATTTGGCTTTTTGAAAACATTTTCCTGGCCACAACGAATGCTCCATGGGCTGCAACAAGGTCAATATGGCATCTGCCATTAATCATTGTTTTTCATGTGCTGGGCTTTTAAGACATACTGTTCTTCCAACTTTTTTAGAGTTGGTGGTCAGATAGTTTTCTGACAATATCTTTTCTTTAATTTGAAAGCAGAGAATGGCATAGTCTTCTTTTTGATACAAAACATCATAGTGGTGGATTCTAAGAGGAAATAAAATGTGACTTGATGACCACTGCTTACTAAAAAAAGAGTGAGGCTAATGCCAAATAGATCTGCATTGATCATGGATAAATTTAGATGGAATTCAAAATCAGGTTTCTTATTATGGAAAGGATGAGATGTTGAAACTGGCTTTTAAATATGAGTAAAAGTCAAATTAGGTCGAAGACAGAACTTGTGAAGCCAATGAAGAGGTTGCAGGTGTCTGTGACAGAACGCAGTTGGACTTGGAGGAGGTGTCATTCCCTCCCAAGCCTGTGTTCCCTGTCCTGCTGGCAAGAATTGTTTTATAGCTCTGTTTGTTCCATGTTACTGGAGGAATCACATGGGCATTTAGGATCGTGCCTACGTGAGGGTATTTGTGCTGGAGGTGCAAAGTCTGAAAGCTGCTGAGTCAGTTCTGTGTTTCACAGTATTTCCCAGCCAGAGGCGCTGGCAGAGCCAGAAGGGACCAAAAGCTATGTCTGGCATTTCCCTTCTTCCCTTCCCTTTGCCCTCTCAAATCTTGCTGCTGTTACACAGACAGGTCAGAGCGTACAAATGTTTACACACACACTTGTGCAGCAGTCTTTGGCTTGAGATGTCTATGGTTCTTCCCCTTTTAGTGTTTATTCCAGAATTGCTTTCTTCTGTTTACGTCTCATTCCTTGTTTTTATCAGTCTTGAGACACCAGTCAAGTGACTTAGGCAGCAAATGTCCTGCCTGTGTTTTTGCATCCATCACCCCTGAATAATTGCATATATGTATCTACCAACTCTCTTATTTTGCTCTTAGTTGAAATTGCTTCCACAAATAAGCAATTTGTGCAGAAGCCTCTGCATCTTCTTCTGCATGATTATACAATGGTGAGGTGTCTGTGAGTCACTGGAATCACCCCCTGTGCTAAATCTGCCTCTTGCCAATAGACTGTCTGGCCTGGACACTGAAAATAGAGTGAGAGGGAAACACTCTATCAACCTCTAATGTGATTCCTTACCACAAGGGAATAAGTTAAGGGATATTTTTTTGTGTGTGTTTTCATTTATGACAATTAAATAAGTGAAATCTTTCTCTTACAGAATAGAAAGTTAAATTACTATGTTTTGATTCTGTGCCACTTTGCTTTTCAAGTCTATTCTGTAGCCTGGACTAGATTCTTATTTGATAATAACCTAATGAATTTTTTTAAAGCAGCATATTAAAATGCAAAAATAGGGTATCTTGGTTTAAAATGGTGGTGTTAATGGATTTCAAACAGCAAAAATAACAGATTAGTAAAAATAAGCTTTGTTGCCAAGGCTGTAATATTGCAAAGTGGGAATTTGTTGTACCTCCTCTAGAGAAAGAAAAGTTAATAGGTTTGGATTAGATATTAAGAAAAGAATCTTTGTTGTGAGGCTGGTGAAGCACTGGAACAGCCTGCCCAGAGAAGCTGTGGATGCCCCATCCCTGGAAGTGTTCAGGGCCAGGTTGGATGGGGCTTGGAGCAACCAGGCCTAGTGAAAGTTGTCCCTGTCCATGGCAGGGAGCTTGGAACAGGATGATCTTAAAGGTTCCTTCCAACTCAAACCATTCCACGATTTTACAATTCTATGGAAAAGTTGTGTTGCTAGTTAATTTTAAACGTGGCTTTATTGCATTGGGGTTCAAATATGTTCCAGAGAACAAAATTACAGCAGTTCAGACTTTAAGAAAGCAGACATTTAGAAGTCTAAATGATTCTTTATCACTTATGCATGACTTGAAAAGTCAATGTTAAAGGGATTTCAGCTTTATACTGTGGCTTCCAGTAACAGGGTCTTTATCTTGGTGATTATGCCCTGCTAAAAATCAATCTTAGCACAACATTCATTACAAGTGTCAGGTTTTGTTTGCTAACTTTGAGTGTATGCTTTAATGTTTTGTCAATGCAAAAGTATTCCTGATGAAGAGATAAAAAGATGGTTTGTGATTTAACTCTCCATTAATTACAAAACTAATTTACTTCTATCTAGCATATTTAAGGCACAACCCAGCAGAGAAGAGTGATGTTGTTCCTAATCCATTTTTAGCCATGATCTTGTTAGTGCTCCCCAAGGCATGGCTGTCATGTTATAGATAGAAGAGCACAGAGCTGTTTGCTAGGGAACACCTCTCCCTGTTCCCTCCTCCATCCCTGCACTCCAAATCTGCTCTTTGTTTCCATTCAGTTGACAGAACCTGTGCTTTCAGTGCAGGAGCTTGCAGTGCTGGGAATGCAGAGGCATTCAATGCAACGAGGAGCTGAGGTTTAGAATAGCAGTCAGGATGGAGCAAAGATGACTATGGGGAATTAAATGCCAAGGGAAACTGAAATATGCCATAATCATAAATGTCATCTCTCCTTCCATTGGTCCTTAAGCTGTCAAGGAACCTCAGTTGAGGACCATGCACAGCAGCCCACCAAGCATGTGATCCCTCTTCTTTGGACTCACTGATGGTATTTGTCAGGAACAGTACAAAAGATGAACAGAACTAGGGAGAGGCCATGGGTTTTCCAGGGGGATTTTGGAAGTTCTCTGCTCTTTGTGTTGGAAATGTTCCTTTTCCTCTGAGGGACGGGGAGAAGTGCATTCCTGTTCCAATTGACCAGCAGAGTCACAAGCACGGTCATCCTAGAGCACATTACATGGAAATACATCCAGAAGATTCCTGAATATCCCCAGTGAGGGAGACTTCACAACCTCTCTGGACAGTCTGTTCCAGTGCACAGTAAGGAAGAAGTGTGAAAGATGCAGCAGAGGCTGATGACAATGCAAATCTCAGTGCTGAGTTGTTGTAAGAGCGTAAGGCCCAACATATGTAGGGTGTGTTTAGCTGAAACTGCATTTTTGAACAGAAAAGGAACCTTTATAGAATTATTTAGGCAATCAGTTTTTTAGATTTTTGCTGATTCTCTGTGTAGTCTTTAGGAAAGCTGGTGAAGGGTCTGGAGACTGGAGACTAAATCCTATGAGGAGCACTTGAGAGAGCTGGGGATGTTTAGCCTGGAGAAAAGAAGAAGGGAAGAATGTTTGGTTTGTGTCACATCACCAGAGAGGATCAATACAGGTGATGGAGTGGGCAATAACTATAGGTTTTGAGGGGCTCTAGTGGATAAGAGGATGTGTAGGAAATGTTATACAGAGGAAAAGCAGAAGCCAAGATCTTGGTTTAAAATAGTAAGAAAATGTAATCCCAGAAACTCTAATGGGTAAGATCTTTCTGGCTCCATACTGCACACAGAAGCAGGCACTGTAAAAATTTGAGTCTACAACAACTGAAATATTTCTGTTACTTCATTCTAGATGTTCCATTCAGGATCAATTTATAAACTGCAGCACAAATAGGTAAAAAGAATGAAATTTCAGGCCAAATGAACCACCAGTCTAAACAACTTTAAATATTGAGAACTTCAACAAATTCAGTCAATGATAGAAAATGACACCCTCATCAAGACTTCATTTGCTAGAAGGGTGCTTTATTTCAGCTAATCAAAAATGTTTTCTATTACTGTGTAGGACTGTCAGCAGTCAAGCAAAATAAATGGTTTAAATGTAGATGCATTGGAAATAAATGTGTTTGGATCTTCATGCAGTGGTATCAGCTATATGAGGGTTACAAATGATGAAAGGATAAATTTGGTGGGGCTGACTTCAATAAAGAATAACATTAAGGTAGCTGCAGACACACAACTTTTAAGATATGGCCGTATAAAAATCTGCTTTTATGGCTTTATAGCATATGCCTGCAGGAAAACTAGTTAAAAGCAAATAAGCATTATAAAAGAACTAAAGAGAAAAGCTTTTCCTTATAGAAATTGAGAGAAATCTGTTATGAACTGTTGAACCTGCAGTGTAATTTAAAGATGTTATTTCCTTCTCAAATTAAGAGTCTAGGATTTGCTGGCAAATTATCCTTGTTGAAGATGGTGACACTGTTACTGGTCTATGCTTTTACATTTGTAGCTCAGAAGTTTTATTTCCAGGAAAGAGATAGTCACAGGGAGATCTGTAATTTCTTTAAAGCTTGCTTTGGGAAGAACATATACTGCCTGCTGATTTCGTGTAGGTGGGGTCAAGTGTTGGCCTGATAGCTGCTCTTCCTCCCTCGAGGGGTTCAGAACAGACTGATCTGAGGAATAGGCAGTAGGCACAAGACCAGCAACAAGATCAAAATTAGCAACAGATTCTGCCTTTTTGTGTGGGTGCTCAGCACCCCTGGCCAGCTCCACTCCTCCCTGGATGTCTGCCCCACCATGCTGCCAGACTCTTGGCAGAACCAAACCATTTGTTCCAAGCTTTTGATGAAATCTGAGCAGGACCCCTAAGTGACACAAAGTGTTCCCTTCAGCAAAGCACCTCAGCCATCACAGTCTCCTTTTTTAAAGGACCTGCAGAGCAATACCAAGAGCCCCCTTTTTAGGGGAAGTGTACATCCTAAGGCAAGAGCCATTAGTTGCTTGTCAGTTTAAGGCAGAGACACTGGATGTAGTTTGTTGGCACAAACAACATCAGCTTGAGCAGACAGAAATACCACATACCTTCTTCTGAGCCTGGTTAAGTGCCACTGGGAGGGCAGTGAAGGAGAAAGCAGTGCCATCACTTGAATAGTACCATAGATCACAAAAGGACAGAGCGCTTCTTTACTGCAGCTTCACTCGCAGCTAAGGTAGAGAACTCACTGTTGTGTAGGGGGTTTGCAACGCCACATATTTCTGTGTGTGGTTAAAAGGGAATTGTCTAGTCAGACTGGGCAATTATCTTTTTCAAAGACTTCTTTTTAAGTGAGAATCGATATGGTTGTTAGTGATAATGGTTTTCCAACAGTAGTGGGAATGTACCTGGTAATTTCTAGACAATTGAGTGATAAAACCAAGTTGCATTATACTCGGTTATGTTCATTTTTTTGTCCTCTTCATAAAAGTGCCTTTTGGAAACTCTTGGATTATTGAGCCAGTCTGGTTTCAAGCCTCAGGTTAATTCCAAGGTAAAAAGCTGTTCATTGTGTACACAACCCACTTCTGCTTTTTTTCTTTTTGAATATTGGAAAAAATCTATAATTCAGGCTCTGCAGATATGTGTCACTAATGTCTGGAATTTTGGACCAAGTTTATTTCATCACCAGCAGAACAACAAAATTTCTGTGGGAGATAATCAAAGCAAATGGTGGAAAATAACCATTTCCAATCATATGCTCACAATACTGTGAGGTTTCTACAAGACTGAATTTTACTTCAAATAACAAACGGATTGAACAAAATCAACCAAGACCTTTAAATGCAATTTCTATGTATATACATTCATATAATTTACTTATTTATCTATAAAATGCTATCAACAAATGCTGTAAGAAAATATTTACATGCTCCTTTTTGATACCCAGATCAGCCTCTACATTGTTTGCAAAATACTGACAGTAAAGGTGTCACTCTAAAATGGATTTCAACACTGCTGTCTTCCATTCATCAGAGCATAGCACCAGTAAATTGGTATGAGTTTTTACAGACAATGGCATTTAAAGCAGCACTTGACTCAGCCAACAGCTGTGATTTATTGTCACTCACTTGGAGCTGCCAAAACACCAGAAGCAAAGAATTGCTTTGGAAAAGGTTTGTATGGGTGGTGTGCCTGCTTTCTGCCTCTTGGGCTGTTATCAACTCCAGTAAATTCCAGGAAAGAATTTATAGGGGAGTGGTGAGGCCCAGGTAGAAAATTAACCATCAGTGAGATGAGGATTTTCATTTACATCATGGCACATTGGTAGATAGGTCACTGGCAATGCTGTAGCTGCATTACTGTGGGCTGTCCACTCTCTTTTGTCCTGTATTGCTGGTATTTGTGGTTTTTGATCATGTGTGTAGTGATAGACAATGAACTTTCTTTAACTTAGTGTGCCTTGTAGCACTGTTTTATCATGGTGAGGTAAAAATTGCAAAATTCAGGCCATATTTCTCCCATTCTTCCATGAAAGATGTCAGCATTTCCTCCTATGACATTCCTAGAACATTCACTGGTATGAAGAGATGAACAGTCCTGCATTCACTGTATGAACAGTCCTACAGGAGGCCTCACCAGTGAATCAGTTCCTTGTAATATTCAGAGCATTAAGGAAAAAGATTAGCAAATGGAGTTTTCACCATGAAAGTCTTGCATGATTATTGCTGTAGACATCTTTCAGTGATTTAATCTGTTTACTAGAGACAGAAATGTGTAGCCATTGCAAACTGTCTATAATAATTAGTTCATGATAACAAAGTTATGCCTGGATGATTGCAAGGCAGACTCCTGAGTGCATTTTTATGAAAGGATATTAACAGTGCTGAGTTAGATGAAACTGAACTAATCCTGTTGTTATCTATCCTATTTATATTTTATAAGCAAGGGCTGTCAGTTTGACTAATGCAGCAGAAGTGACGTATATACAGTTATTTATCAAATTATTTGAATGAAATCTCAGTGGCAGGTACTGACTCTGTGCTGAGGTATGTGTCAGTGGATGTATCCTCTAGACCTTGCAGAGAGAGGTACTCAATTTTCTCCAGCCAGGCTAGTTCTTGTCTTCCTTGAGGTCTGCACTAAAGGGATTGCTACAGTGTCTCATACAAATGAATATTGCCTATTGTGGAAGGTTATCTACTGGTACATCCTCTTTCCTGTTGTTTTGCCCTTCTGTTGCAAGCCCACTGTGGGCAGCTGTGCCATACTAGTGCAATGGTTCTGAAAATGCCTCCTGTGAGAAGCAGAAACAAATTTTCATCAGAATTTTTCATTCCTTTTTTGAAGTGAAATACATCAGTCCTTAGTTGTTGAGATCATCTGTAGCATATATGTGAGAAGTGGAGAAGGACATTGATGATCCTTTCTGTTGTACAAAAGCAGTGTCTAAAGCCTTTTCGTGCTCTAAAACCCTGCCACTGGGCTGAAAAAAACCCCCTTGCATGTTCTGTGGGAAAGCTGGGAAGCATCTCACCAGAGCCTGCAGAATGGTTTGCTGGAAAGCAGGGACATGTTCCAGGTCTTTTGAGGGGACACACTGAAGGAAGTGTGTTGCCTCATGGTTAGATAGATGTTGCATGCTTACACAGGTATGTGAGATTTGCCTCTGCTCTTCTGCAGGAATGAGTATGGTTTGCTGTTGTTGAATTCAAATGTTGATGCTGCTTTCCTCAGGAACAGAATGAAGCTTTCCTGCTTTCTGATGAGGTGGGAGGGGATGTTCAGCCAGTGGCTGATGTGACAAACCACACAAACATTTTAATGAATGTTGTTTGGGACAGTGATGGAAGTCACAGTTTCTGATCTTGGAGCTCAGTGAGCATCTTCCCTGGAAAGGTGCTTTGTGGAAAAAATGTACTTACATGTCACAGACTGATCCTTTCACACACACAGGTCCCAGAAGAACACAGTGAATACAGCAATACTCAGCCCAGGGCTTTACAGATGAGATTGAGCTGAGCTTCTCTTTCTGCTTGCCCTTTTTCTGCTGACCCTTTGAGGTTTTCCAAAATGGTTCCCCAATCCAGTAGCACTTTCTTTTGCAGCAGTGACAGCCAAAAACTGCTTAGTGTTCTCTCACTGAGGAGAGTACCTGGAATATTTCAGGCTTTGTCTGACAACCATGGGGGAGATGGGTGCTCCTAATTCAGAAGAGCAGTACACCTTCCAGCAGAGGAGTCAACTGCTCCAAGAAAGCTGCTGCAGGACTGGAAGGAGAAATAAAGGATGAGGGCCCATGTTTTACAGCAGTGGCTCACAGGAGAGGTGGGTGGTGCAGGGCAGAGGGGCTTGGAAGGAGTGAAGAGAGCTGTGGAGGCTGCAGAACTCCCACTTAACACAGCAGATGCTCAGCTTTGGTCTCTGCTCCTCTTCTTGCTGCAGCTCTGCTCCTCTTGGAGCTGATGCTGGGGGAGGGAATTTGCATGTCTGACATCTTTCAGCCAGTTTTAAAGCAAAGCTCGAAATAGCTTTTTTTAGGGGGAAGGGAAAACTTAAAAGTTTCATTTGCCCTACACTAAAACTGCCCCTTTCTGACTGTTTATTTTTCTTTAATAATTCCTTTAATATGCAAAGTGTAACTGCAAATGAATCATCAGGCATTTGCTGCTTATATCTGGTTTAGTTGCATGGCAGTTTTAGGGTTTAATAGTGAAAACAGAGGTCAGGCACTGCCTATGGGGAGAGCATGTGCCCCCAAGCCAGCTGTGCCTGGGATGTGCCATCAAAGAGCCTTCCCTCTTTTCTCATAAATGAGTGATTTAAGATTAAGACAGATTAAGGCAACATGTTAAGTAGTGGTTGCAATGACTACTTCCATCTGTTTATTCCATTTTTATTTTGAAAATGCATTAATCATATTTTTCCTTATTGTGAGGAAACAGTAAATTCCCATTACCTTAATGTTGCAGCAAAGTTTATCTGTTCGGATATCTTAAGTTTCACAAGTCACTGCAGAATTTTGATTAACTGAGTAGCTTAGCCAGACATTTAAGGCCCATGAGAAGAGAAGTCTCTCTCCAGTATCTTGTTGTGTGCCTATGTGCCTGTTACGAGGTAGGTTTGAAAAAAGAGTATGATTGCCAAATATTCAAGTGGACTGTCCACTCAGCTAAGCAGTTAACTGCTCTAGATTTAATATTCATTGGTGCCATTGCTCATCTGTAGTTGCATCTGCGTTTGATTAGAGGAGACAGAGGATTTACCTTGGTCTTTTGAAGTACTTTACTATGTCAAAAAATTAGATTTCCTTTGAAAACAAAGCAGTAGATCTGCCCATTACATCTTTCCCTTGCTGTGTGTTTTGCACAAAAGAGGCTTTTCCATTTTATATATATATTGCTGTGATAATTTGTCTCTGTCTAACTCTGCTTTTGTGGAGTAAGAGATAGCTGTAGGTACAGCCAGTTAGTTGTGATTTCACGTTGTAATTGCAGTTCTGCCCCACCTGGGGGTCACAGTTGTCTGTGCTGACATGAAGCCACAGTTGCCTTTGGAGACTGATGACAGAAAACTTGAATAGAAGTCCTCAAAGCAAATTTTGTCCTGTGCTGTGGGATCTCAAGAACATACTGTTTGCTCTCACACCATTTCTATAGTGTGTGGCCATGTCTTTGCAGCTGGATAAGTGAGATTATTGGCTCTCTAAGGCAAAACTGATTAACATGTGGGCTATGGTGAGCATGGGAGGCTTTCCTGTTCCCCAAATCGTGGGTTATGCGTCTATACACACAAGGGGTTTGATGCAGGATGTGTCCCTTTGTGTTCCTCTCCCATGCACCTGGAAGGAGGCTTGGCCAGGGCTGCCAGAGGGTGTTCAGCACAGGGGCTGTGAGGAGAAAGCCTCCTGCAAAGCCTCAGGTCTTTGTGCAGCCAGGACCCAGTCTGAGCTGCTGCCACAGCTGCCACCTGCAGAACTCTTCACAGGATTGGTTCTCTTCAGCTGCTGGCTGGGCATGGCACTCACCTGTGCCTCAGCCATTCTCTGGGCATGGCACTCACCTGTGCCTCAGCCATTCTCTGGTGCATGGCACTCACCTGTGCCTCAGCCATTCTCTGGGCATGGCACTCACCTGTGCATGGCACTCACCTGTGCCTCAGCCATTCTCTGGGCATGGCACTCACCTGTGCCTCAGCCATTCTCTGGGCATGGCAGCAGCCAAGGAGGCAGGTCAAGCTGTTGGCAGGGGCAGGTCAGGCTGTTGGCAGGGTGCCTCGTGCTCAGCATCCCTTGCTGTGCTTTCCCTGGGCAGACCCGCTGTCCCTGGCTCTGCCATGGCACCACAGTGGCACTCCTTTGTCCCACTCATTTGAGCTCCATGACTCTCACAGCACAGGACTCCTGCCCATGGAATTGCCCAAGAGTCTTTATAACAAATGGTGCAAAGCTGAGGTGCTACAGGGCTCTGGAAGCACTGAAGGTATTTTGCTTTCTGGCACGTTTGTGTGTGCGTGTGTGTTGTGTGTGTAACATATGCAAGGATTCAAGGCTTAGTTCTGATCCTGCTGAAGTAACATAAGTCCAAATCCTGTTCCTACCATGGCAGATTTATCAGAGCATGACTGCAAATACTCTGAAGCTGACTGAGAGACAGCTACATGCTGTGGACAGGCAGCAGCCAGGAGTTCACTCCTACAGCTACCACGGGAGCAGGAAAACAGCCATGAGTAATAAGAGTGAGTGGGGAATGTGCAGCAATTTAACAGCTAACAAAATGAATGTAAAATGATACTGTGTTCCCTGCATTAATATTAATTATTTCTCTACCAAAGTAAAATGAAAACAACATTGTAAGCACTCATTTTAAATTTTTAAGACTATATTATTGAGGCACTTATATAATGCATTTGGGACCCACTTTCCTGTTTTGTATGAGAAATAAGAGTTTTGGAACAAGATAAACAAGTGAAAAGGAAGCATAAAACTGAGAAAATGAAAGTCATGACAATTGCTGCTTGTAGACTTTCTTCCTTTTCCTCTTCCCATTTGAGATGCTGCTGTGCCTCTGTACGTTCTGGGGCTGTACCTCTATGAGAATGTGATTGATTGCAGTAGGTCTCTGGTAGAATTCAGTCCTGTAGAAGCAGTGATTTAACCTGGGGACTATGGGCTTTGGTCACAGTTCATCATCTTTCTATAAATTGCAGTATGTAGCTGTGCTGCTCCTCACAGCACCTTAGAAAGGATTTGCCGTCCAAAAAAAAATTATCACCTCTCCACTTTGTTCCAAGAAAATTGTAATTTGCAGCCTCCAGGAGAAGCATTGTGTTTGTTACTTGACCTGACCAGTGGAGTTTTCCCCGTTGTGTTGGGTGGGTGGTTCATCAGAGTAGGAGGCAGGGACTGGCTCCCTCATGTTTTGCCCCTGGTCAGGTGGGCAGGTCGTTAATTTCTCTCCATGTGTGCTCAAAGATGTGAGGAGGCAATTCAATTCAGGCTGCCTCTGTGTGCTAGCTGTACAGCACACCTTCTTTTAAACCAAGGATTTTTCTTTTTGCATGCCTGTAGAGCACACAGCAGCTATTTAACCAGTCAGTCATGATAGTGTCATATTCAGATAAAAGTATTGCAAATCCATGCCCATGAGTTGGTAGAGATGGATGGTGCTGCCCCTCCATCTCCCCCCCATATCCCACTGATGTGTTCTTTGGTGCTGCACTGCCTCTCAGGTGCATCATAACCCCACTCCTGCCCCCAAAGTGGACGTGTGGCTGTAGTCTGGGGTGTAGGAACAGACACAGTCACCTGTCAGGGCTGAGCAGTCATCCCCTGCAGCTGTTCCCAATCTCTTCTGGGGAAAAGATAGTTGCAAGGTAGAAAAAATCCTGAAGAATCAATGTAGCCTACAGAATTGCTAGCTGGGCTCTCCATGTCTAGGCTAAGGTCTAAGCATGCTGAAGTAATTTTCCATTTTTCATTGCAGAGAAGGAAAAAAACCTGGAAAATCAATATAACTTCTGTTTTCCATAGGAGACAATGGACAGATTGTATGCTTTAAGGTCAAACAGATGTTTCATTTCGATGCATTTTTTAAATCCATAAAAACAGTGCGAAAATATATACAGGGGGAAAATGGTTCAAACAGATTAAGGGTGTATTTTTGCTTTATTGCAAATATTTTAAAGCATCATCGAGAAAGAAAAGCAGTTAGTTTTGTTTTAGCTAATAAAGTCCAGTCATTTTCAAAGCCATCTCCTTCATTCCTTGTTTTATACAAAATCAGAATGAATTTTCTAAGTCACAAGTAAGGAAAACAAAGAAAGAGGATTTAATTCTTGTTAGCAATTTTCAGAAGATGACAAGTACTGTAAAATGACTAGCCTTTTGATGTTTAACATCAAAATGAAGAACTGTTTGCTAAAATATTTGGAATAGTTGTGAAAACAAAAATTTTGATGCTACTCTTTAAAATTTCTCTTTGAAGGGAACCAGTGAAAGCAAGTGGCAACAGTCACTGATAATTGCAATGTATGGGTAGTGGCATTAGAGCTGTCAGCAGAATGTATTCATGTTTCAGGTGCAGCAGTGTATGGGTTTGGAGATGGACATATGGAGTTAATATTAGCCTGGTTTCTGATAAATACCTGGCTCTGGACTGTGATGGTAGAAAGTGGATCTTCCTCTCCCAGGCACTTAGATGAAAACTCATTGTGGAAAACATGGGCTCTTCCCTCGTGTTGGCCCAAAGTCTGGTGTGAAAGAGCCTCCATGCAAATCCCAGGTTTCTGCCTGTCTCTTGAGCCCAGCCTGGGCTGTGCTCTCAGCCCAGGAGCAGGAGCTGGGCTGGCTGAGCTGCTCTGCAGTGGATCTTCCCTGGCACCTTGGGAAGCCAGGACCTGCTCTGTGCAGGCTCAGGGACCAGCGCATCATCGTTCTTCGGGGCTGGGCAGTTTAATATTCTCTGCTCACAAGGTTCGTGGAGACATTGTTCAAAAAGCACTCTTGTGTGCCCTCTGCATTTTCAACATCAGATAAGAAGCTTTAGAACCCTGAATTATTTATAGGTTGGTAATACAGTAGATCTGACCTTTTTATGGGGTAGCATCGTGCAGAAACAAATGAAGTATTTTTACACAAGGGTCATGCACGCAAGGCATAATCTTGTTGTTTCAATTGTGATGTCCCCTCACTTTGCTCTGTCCTGGCTGTTTTTGTTGTTGTTGTTGTTGTTGTTTTTTTTTTCCAATGGCATTTCTTTTATCTTATGTGTGAATTGAGGACAAATAATGCAAAAAACATCTGCTACTTCAAGCACAGGAGGGTTTTTTTCAGCAGCAATTGAACAAATGCAGTTATAAAAAAGTTAAAAAGCTGTAGCCCTTTCTGCTGATCTCATAAGGATGAGCAATAAGGCCTGTATTTCCCAGTTTATTGAGCCTGAGCAGTACCTTTTACCTGCTTAAATGCCAAAGCATTGAAATAAAGAAAATTGGCATTGTATTCTCGTGAGTACAGAACAGTAGTGGAATAAGATTTTATCTACTTCACAGGAAACCCAAAGTGTATCTGTGAGAAGTGTTTTAATATGATCTTTTGGATTCTGAACCCATAAGCCCATAATAAATCCATATGCATCTCTAGTGCTATATTTTGGGTTTGGACCCGATTTCCAGAGCTACTAAACCAACAAAAAATTAAAAAAACAATACCAAACAAAACTCCTCCATGTCTGCACTTCTAAAAACTCCAAGGAAACCCATCCAGTTTTGAAATTTTGAACATCTGCATCTATACTTTCGACCAGAAAACCTCAAAAGAGCTCCTTTGTAGAATGGGAAGAGAAGCCCAGAACAGCACTCATGTGCACACACTTGCTTTCCTCACCAGCTTTGGTAGGATTTTAAAGGCAGGACAGAATGGTAATGGGTTAGGTGAGTTTCTGACTCCTTCTCACTCCCAGGAGTTACATCTCTCAAAAATGCAGGCTTGGGCTGCATACTTGTACTGAACTATGAATTGAATTTGTAGCAGGTTGGCACTGCAGGTCTGAGCCTACACTGATTCTTTAAAGCATCCCTCAGATGGGAAAGATAAATTAAAGATTAATTCAATAAGTAGCAGAATCACTCATTTGTGCACTGCTGTTCAGTTGGACTTTTTTACTTATTTTGAATAGTGAAATAAAATAGTGACATTTCAAGATTCAGACTGAGCAAAATATGAATGTGAAAAGACTGTGCTCTCACTGCTTTAAAATCCAGCACAGTAAGGAAGTGGTGTGGGTCAGTGAATAAAGGCAGAATAATAACTGCACAGAGGCAACTTTTGAACATCACTGTAAGATGCTGTCAGATACTTAAAATTTTTAATCTTTTAATTTGTCACAAAAACTTTTTTTTCCCTTTAAAAGCTATGAAGGTATGTAGCACTTCAACAGACGTGCTGGTGACTTGTAGAGAACTTAATTCTGTGAGTGCCATGTCTCAGGTGTCCTAAGAACTCCAGAATGGCTCCAACTACAGCTGCTTGCAGCCCCTGGCCTCCTGATTCCAGCTTGCTGTGGAAGTGACTTCAACTATAGCTTTAAATATACTTTGTAACATTTATATTTGTGGCCACAAAGATATTGTGAAACTTCTTTTAGAGAAATTGGTAAGAGAAGTATGATGGTGCCAAGCTGTGAAGTGAGATAAAGGTGGAATATCATCTTCCCAAATTGCTTTTTTTTTTTTTTTTTTTTCCCATGTGTAGATTTTTGTATAGATTTATTCTTACTGCTGAAAGCAGGGGTTTCAGTTATGGGGTATCTGCTTTCATCTTTAGATATTTCCAGTAGCTCCAGTGAAGGTATGCTGAACTGCCACCTCTGAAGGATGTGACTGGGGGCTTGGCCCCTCCTAAATTGGCCATTTCACCAGAGGAGACCCTGCTCTGCTGACAGCAGGTGTACAAGCCCCTTTTCAGCATCCTCATCCTTCCCACAGAATAAAATAAGTGAAGCCAAGGCAAAAAAATGATCTCTTCTAAAATTTTCATTGTAAAGAGTGATTGAACCAATGGAGAATAAGTTCTGTTTTGGACAAAATAATTAAAAATGTATGAGATAAGAGATTTCAGTCGAGCAGGAAAACCAAAACAAAGCAATGACGTGCGTAAGGGATTTTATTGACTTCTGAAAATGTAATTCTAATGCACCAAACAATCAAGTTGCCATCTTGATATGTTGAGGACTCAGTACCTCACTTCAGCCATTTTGTCAGACGTTTAATTTCACTCTGGTTCAAGAAGTTTGGCTTCTGTTCCATGTTTACCTTGCAATTTTCTTTTAGGAGCATGTTGTGATGCTTCACAGAGATGTTCCCACTATGTTGTTCTAAAACTAAGAATAGGAGAGTATGAATAGGGGTTTATAAAATGGGGGCAGACTTTTTTAGTAGGGCCTGTTAGCAACAGGACATGTGTTATTAGTTTTAAACTAAAAGAAGGTAGATTCAGACTAGATATAAGGAAGAAATTTTTTCACAATGAGGGTGGCGAGGCAGAAGCACAAGTTTCCCAGGAGATGGCAGATACCCCATCCCTGGAAAAATTCAAGGTCAGATTGGATAGGGCTTTAAACACCCTGATCTAGTTGAAGATTTCCCTGCTCATTGCAGAGGCCCAGACTAGATGACCTTTAAGGGCCACTTCCAACCCAAACTATTCTATGGTTGTATGATTTTATGAATGCCACTGGGGTGGAGCTAGTCTGGAGACTGAGGAAACTTGTGGTTCTGTGTGGCCAGTCTCAGAAATCTGGCCTTTTTGTACCATCTGAAATGAGCTGAGTACAGTTTTTCCACATTATGTGATTAACTGAAAGTTTCTTCTCAAAAAATTATCTGTCCAGGATATTCTTCCATTATCCTGTCATCAGCAGTGGAAGTAGTTCCTTACTGGAGCTCAGTGGTGTCGCACTGCCTGTTTTGAATGAAATCCCCATTAGCCATCTCATTGAATGAAATCCCCATCAGATCTCTCCATAGTGCAGAGTTACAGCAGGTACCTTTTGGAAAGCTGAGAATTCCTTCTTTCCAGGGGGAGGGTGGCATGACACAGTATGGGCATGTCAGACTATTCTTTGCTTGGTATCACTTGCATTAAAATAAAACACAAGTGATGTTTTTTTCAGTGTAGGAAAGCTTTCTTGCTCTGATCCCATGAAATCTTGCATACAATGTGAATATAGGGTAGCATTTAAATATGATAAACAGATTTCCATGCACTTATGCTGTATAAGAACAATGTAGCATGAATCATCTTTCTATGACTGCAGGGCTTTTGCAAAATACCCATTAATTCTGTCTGGTCAGTCCTGCTGTATAGATTGAAAAAAATATAATCTTCCTCAAATTGCTTACATCTGAATGCTTCTGTGTTTCAGAGTTTCTTCAAGCTCTTTCAAATCAAAAGAAAGATGATCCTGTCCTGTTGCTGACTCATGCCTCTTATGTTTTTGTTCCGTTGCACAGGGCTTTTAGCATTCTTCAATGTAAATGTATCAAACTGGTAGCGCAGACATTGCGGAAGCCACATCTTCTTGAGTAATAGCTGTGCTCTGTCTTAGTTTTCCTTAGACTTAAGGAAAATTTCTACTGGCCTAGCATGCAAGGCTTTTGGGGAATGTTTTTTAAATTATTTTATTTTCAAGGGATGGTTCTCATTAAAAAAAAAAAAAAAATCAATGCACTCACAGTTTTATTTCTTTTGGATGTTTTTAAGACTTCTTGAAAATAAAATTCTTATTCTCAGGAAATCTCTTGCTTCCAACTGCTATTTCTCCTTCATATCTGGCTCTTCCAAAAGAGCAGCCTAGAAAAAAGACAAACACCTATCTTACAAGAAGACAGATTATGGCATAGTTCAATGGTTTCTCCCTAAATTCTAACATATAATGGAGTATGGGTTGAGGTGTCTGTCTGAGGGTTGCATTGCAGTATGCTTTAATCATTTCCCCAGTCTTATTTAGTTTCTGGCATTCCTGAGAGGTGCACTTGCACTGACACTAGCTGATGACGTTTCCATCCTTTTCTGACTACTTGAAAATGTGCAACTTTCCGTGCTTTTAACAAAGCCATTCTTCAGGCTCAACAAAATCCATACAGCTGTTCATGCTCTGTCTCAAACCTCTTTTCTTTTTTTTTTGTTGTATAGAAATTATAACCTGTTTGGATCCATATTGATTTAAGTTAAAGGATGAACTGAACTGCATGTATTGATATTACAGAAACAATCTGGCTTAATTATAAAGCATGAGTACGTACTAGGAGCAGACATACAATCCTTCTTCTGTGGGTAAATGGGTAGTAAAATGTCACAGGGCACTGCAAAGGGGAATTCATTAATCTTTGGAAAGCATAAAGCTCCTGCAACCCCCAAAGTCCGTGGGGAAATGGCTCTGTTGGCTGGGCAGGGTTTGGATGCTGCTGGCTGATAGACAGGTCATGCAAAGCCCTGTGAAAAATAGCTCCAGGTGAAGTCAGCACTGCTCATCTACACAGGAGCCCTGGGCTAGAGCACAGGGCTTTCATAAGAAACATCAGGCAGACAGGAGGGATGGCAGAGGCAGCCACAGCTGGAGGTTTCTTGGTGCTGCAGCTCTGCCTGAGCCTCCCCCAGGGCAGTTCCTGAGCCTGCCTGTGTGTGTGTGTGTGTGTGTGGGTGTGTGGGTGTGAGGGAGGGATGCCTGGGGGGTTTCAAGGGCTGAGAAGCTGCTTAAGGTCAGTGATGAGCAGCACTCTGTAGCCACTGAGCAATGGAGAGGTTGAGGGTGTTCAGCTCCATTGAGAATGTAGCTGTTTAAGCTTTTAAATCAAACTGGATAAATGAACTTTTCTATTAAGATGGTAGCAGTTTGATGCTTTACCACCATATCTTTCTTTTTGCCTGGAAGCAGCCCATCACAATGAACTAAAAGTAGGGACTTCTTATTCCTGTTGTGTTACACAAGTCAAAGTAATTTATTTACTGCACTGGTCATTCAGTGCACTATCTGTAACTGTTCTGCAAGCATATATGACTCCTTTGAACATTTATTCTTACAATGAACATCCTGTATTGCTGGGAAAACAAGGATTGCTTTTCATTCTACTGCAGGCATCTAGTTTAAAGGCTAGGCTGATTATTCACTCTCTTTACTCTCCAGTCAGGCAGCAAAAGCAGTGTTTTCCTTGCCTCAGAAGCTATTACAAAGTTGAATCTTCTTAAGACTCCCAGGCAAAAGGTGTTTGAGTGACTAAAGCTTATTCCACAGCCTAGATCGGTAGTAAAAAAAAACCCAAACCCAAACCCAAAACAAAACCTGCAAAAAAGGTGAAATTCACTGCTGTTGCTTATAAATTTTAGATCAAATCCTAAAGTAAGGATTTTACTGGGATTTTTGACTGATTCTTATGTGTGCAGGAAGGTGCTTTTTTGACAGTGCTTAGTTTTCCAGCTGGAATGAAGAGCTTCACATACACCTTCTGTCTTCCTCTTCACTGTCATTACATCAGTGGGAGCTTTTGAATGCTCTTTTCTTGGAGTATTCTGTGAGGAGGACAGTGATTGCTGGAGCATATCCAAACATCTTTAGTGACCTAGACACAATAGCTGAACTTCAATCCAGATCTCATCTTAAAAAAGGATCTTTTTAGATAGGGAGAGAAGACCTAAAAAGTTAAGAGATATGCTGTAATCGTCCTGCAGAGGGGTTTAAGTATGGTGATTCATCTCAGCATGAAAACTCCTGTAAAAATTTAACACTACTCTAGTTGAATTATTTGTTGGGTTTTGGGATGTTTTTCTTCTGACAATTATTTTTTGTTGATTCTGGGACCATTTTTTATAGATGACAGAGTGAAGGAGACATTTTGACTGTCAGATATTTACAGAATTGACAGAAAGTGACCAGGAATTGAAATGGTATGGATGGTTCCTCAGCTGAAGCCAGGCTTTGATTTTCTGAACCTTTGTATTTCCTGGGTGTTGTGAAGCAGAATTCGTTGTCTGTTAAACACTTCGAACTTTGTCTCTATTCTGCTTGTTTGGTTTTCTAATACTAGTACAAACTGGAGAAGTTTTCAACAAAATCATGATGCTTTAAAGCTGTGTCCACCGATGTGTTAGAAGGCACAGTGACATCTGCTTGTTGCCTAAAACTGCCAGTGCTAAGAGGGTGCCATCAGCTATAGTTAGACTCAAAAATTAGGGCTCAATCTGGCAGTGAAGTGTGGGCAGACAGAAGACATGCAGCAGAGTGCACACCCTATCTCAGCTTTGAGAGCATAAAGGAGAAAGTACAACTGCCATCCTCACCTGTTCAGGCATTTGGGTCTCCTTTTATAACCATCAGAGTTAAAAGACCTCACTGGAGCAATGGCCTCATCAGAGGTGATGAATTTTCCCATTGCATCCTGCGCTGCCCAGGAGTGCTTGACCTGCCCAGCAGTGAGCACAGCTCTGTCCTGCCTCCTGACCCTCGTGCCTTTGGTCAAGGCAAATTAACAAAAACAAAAAACAGATGAGATGCTGCCAACAGCCACAGGGAGTCTGAAGTATCCCAGTCCTTGTTCCCTTACATGCAAAACACATCTCAATGCAGTGTATGATGCATTTGCAGATTTGTTGCCTGATTTATTCCTGCAGTCAAAGTGAGAACGTGGGCCAGTCAGTATTCCACTTGGGTGTTTGATCTGTGAATTGTGGCTGTGTTTAGAGGCATTTTGGTTAGCCAGAAGCCTTCTGAGTTGGCCTCCTGTGTGTGGCTCTCTACAAACTCAGTGGGGCGTAGCTGGATCACCCTGTCAGTGCCTTAGTCTGTAGACACTGGGCAGCACTCAGGTCCTGCAAGGACCTCTGCAGTGCCTGGTATCAGTATGTGCCTGGTATCATAAATGCTTCTGATCACTTAGTCCAAGCCTGCAAGAGGTAGAACAACCTTTGTGCAGTGTATTTATGTGAGACTTGGGAGATACCAGTCTACATCTCTGATCTGCAAAAACCTGCCTCTGGCAGCCTTTAAGAAATAATTTATTTTCTTCTGTCTTTTGTTCCCTTTCCATAAAATAGATATGGCATCATCATGCCAGACTACAGCTTGGAGAATTAATGGTCTGTGTGTAGAGAAGGATAATGTGGTCTGTTTGGAGTTTGATTTCAGCTCTTTGGCAGGTGTCCCCACTGCCATCAAAATGTTTTCATGCAGTTCAGGAGGCTTCTTCGTCTCACCTGAGGTACCCTTGCCATCATACTGAACAGCCTTGTCTCATACTCCCACTTCAGTGGGGTTGAGCAGAGATTCCCATCTGAGATGAGGTGATTGGTCAGTGAATTGCTGCAGGGAGCTGGCAGCAGAGCCCTGCACTGCTCCCTCCTCTCCCTGCCTCCCGTTTGATCGGGGCTCTGAGCCCAGCCCAGCCCTGTGTGCGGCACTGACGGGGCAGTGCTCAGCTTCTGACAGGTCTGTGACAAATACAACCAACTACAAAGCCAACAGCAACAACAAATTTTGGGGTGTCTCAGCACTGCTTTGCTGTCAGTAGTTGCTGGAGTAGGTTTGTCCTTGAACAGGTTTGAGCGTGAAGAAGCCTCTCTGAGAACAAGAACAGAATGTTGTATTGAAGTGGGTAAATGCCTTGGAAAATCGCAATCAGGAGTGACTCACGGCTTTAGCACCGGTGCTGGAGATCATTTGGCAAGATGCATTCCCAATAACCAATGCAGGCACAAGGACCAAGTGTTTTCAGAGCTGGCTGTGATGCAGAAATGAGCCTAGATTCTCCCTGCACCCAAGGTACAGGCTAAAAGTATTCTCCTCTTTATCTGAATCGTCTCATCTGCCTGATGACTGCTTCTTTGAAGCTCTGATATGGTAGATGTATCCAGCAAATGATGTATTTAAGAAGATAATCAAATGCAATATGAAATGCCAAACATCCATTAAGACAGAAAAACTTCTTCTCTCTGGGGAATCCTCTTCTCTTGAGTTGAGCAAAGATGAGGTTTGTGTGCTGATTAGTTACAATATGTCCTGTGAAGTAATTTAACTGAGCTAACAGGGAATGATGGCAGCAGCATCCTGTGCTTCTGCTGAGTCCTTCTGGGTCTGCACATTAGAGCAGCAGCAGGCAGCCAGCTGTTCACAGGCAGCTCTGCACCCTTTAGCAGCAAACCTGGGCCTCTCACAGGGGACAAGTTCTAATAACAAAGTTTAAAGGATCTTCTTTTAATCACTCCTGCACCTGAGCAAGATTGGAAGGTTGGATGAAGATGCTATAAATGTATATTAAAAAAAAAAAAAAAAAAAGCAAAGCAAGATAAACCTGCAGGTTTTGAGACTCTTATTTGTAGCAAACTGAGTTCCAGACAGTGTGCTGGGGGCAGCTGGGTTGCAGAACAGGTGATGATACATAGTCATGTTTAAGATAAATGCTAAAAATTGTATGACTTACTGAAGCAACAGCTTTTCAATTTATAGTATTCTGAGGATGGTGATTTTGAAGAGCGGCACTTTGAATTTTAGTTGGTTTAATGCAAACTAATGTTCTAGAAATAATCCTCTTTATTAATAAACCACATTTCCTAAGAAGTCATGTATGAAACAGCAAATGCTAAGTAAAAGGAATATTAAAGACAAAATCTGTTTCAAAATCCAGATCTCATAAACTCTCCTGTTAAAAAATATCTAATAGCAGCTGGATTGGGCTTTTTCTAGCTGGGTAAGACAGATTATTTGAGGGGGGGGGAAGTGAATTTGCAACTAAAATTGAAAAGATTCCTGAGCACCACTTGTCAAAGGGTGTTTTCATTTAGTCCAACATCACAGCTGAACCACAGTTTATAGCTTGGGTCTGCTGGGGAAGTTATTGCCTCTGTGTGCACAGGAATGCCTCTTCATCTGGGCTCATGTGCTGCCAAGGTCTGCACCTCTGCCTGCAGACCTCCCACCGCCCTGCTCATCACACCCATGCAGACAGCTCCTGCTCCTCCCAGTGCCCATGCTCAACAGCATAGGACATTTCTGACAAATCTTCCCAAGGGCCCTCTAGGATTTGAGAGGTCAAATATATTTATTTTATTATTTTATTTTTCAAAACTCTTTTTTTTTTTCTTTTCCCCAAACTCTTCTAAGAAGTTTCAGGCCTGGCACAGTGTTAGACATAAATGGGCTGCAGGTGAAACTGGTGATCTTCAGCACTCCCTACTGTCTGTGCATGAGAGAGGGGCCTTGTGTGTTCAACTTTGTGTGCTGGAAAAAAGATTTTTGTGCCCTGTCTGTTCTGCTTCTGAGCTTTGGGGAGCAGAGAGAGAGAGAAGAGGGATGTTGGCAAATATTTTAATTCTTGACCTCCTTTGGTGCAAGACCTGGCTTGGTGCAAGACCTGGCTTTGAGAGGGCAAAGGCAGGCAGTGTATTTACTGTTCTCAGACACATTTTGGAGGCAGTGCGAGCCCTTGAGCTTGTTGCCTCCTCCTCTCCATGTTGCCCTGCAGCGAGGACAGCACTCTTACCCCACATGTTGATGTGTCACCCTCTGCTTGTGGGGCTGGTGGTTGTGAGGGCTCTGCTGAGGATGGGGACAGGCACCCAGGTGAGGAGCACAGTGGGGAGCTCATTACCCACCACTGAGCTGGAGGACAGCTTTTCCACATAATGAAAGCATGCAGCATGTCAAGAGATGCTCCAGTACTGGCATCCTGCCAGGAGGACTCTTGTCCTGAGAGCTGGCATCAGATCCAAGTTATAAGTGAGCAGCTTTTGGAGTTTAGGGAGATAAAATGGTCTCTGCCAGCATTGCCATGCCCTCCTTGATAGCATTTTCCAGAGCCTTCTGTCACTGAAGAACAAAAGCTGGATCCAGCAGTTGCCTGGTGGTTCCATCCACTTCAGCCAAACAGGCGTTTTGGGCTGGATGCCGCTGCAGCACAATGAGAATAATGGAAATTACAGCTGATTTACTATGCAATGATGCTTCTGAGCCAAATGGTTTCCATCTGAATATGAAGCAGATTTGCCAGTGTGCTGGTGTAATGAGTGCACCATCTCTGCCCCTTCTGTGCCTTTGCAGTCAAGTATGTGCTAGAAAGTGCAGCATTAGATAAAAATCATGAAGGGAGGGTTGGAAGTCACATCTTTAAAGTTTCTCTAGATTTTACTTGGTATATATAATAGTAGCTGCAAGTGTTGGGAAATGGATAAATTAAAAGCATGCACACTATGTGCAGAGTAACCCAGGTGTATGTGTGTGCCATAGGCTTGCTTCAGCAGGGTCAACATGGAGTCCCCATGCCAGGAGTTACAGGAATTGTGCTGTTTCATCTCAAGAAAAAATGTTTTTTTCCTGTTGGCTTTTGAAAAACCTGCTGGAAGTGTGAAAGCACTGTAGCTTCTTTTTATGAATCTGGTGCCAAAATCTCTGCAGCGAGGCCCCTGTGTGATCAGTAGCACAGGGCCAGATAAAGCCTGATATAATTCTATGCTGTGGGCAGACTGGTGATGAAGATGCGTGTTGGGAGAGTTCAGGAGCATTTGAGAGGACAGCAGGGGTAGAGGATGAGATGCATCTTTGACAAGCCACTGGGTCTCTCAAATCTGTCAGTCCTTCCCAGCCCCGGGATAATCTGCAATTAGAACAACACAGCGATGGCTTGGGGCCACCTGCCCATGAGTTGTGATGGCACAGGAAAGTGGGTGCAACTAACAGAAGTTAGGTGGCAAATTCAAACTGGTGAAAGAGTTCCCATGAGAAATGGGGTTATTATGCAGTAAGGGAGATGGTCTTAAAAGCAGTTCATTTGATTAGGATTATGATTAGTCATTATGTAAAATATTAAGAGCACTTGTCATTTCTGTGGGATGATGAAGCTGTTGCCAAAATCCAGCTTTCAGATTCTGGTGCTGGTTATGTAATGATGACTGCTCTGTGTTTCTGAGGATTGTAACCTCTTAGTTGAAAACAATGTCAGGAAGAGATTCTCCAGCATGGTTTGCTGTTTGTGCAAACACTTTTATTTTCTCTGAGCTCTCTGTTAGATTGTCCAGCTGTGTCTTTGTCAGGTGTGCACACATAACAGATTGATCTAAGCCTTGTTTACTCAGATTCAGGGGGATGCACTGGCCATATCAGCTGTTGTCTTTCCTTGAGTTTAGATCCATGACTAACATTATTTTGGATAACACTGTCTTTTTTGGATCTCAAAATAGCATTTTTCATGAAATGACTATTTCCACTATATTGAAATACTCTCTTTGTGGAGTCTGCTTACTTAACTGCTGAAGTGTCTGCTGCACTCTTCAGTTGCTAAGGAAATAGTTTCCTTCCCTTGATAAATATTTCTAATGTCTCAGCCTATGCTTCTAGTATAGGATCACACATCTTTTCACCAGGACAAATTTAAGTGAATTTTGGGACTAGTAATTCTTGCAGACTAGATGCCTTACAAAGGCATAAGAGAAAGCAGAAAGGAGAGAAGTGCTCTCATGGAGACAGGAAGAGAGGGATTTTTGCCTTTGTTTACTTAATTCTGAGCAATCAAACAAATTTGTATACTGTAGTCAAGTACAATCATTGTCATAACAGAAAAATTTTACAGCACCATTGAAATGTCTACTCTTAGGTACTGCTTTGCATTGGGAACCATTCCCAACTGGATCTCAAGTGCCTGAGGCCTTGGTTATGTCCCCCAAGTTGTATGAGGGACATGGCAAACCTTTGCCTTCCTCTCCTCAAGCACAACTTTGCAATGTGGTGGTGACAAAGCAGAATGGGTCTGTGGCAACATGAAACCCACCTGACTTCCAGCAGCTTCTCCAACCTCTCCATGGCTGTAGTTCTTCCTGTTTTCAGGAAAGTGAGAGTATAGCATACTGCTCACAGACTTTATTTCTGATCAGGATGGTGGTGTTTTACATTTTACACTTGGGATAAGAATCATTTCATGTGAAAGATGAGACTAGAAATGGGTAACAAAACATAATATGACAAGCTCCTTGAAAGATGCCTCTCTTCTTTTAAAAATAAGAAGATTATGCTGTGTAAATATAAACCATAAATGCACATGGGGAACTAAAGAGCCTGTGATGCAGTGTGAGGAGGAGTTAAGCTGAGATTACAAAGCTTCTCTGCACTCCTAATCTGAGGTATGGCACTGGTGGTGGCTTCTCCTGGATACTAGCACAACTCTGAAACTTGAATGTATCACATTTCAGTGATGCTTAGAGGTGAAGGCTTAATGTCCCAGTACTACCAGTGGAAGAGAAGCAGTTTGCTCAAGGGTGAGCTCTGTGCCATGTCTCTCTCTTATCTCAGACAGGGGATCAAGGAGAAAACTGATTTTACAGTGCTCCTTAGGAGGAAGCAAGGAGATGTCACCTGAAGTATTCAAGTTTAGCCCAGTGTGACGTTAGAACAGGGAAGGTAGAGATGGCAAAGCACGATAGTTAAACAATCAATATTTTATTGATCTCTTAAAAGCACGAACCACGGCAGCGTACACTCTGTGCTCTCCTCACTTCAGCTACTGAAGCTGAACTCTTCAAGCCTGCCTGCCTCTCCAGTGAAAATTAAATGCTTTGCATTGTCTCAGTGAAGTGGAAAAATAGGAGAAGAGGAGAAAGCTTAAATGAAAAGCTGTCTGTAAGATGAAATGAAAATTTTAGTTTGGGGAAATGAAGGGTTAGAGTTGCAGAGCAGAAGGAGGGGACTATTCAATAAAACTGGCATCGTTTTCAGGTTCAGGAAGTTAATTTTTTTCACTGATTTGAGAAGATGAAGAGAATGGTAAAACTGCTGTCCAGGAGGGTTCTGGGATTAGGTGTCATTGTCTCCCCAGCTGAGATTTTTCTGTTTTGAATCAGTAGTGGAGGCATTTGCTGAAGCAGGAGCTAGAATGTGGGGATCCCACCCTTCTGGTGATGTCCTGTTGTGTGTGTTTCCAAAATGACACACAGGGTAGACTTGGAGCAGCTTTCCCTGGGGTAACCTCAGCCATCCTGGCCTGTGTCTCACTTGCAGTGGGCAGGAATCTCATCACAGTCACCTCATCACGGGGCAAAGCTCTGGGAAGGGAGGGAAGGGGAGGGAGAGCTTCCCTCATGGCATCTCTGTGCACATCAGAGTTTGAACTGAGGTTTTGTCCCCATAATGTGGTGACAAGAGATGTGCTTCCTAAAGGGGTGTTCAAATCCTTTTGGCAGAGGGGAGAAGGGAATTTGCTTTTTGCTGTCTTTGAGTACTGGCAACTACTCGTGGAAAAAAAAGGTAGACAAAACCATGACTGTGGTGTCCCGAGAGTCAGATGCAAGCACACACTTTTTCTAAACAAAGTCTTTTACCAAAACGGGTTGGAAATGCAGCCTGAATGGTGATTGAAAAGTCATTTGGGGATGAGTGAACCACTGTGTATCTGCCCATGTCTGTATAAGAGGGAGAGGTGTGATACAAACAAAGGCTGGGTCAAAGCTGGCTTTTAGACTCTCCTTTGATGGTCTCAGTGAGTCTGGAGTTTGGGGTTCCTACTGCTCCTGGTAAATATCTTCAAAATTTAAAGGTTTTCAATATTCAAATATTTGTCATTCTTTGAATACAGATGATAGTAAATATTTTAAAAATGAGGGTTTCAGTCTGCTTGTGAAGAAACAATGCTCTCCTGCTGAATTATCCTGGTTTTCCTCTCCTAGAGCAGGTGTTTTCTTCAGGAGAAATTAATAAAAGTTTAGCGTGTCTGAAATCACTGGACAAATTGTATTGAGGATCTCTTATCTGAAACTTGTAAGGGTGAACTCTCACCAATTGTATCAGAAAGGATGTCTTGCACAAGTAACAGTTCAAACTGCTAATAAATACTTGTGTGGCTGACATGAAACACTGCAATATGTGCTGGGCTTGTGATGTCTTCCATGAAACAGGCCATTTTATCTCACTGAATATTGACATTTTTCTCTGTGTGTGTATCAGCTGAAATCCCAATAGAGCCCTAAGCATTGCTGGTATTGGAATCTACATTCAGCATGGGACATAGTTCTGTCTGCTTTCACAGAACTAAAATACCTGAAACAAAATCAAGAAATTCAGCTCTAAAGGATTCTGTGTGAAGTTACTTGGAGGGACCAGCCAGTCCTTGGCTATTTTAATTAGCTGACCTGTGGATTTAGTGGATGGGAGACAGCTATCAGTTTTGACAACTGATAAGGGAGATGGGCCCTCACTTACCATCACCAGCTGCAACCAGCTGGGCTGTGGGAAACTGGCAGAGATTGTTTCTAGGAACTGAGAGTTTAGAGGAGCTCTTGTAATGAAAAAGTGTGAAACACCTCACTACAGTCAATTCTTGTCTTCCCTTCAAGGTTTTAAGCTCCTGGCTGTTAGGGCTGAGAGGGTTTGACAGCTGCTTTGGGAAATGGTGAGCAGTGCACTTTTTCTGTTGCTGATTCTCATTCAGTTATTGATAGTTTGTTTCCTTCTCACATAATGTTATCCAAGCTTTTGAACAGGAAAAGGACAGACCAGTTGGGTGGCACTGGGTGCTTGGCTGTGCATGACTGTGCAGCCATACTGGGCCACCTACTTGGGTAGAAGATTTATTCTCTTTCTGTGCAGGGCTGCAGGTTAGTTTGCTTTTCTTCAATATTATAGCTGAACTTTAGGCCTGTCAACTCATAGAGAGACACATTAAAAGAGAGTTCATGTTATCTTAGGCAATTTATGCAGGCAACTTTCATCTGAGTGTAATTCTCAATTTATAATTTCGAGAGCTGCACAACCCTTGTGCATTGGGAGCACGGAGCATTGTGTTTGTGTGGATTGGTTTGTGAGTGGGCATTCGAAGGTAGCTGAATGACTTGTAAGCTCTTGGTAAGCTCTGATTAATTTGAATACATTTGAAAATGCATTTGATTCCTCTCTTGGAAAGTAAAATACCTGTCAATCACTGTAAGCCTAATGACAGAAAGCAGATAAGTGAAAGCAGAAGGAAAAACAAGGGAATGAAGACACTAGCTAAGAGGAAATTATCTTAATAGCAAGCTAGTATCCAAATGTAATCACAGAACGCAAACTATACAATTTAACTATTCCCTCAACACGTCATTGCTTTTCTCAGCTCTACGACCTCTGCATCCATTTCAGATCTCAAGTGAAATTGCGTCTGAGTTAGAGATGGGAAAAAAAATCCCAAATCCTTGACTCTCACAAATTGCCTGGTTTCTTCCAGAAAACACTTAGTAAATGGCAGCAAGCCACAGGGAGCTTGGAGAAACAGACTCTGAGTCCTGAGAAAGCACGTTGTACAGATTATATGACGTTTTGTATAGTTGTAATTTAGGTGACAGAGAGGTAAGTTCCTGCTGTGCCTTGGGCTCTCCTTAAAGCAGTTTTTGAGGCAGTGTTTTCTGCCCAAGAATGCAGGTAGTATGTTGATCTGGAATAAAAGATGACACTACATGAATTGGTAGCATGTCTGATGTCTGCCCACAGCTAGAAAAGCACTCCATGTGCTAAAAAAGATTAAAAAAACCAAAACAAAGCAAACCCCCCCACCCAAACAAACATGAAAATAGTATTTTATAGGAGTTGCTGCTAGAAACTGCTGACAGTTGGCTGTCAAAACCCATAAACATTCTTTTTTTCCTCATTTACTAGAAACAAGAATGTCCTACAGAGCATTTCACATTTTGATGGACATAGTAGCTCTCAGGGGGTATAACATTCCACCACTCAGATCTGGCATAATTTCCCTAAGCTCTTGTTTGCACATTAAGTATTTGCTTGTGACAGCTACTTTTCATCTCAGAATAATGAAGTTCTAGTAGATCTTTAGATATATATATATTTCAATGGTTTCTTTTTCTCTGTTTCTCTTGCATCCTTTCTCTATTAGTGAAGGAGGTTGCTAAATTAGCTATAATGTGCTGTAATTGTGTCTATTCAAATCAGTGTGGTTTTTAGTTGTGTAGTTGTCTAAGTTTACTGTTGACGGTGTTTTGAAATCTGTTTTGGGGAAGAGACATCTCTTAATGCCTCAAAACCTGCTAGGGAGTCTGTTGCAGACCAGGCAGGGTTTTTTTTATTATTTCCACTAATTGCTTTAGACATAGTTCTGTCTTGTTTTCAGTAGTATTTTTGTAAAAGCTTTTCCCTTTTCTCTCAACACTAGCACAGCCTGTAAAGCTGAATTAGAATGAGGAATTTGACATAGAGAAGTGGAGCCTTGAGTTGTGTAGAACTTCTAAATAAGTAATAGTGACACGATTAAACACTAATATCTGAGTTGATATTTCTAGAATTTGTAATCAGGCTACAAAGCAGGCTGTCACAGGGAAGAATTTCAGCACTGTTGAAGCTGATAGTGCTCCTGACAGTAACATTTAGCCCAGATGTTGTTCTGTAGAGACTGAAACCCTTGTTTCCTCTGTTCATCTGGGTAGCCCGGATGCTCATGAAACGATGAAGTTGTGTCTCTTCTGAGCACTTGTTTATTAATGAAGTGCACAGAAGCCTGGTTTTTGGAAGGTAACTGGGTATTGCTCTGTCTGAAGGGCAGGGTGATGACACCCCACAGCACAAGGGGCTGTGCCCATCCACATGTTGGCCCTTGGGCTTTGTGTCTCCCAGGGATCCCTGAGGTTTGCTGGCACCAGCACCCCTGTACAGCCCCACTGCCAGGACCTTCTGAATCTTAGTTTGCTTCGAATTTTCAGATAATTAATGAAAACTAGAAATATTTGAGAGTGCTCAGAAGGGATGTGGCTTTAGCTGGAGAGAAACTCGTTCCTCTTCAGAAGCAGAAATGAAATCCTGCTGTTATAGACAGTAAAGCTAGAGAGAACTTAATGACATCTGCAACATTTTTGCACATTCTCTTGATCCTGTATTTAATGAGAATGTAGGACCAGTGATTCCCTCCTTTCTGACAAGCCATCCCATAAAATTGCAAAAGACACAGGCTCCTTTTGCCCTGACACCTGCTAATGCACTGCTATAGGGATTCCTCATCATCACACTCTATGTTGATCACGTGCAGCTTTGGTTTCTTTAACATCAGTGTCAAAAGCGTTCTTATTGTTGAGCCTTCTGTCTCTTTCCATTTTTCCTCCCCTTTTGCTTATTAAAAAAAACTAAATAAAAAAGGAAGAAAGATTGGATCCAATTTTCATCGGACTAACATCAGCCTGAAGATATTTTCATCAGTTCTTGGCAGATCCTGGATGGACTGTGTAATAATGAATGCCTTTTCATGATTGTTTTCCTCACGCTTAAGTTCATTTTCTGTGAGCACTGTATGAAGTAATTTTAAGCTTTTAATTGTTTATGATATTTGGCACTTCCAGACTCTGGGAATGTTTCTGTATCTATGAAAGAGAATTATTAAGCACCAGAGAAAAATGCCATGCTACTTGCTGTTATGCTGAGGAAGACCTGCCAAATCTTGCAGTATTTGTGCATGCTATAGAGGTGGAAAGAAGGGAAGCTGGCAGAGCTAATAATAGCAGCAGCTTTGTGGCTAGAAGCTTCATAATTGTAACCCATGATGACAGTCTGATTCAAAACATGATGAAATATGTACTTCTATCTATTCTACATCCTACTGCTATCTATTCTTGTGGGCCTTGGATCAGTCCTTACAAATCAAAGTTGAAAAAAACCTTGGATGTTTTTGCACAAGACTAAAAGATCCTTTTCTATCAGGTGCAGGTAGGTCTCTTTCAGGATTTGCAGGGGAAGGTTCTCAATACATTCACAATATGTCTAAATGTAGTATCCCCTGATCTTTAAGTCTGTCTCATGCAGTGTTGGCATGCAAGTCCAAAATCTGGTGGCTAATACATCATTCCTGCCTTGCCCTTCTGTTGATTGCCTTTCTGGCAGTGTGAGGAGAGGCAAAGAACATGGACTTGCCATGACTTGGCAGGCAGCACTGTTCTGGTGGAGTTTGTGAGCAACCAACAGTGGGCTGTTCGTGACAACATCAGCTACTGACAGTAGACAACATAGTAGAGCACCTCTCCCATGAGGAAAGGCTAAGAGAAGTGGGATTGTTCAGCCTGGAGAAAATTTGGGGCAACCTTATTGTAGCCTGCCAGTACCTGAAGGGAACCTACAAAAATGATGGAGAAGAACTTCTTACAAGAGCCTGTAGTGACAGTTCAAGGGGAATGGATTCAGACTGAGAGTTGGTTTAGATTAGATAATAGGAAAAAATTCTTCACTGTGAGGGTTGCCAGCCAGAGAAGCTGTGGATGCCCCATTCCTGGAAGCATTCAAGGCCAGGTTAGCTGGAGCTCTGAGCAATCTGGTCTAGTGGAAGGTGTCCTTACCCATGGCAGAGAGGTTGGAACTAGATGATCTTCAAGGTCCCTTCCAACCCAAACCATTCTATGATTCTATAATTCTATTATTCAATGAAACTTAGCCTTGAATCAAAAACTGAAGCAATGTTTCATCTAGATGTCATGATGGATTCTTTTTTGCCATCAAACTGGGTGTTTTTCTAAAGGATGCAATCTAGTGGTAACAAGATTCCTCCCAGGGAATGCCCCTTCAGAGGAATCCTATGGCCTGCCTTAATCTTGGGGGTCCCATTGCCATCTGTTTTCCTGGTCTTATCATAAAGAAATTATGAAAGTCATATTCACAAATAATGTCCACACTCTGTTATTTAAATGGTGCTTGGGTTTCAGTGCTGGGTACTCCCCATTTCACAACCAAGTATTCAATTATGTCTACCTCATTTTTTTAATACTTCCCTTTTAATTTGTAAAAACATTTATTCTAGAAATGAAATGCTTGAAAATTCTATGATGATTCAAAAGAGGCAGAATTTTTACCCAAAGTCACTTAAGACTTCACAACTAGGTAATACTGAGGAAAGGGGAAAGTGCTTGTTGTAACCCCATCTTTCTTTCTTGGACAGGACTCCTGCACAGGCAGGAATATGGTCACAGAGAACATTCTGTCATAGGCCTGTAGGGACACAGGGGAGCAGGAGTGCATCAGGACGTGTCAGTGCATTTCTCCACTATTCTGAGTGAATTTTCCAAAAAATGAAATTGTTATTGAGTCCTCATCACTGCATGCCTTGGTTAAATGTTCATACAATTGCAAGAATCTGTGCCTAACAGGGCTATTTTTCAAGGTTTTGGCAAATCTAGGTTGATACCTCCACAATACTCCAACTTCTGGCAGCTTGGGCAACTTCCCTGTGGAGGTACAAGATTCAGCACCTTTTTAATAAAAGTAGAATTATGAAGTGAGATTTGAGATTGGAGGTGTGAAATACGCAGCTTTAAGCCCGGTGTTTAAATTTCATGTTATTTCATCTCAATTCAGGTTCTTTGTCAACCTTTTGGTTTTGACATACTGTTAAAATGCTCCCACTAGGTTTTTTCTGTGGGACCTGTGTGCTTAGGTCTTGAAGAGTGCAGTGTTCTGGAGAACTGCATAACTTGTGAAGTCCCCTATGTTTGAGCAGTGTATGATACATGGGCTAGGAGATTTTGAGGGTATAAAGCTCTGTCCCTTCCCAGACAGACATGAATGCTTGGAGAAAGAGATAAAGAGGGACTGTTCTAAAAGCTAGCTTGGGATCTCTGCCACAATATTTTGGGTTTTATCTTTGATTAAGGTCCATATTTGTAGCCCTATCAAATTCCATATGAAAATTTCTGTGTAGGTCCAGACTTCTCTTCCTTATAACAAATGAAATCTATTTTCTTTTCCTTTGTACTCTTACTGCTTCTGGGAGCAGGTGTACATCCATTGGCATACCAACCAAATTTTCTGAATAACTTGGCTGCTGCTGAAGATAAACCACTTGAAAATGGTATTTTCCTTAGCATTTGTAAGAAAAGAGTCCACTTTAAAGTTATGTGTATTTTTATTTATAAGGAGCATTTAGTCTTAAAAAAGGGCAGAAAAAATCCAAAATGGAGTTTATGAATGCATTTTCAATTACTGCTGAGTTTTGCATAGCTATAATAGTTTTGCTTACAACATAAATATGGAGCTGTCTGGAGAAAATATGGCACTGGGGAACTTGCAGAAAGGGACACAAGTGACAGCTTTGTCTGAGCTTCCCAAAGAGAAGTTGCTCTCTGACAGCTGTTTCTCCAGTGTCTCAGGAGTCAGTTAAAAGGAGCCAACCCAAGAGGTGGAGGGACGTCCCCTGGCAAATGTGTGTATGTTTGACTTGCACTGTGTGACCACAGCTTGCCACATAAATGTGTATCTGTAGAAGATGTCAGGCAGGGTGGGAGACCCAAGGGCTGCATTTCTGCATTCATGCAGTGGCTGCTGCCCTGGTGCACTTCCCTTGGAGCTGGTGTAAGGCCTTGTGGAAAATGGAAATCAGGGGTCTCGTTGGTGTGGTGTCAGTACCCATGGCAAAGGCAGTGTTTATACATCTCCTTCTATGCACACACCTGCTCCTGCTGCAGTGGGATCTCCCGAAGGCAAAGCAGGGAAGGTGTGTTTGGGTCTCTCAGGCTGGCCACCACACAGTGGGAAGGCTGATGGCAGCTCCTCCATGGCCAAGTGTGCCTGGCATCCACAAGGGGGGCTCTCCAGGCAGTGCCATGGAGAGCAGTGGTGGCTGTGGGTGGATAAGTGCTGTCCATCAGTGCTCACCTTTCTGCATTTGTTGGTACATTCATTGTGTCCTCCACCACAGAGATCACTAACTGCTTGAGGTGCAGTGGCTAGGGCTAATATGGACTGGGCCAGGCCGGTAGTATGGGATTGATTGCTTGAGACTTGGTCGTTGCTGTCTCTCCTGCATGGTGCTGTAGCAGAGATAGCCTCTGTCACATAACTTACCCATTTACCATTTACCCAAAAACCAGGCATTAAACAGCGAGAGGTGCTCCAGTGCTTTCCAGACAAGTGCTGATTGGGCTGTGTGGAGCAGTGGCTGGCCCAGACACGGACTCTGCAAAGCATCCTGACCTCTGGGTCTGAAAAGCCTTCCCTGATGATCCCTGTGAGTGTGACCACTGCACCAGTCAGTCACACATCCCTTCTGAGCATTTAAGGCAAGTCCTGATCCATAGGTCAGACCAAGACAACATGCTCATGTACAAAGTGAGCCCTGTTAGCTACATCTGGCACAGATGTGGATATCCATACCTAACATACAAGCCCCAGGAGAGGGAAGGCTTGGGGACACAGAGTTTTGCAGGGACAAATTGACCTGGCTTGGTCAGGTAGCTGCCTTGGTGTGCTGGGGCTTTGTGTCCCCAGAGCCAGCCTCAGGATGCTGCTGGAGTGACCCCCTGAGACCCTGCCTGGCATCACTTGGCTCCAGCAGAGCAAGAGGGGCAGTTGCCCTAACGCTGGGCTGGCACTCATCCCTCTGGTAAAGTGGGAAACTGGCAGTGTGTTAGTTAAGCCATTAGCCTGCAGGACTGCATTGAATTCCCCCCACTGTGAGTGCTAGTCTTTCACTTCTAAGGATTACACTGCTTTGTCCACTTTCTACTGAGCTCATTGCAGAGTAAGTTTCCTGGAGGGAAGAAAAAAAAAGACTGTCAAGTACCCTGTTTTCTTATTCTTATCTCATATTTAGTTTCCTAATTACAGCTTGGAAATAAAATATCCTTCCTGCTAATTTTATTCTTTTGTATTTAGGAAATGCTGCCAAGTCTGACAACTTCTTCCTTCCAAAGATGCACTGTTAAGATGGTTTTCTCCCTGCTACACAATGACAAAACTGTCAAGAAGCATTGGAGTCTGGAGAAACATTAATTTTGTGTGTGCCAGTGAAGAGGTCTTATTAACTTTAGCTTAATTTAAATTTGTCTGCAACAGAGGGATGGGTTTATTTACACATTTCCTAATAATGATTTGAATCTCAAAGTTATTTCTGCGTTGAAGTGTAAGGTCTTTAAGTGGATTTTCTCCAAAGCAGCTAAAGGGATTAGGTATCAGTGTTCAGTAGAAGCTGTGGGCTGCATCTTTTACCCTCTGTATTGCAAACTTTAGCTTTGGGGACCCCTCATTTTCAAAGTAGGCTACTTACTGGTTCTTCATTAGCCTGGAAAATACCAATACTAATGTAAAATGCACAGAGTTTTTGAAGGGAATGTATTTCCATCACATGCAAGGAAGAAACCTTGCCTGGCTACAGGTTGGGATGCTGTGAGGCCTTTTTTCGTACTGTGGGATCCTTGGACTGCTCCTATAGAGAGCACTTAGCCTTAGAGGCTCAGGAAGATATAATTAGGAGGGTAGATGGAAAATTAATGCTTCTTTGTGTAAAAATGTTCTCTTTTGCATAGGAATAAAGAGATAAATTAAGGCATGAAGCTCTACAAGCTTCTGAGGTAATCAAGCCATGAGCAGCTCCCCTGGCTTTGGGATTGACTCAAGCTTTGCATCCTTAAACTGCACGTTGCTTCTGAAAGAATATGTGGGAGGAAGGGAGGGCAAGAAGCACTCTGCAAACTACTGTTGAAGAGTCCAGAGTAGTCTCTGCTGTACTGGCACCACGAGTGGCCAAGGTGCACTAAAATAGTATCAGATCATTTGCAGTGAGTGAGCTCTGAGATGAGACTGATGGGAATGGCTCTGTAACATTAGAAACTTGGTACTAAACCATATAGTCAGGAAAACAAATACAAGAAGTCACTTTTAAACACAAAATAGAACAAGTATCTTCCTGGGATCATTATATTTACAATGGCACTGCCTTGCTCTGACTCTCAGAGCTCGGTAAGTATTTTTCTTCTGTTTTTTTTTTTTTTTTTCTTTTTGGTGTTATAAGACAGATGGTGTCTGCTCTTAAATAATGAAATTAACCATGTTCCACACAACATAAGACATTTGAAAATGTTGCTATAAATGTGCAGAGGTTGTGCAAGTCTCAGTTAAAATAGATTCTTTCAAACAATTCTTTCTCCAACTTTTTCCCCTTAACAAGCGTGCAGTTAATCACAGAGTGAAATCTCTTTCCCCCTGTAGATTGTGTTCCGGAAAATCAGCGACGTCAAGAGGGAAGAAGAGGAGAGGATGAAGAGGAAGAACGAAGCGCCTCTGATCTTGCCCCCGGACCACCCGGTGCGGCGGCTGTTCCAGAGGTTCAGGCAGCAGAAGGAAGCGCGGCTCGCGGCGGAGAGGGGCCGCGATCCGGACGAGCTGGATGTGGAAAAGGGCAATGCCGTCGGGGAGCAATCCTCTGCTCGCGCCGTGGTCAAGGCCAGCGTGGTGACAGGTCCGCGAGAGCCCGGCGACGCCCGTGTCCTACCAGCCCGCCTCCACCTCCGCGGCCTCCGACCAGGCCAAGCTGCAGGCCCCGCCGGCGGAGCACGCGGCCTGCAAGGCCTCGGGGGAATACCCCCGGCGGAAAGGCTGGGCCAAGTTCAAGGAGGCCTGTGGGAAGGGTGAAGACTGGAACAAGGTCTCTAAAGCAGAGTCCATGGAGACTTTACCTGAGAGAACTAAAGCTTCAGGAGAAGCTACCCTGAAGAAGACAGACTCTTGTGACAGTGGCATTACAAAAAGTGACTTGCGCTTGGATAACGCCGGGGAGACGAGAAGCCCGCAGGACCACAGCCCGGTCCTCACCGAGGTCAAGCATTCCTTTTATCCCATCCCAGAACAGACTCTTCAGGCCACCATGCTAGAAGTGAAGCATGAGTTGAAAGAGGACATCAAGGCTTTAAACACAAAAATGACCAATATAGAAAACCAGCTTGCTGAGATACTTAGGATATTGACCTCAAGAAGAAGCTCCCAGTCACCCCAGGAGTTGTTTGAAATATCGAGGCCCCAGTCTCCAGAATCAGAAAAAGACGTGTTTGGAGCTAGCTGAGGTGTTTCTTTTTAAAAACAAACAAACCAACAAACAAAGAAACAGCCCCCTAACACTTTACATTTAATCTTTCTTGAAAACAAATGAGGGATCCGTTCACTGAGCATGTTCCCTCTGTCTAAAAAGGTATGGTAACAGGAATTGCAACCTCATGTCAAGATGGCAGCTGACTTTGAAGCCTTTTTGACAGCAAGGGTACAGTTTCTAAAGTTTTTCTTTCCTCCCTTTGTCCTCATTCCCCCCCCAGCCCCCTTCTCTCCCTCGGGATGTTGGAATTAGAATTCTGACAGCAGCAGCCATCCCCATGAGCCCCAGGTGATCTCAGAGGTTTTTGGAGCATGCCTTATGTCCTTAGCTCGGGTCATGCCTATATGAATAAGCACTTGCCAGGGTGCTTACATTTTCAGTGTTTGGTGGGTTGTTTGTTTTCTTGTTTTGTTGCTGCTGTCACTGTCTCAGTCACCTCTACAACACGTTGGATGTCACAGTATATTTTCATAAAGCTGTAATAATGCAAAGAGCAGTAGGAGACATGTATTTCATTGTGTGCTTAGGTTTCTTTTGGGTAGTCAAGAAAGGGCTAATAAGATGAAAAAAAAATTGTGCTTTTTAATTTCAAACTGACATATTGCTAAAACAATTATATTTGGTAACATCTTCAAAAATAGCCACAGTATTTCAGATCTGTTAATAAATGGGATCTTCCACAGTCATTCACTGAATCAAAGATATGTTTTTTTCAAACCTTTTTATGTTTTTTCAAAAAACTTCTCTTCTGTCTCAGATGTCTTTCAGCATTTGATACTTCTGCTTTCAACTCCAGCTGCTGGAGGGTTGGGTGTGAAGTGTACCTGAGAGCAGCCCTCAGCACAACATATTTGAAATATCACTAACAGGTCCTGCAGATTTGCCTCCCAATGAAAATATACTGTGGCATTTATGTCCTGTTCTGCTATGAATCTGCTCTTTTAATTCTTGTTAATTATTATTCAGAAGTTTCTGTTTTGATAATGTTCATTGAAGCCAAAGGCTTTCACAGAATTTTTAACAGTTTCAGACGGTGGCATTTTCCTCTACATCCAGACATATTGTTCCTGATCTAATCTAGCTTGGAAGCAAATGGATAGTAGAGGCAGAAATTCAGTGCTTACTGTATGCAAGTGCTATTGTAGCAAGGAAACAAAGAGATCTGCTTCTTAAAGAAGGAGATGTTTCCAAAACTTATATTTTCATAACTTTTTTCAGAGGAAGATTGAAGCACTTTACCAAAACTATTCTTCATTATTCATATAGGGTAGCATAGATGGTATCATGACTTGTGTTCTCACCTTGGGATACAGGTGTATATTCACAATACATTCACTCCACTGATCTGGTATGTTCACTGCTTAACAGTAGCTTAGATCTCAGAAGCATGGTGCCATACCACTCTTTAAAGGGTTTTCATCTTTAATGTAAACAGGTCTTAACACTGTGTGTGTTAAGTCTCGTTCTTTTTCCTTGGTACTAAGTCATTTACAAAGAAACACAGGATTTTTTTGGGGGAAGATTTTTGTTCATGTTAAGTACAGAAGAGGCAAGGAACACGATCAATTTTAATGATTTCTGCTGGCCTGATGTTTGCACAGTGCAATGCAGAACAGTGCCAGACATCCCTGGGGAGCTTGGATGTCCACAGATGACTGGCACAGTGGTGAGGCTGTGCTGTGCAAAGCTCCCAGCTCAGGTCCTGCTGTCAAGAGTGGTTGTTTGTACCTGTTCCTGCAGTAACTGCCCTTGCTCTCAAAGATAACAATTATTCCAAGCCAGCACCACCATTTCTAAGTCCAGAGGCAGGTGGTTTAGGATTGGCTTTTATTGCCTTTCTCCTTGCTTTGGTATGGAGGTGCCCACAGACAGTGAATTCATACCCAAGGATTTAAGTACTCCTGAGAAACAACTCTCAGGTTCAAACCTGTAGGTTACCTTCTTCCCTCCCACAAGAAAAGGCAAGCAGGGAGGTGAGTTGCTCTGAAACCAAGAAGGTACTTCCTTAACTATTTCTGGTTCCATGTTTAGGTTTTTCCAGTGGTACGTGGTGTCTTTTCCAGTTGCTCACTGCAGACTTGCAGTGCTGAGGAAGGCACTCTCTGACCAAAGCCACGCTGTTTGTGTTTGGTGCTTTAATCACTGTAAGTGGCAGCAGTTACCTGCAACAGCAAAGGCATGGCTGCCACAGAAACCCATCCATCCACAGTTTCTGTGAGAAACTCATCCGTCCACAGTTTCTGTGAGAAACTTTGTCATGATTTTTTTTTCTTTCTAGTCTGCTTAGACAGTAACTACTACCTAAGTAAACCCCAGGTGTACTGATACCCAAGGATTTGTAATTGATTTCCAGCAAGTTTTTAGAGATTGCCTTGGAGTCAGTTTCCTGATCCAGGCAAATTCGTCACCAGCATGATATTCACAACACTTTTCTTCATAAAGTTTTTGAAAGGCTGAAGGTCTTAGCAAGTCCTTTGTGAAAGTGTCACCCATTTACCTACAGTTGGATAAACATGGACCTGAGCTTATCCCAGGTGGACAAGGGAGGAAATATTTACAACCTCCCAAGTATGTGCCTAGTATCTCCAGAACTGCAGTGCAAACCTAAAATAAATGTGCAGTTGCAGGTTACTGGCCCTTTGTTGCTGATACTGAATTGAATTGTTTCTCAGTGATATTTTTGTGTGCCCTCAGGGATATGTTAAAGGTTATTCTGCTGTTGTTGATTGTCCAGCCTGGAACCCCAGCAGGACCAGCCCCAGAAGACCCCTAATTGTAATAACTGCCCAGGCCTGTGAACAAAGGCAGACAAGTCCCCATTTTCTGGGATGCTCCTTGTGTAGCCTGATGCTCAGAATGATACCAAACTCCTCCCCACCCTGTATAACAGTGATTGGGCGAACTCAGTCCTTTTCTAAGGCTTTTTTCAGGCTCTTACAATGGCCTATAAAGACATGTATTATTTGTAAAGCCCTCAAAGATTGTAACATACACCTGAATTCTACTTAAAACCTAACGTCTTTGAAGATTATGGCCAAATTTAACTTTGCTATGGTCATGAAATGGCAGAGAAACTCTGCTTGCTCCTTACAGTGACACCTTCAGGGTGTCTGCTCCAGGTGAGCCCTGACAGGAGTCAGTGTCAGTCAGACCTGTACAGCTGTAACTGAGATTAGGTCCATTATTATGAACTGTCAGGCACTAACTGGTTGTAGAAGAGTACGTCATCCCTTAGCAACCTGTATTTGTTGGAAGAGAATTTGAAAAAAATACCGTCTAGGATGAGTTTTGGAGTTTGGATTCCCTGGACTACTGAGTGGTTCAATAATGAACAAATCCATGCCCACTCCTTTGAACCCCAGGCTAATCTGAACCTGTGCTATGGTGCTCAGGCTCTGCTGATGCAGCACTTTTCCTTTAAAGAGTAGCTAAAAGCCCCTGTGTTACAAATCTGTCTTTCTCCACTGAGCCTTACACTCAGACAGATGCCTATGGCTGGATGGCATGTGGACCTATCATAAATGTTGTTAGTTCTTTGATTTTATTTGTCAGCTTTTCCTTTTTCTCTTGTTCCTCTCTACATGTTGGCTAAGCCTTTTCACTTAATTATTTTCCAGTTCCGAACTGAAGGATCTCTGAAAATAAGACTCTGTCCCTTCACAAGCAAATGTTTGTAGATGGTATAAAGAAAAAACCCAAACAAAAACCAAAGCCTCAGTTTTAACTGTGTTCTGGCATAGTGCTTCTGCTATTTAACAACCTGCTAAACGACCTGCATCATTCTAAAAGCGATGATGTGTTCCATTTTGGTTATATGGTGTAATTAAATTTCAGCCAAAAGAAGGTAGTTGAGGGAAGGAGCCTGTATTATGATTTGGTCAAATGGGAACTTCTGAAAGTTCATGCTTAAATGGCTACAAAGAATACAAATATGCAGCACATGAAAAAGGATTAAAAAAGCAAACCCCAGCCCTCACCCCTACCTTGTTCAGATACAGTTACTTTTGTCTGGTATTACAAGTATACTTTTGAAAACACCATTCTTCCTTTAAATCTCTTCCACAGTTCTGCCCTGAGCCCCAGCGAACACCCTGTTTAACAGCTTCGGAGGCGATGCTCTGTTTCTACAGCACTTCCCTTTAATGAACTGAACAAGATACTTACTGTGACTATCTGCTGATATATTTTCAATCACTCCTAACCAATCTGTGAAAAAATTGAGTACATAATTTGTCTTTACTATATAAACAACAAGGTGTATGATTACGCTTGTGCAGATGCGTGTACATACACACATATATATATAATATCTGTGTATAGATAAGTCTATGGATTGCATTTCTGTTAAGCAAAAGCACATTCCTCATTGATTCCAATCCAAGAAGGGAGCTTAAATCTTCCCAGTAGACATCCACTGAGTGTCCTGTTAGTGTCTTGTTTGTTAACTGTTGAACTTTTAAGGCCATGATTTTTGATTTTTCTAGCTGGCCTCAACTTCATACTGTGAGTCTGGTAAATAGTGTGACTAAGAGAAGATCTGGTGAGGGTCACGATAGTCAGGAAAGAGAAATCCATGTGAAATTGGAAAAATGCTTTATCCTAGTTGGTGGGGATAAGACTTACAAGCTGGTGTTTGTTGCTCACAGTATCTCTGAAGCCAAGCTGCCCTGGTAGTGTTTATCATGGCTTTTCCTGCAAGAGAGATGGTGGAATAGATGGATTTATTTTTTTCTGGTACCAGGGGCTGTCTCAAAGGTGCTGAGCCTATCCTTCTTCTCATGGGCAGCATAACACATGATTGCTGCAGCTCTGCTTTCTTGTCCTGGTGTTAGGTGGCAAAAAGCATCTTCTACTGAATTTTTCGTTTCCACATAGTCTCCTGTGGGTGTATTGGCAATAACAAAGTCTGTGTTTTTGCTGCACTTGTGATAAATCAAGATAAACCTTTCAGCGAGAGTCCCATGCAGGGGGAGCTCCAGAAATTTGAGGTGAGGCACAGTAGGATACTGTATCCTCCAATCTGACATCATTTTGACCACATTGTTGTGGGAAGCATTGATTCAATTAAATAAAAATAAAGCTTTTTTTGCAATAAGATATATCCAGCATTTAGCCTTAAGACCCTTTCATAAGTAATATAATTCGAACTGTGATTCCATTCTTCTCCTTCTAATGTTCTGTAGTATTTACAGTGTTGCCTAAAGATGAAGCACTTTGATTAGCTTTCTAAATCTAATGGAAATCACTTGCTGGTAATCACATTTCTTTCTCCACTTATTGCCTTCTTATTAGGATAATTAATTACTCCAATTGCCCTCTCCCCTCATAAAACAAAGAGACATAGCTATTGTCTGAACACTTTTGTATATCAGGGAGCCAACCTGCCATACTGCAAAAGTGTTTCAGAGGCTTTTTTTACAGATCAACAAAGCTAATGTGAATTTACCTGCAACTGTAATTTGTTCCAAGCTGATTGTTGAGTGTTGTGTAAACATATTTGATGTGTAATCCCAGAACATCTCTGTAACTGGATCCAAATGCCTAATGTTAACAAAACAGTTCGGGGTTTTCACTAACTGTTCTGAAAGGCTCACGGGTTTCTTTCTTCTTCCCACTAAATCTGTGACCACTAACATAGAAAAAGAATCATTTTAGCTGTAGATGAAAGAAGTTCAATAATCTTGTATCAGGATGAACTGCTATATAAAGAAATAACAAGTTTTCCAATGAATGTGTTATATTACTGTACCTACATACAATCAATATTTGTACATCTGTTGGAGACCTGTCTGCGTTTCAATATTTAGCCACCACTGCATGGACACTTGATTGATATGCAGTTAATGCAGTTGCTTTGGCGCTTTTCAGTGTACTTCACTTGTTTTTATCCTTTCAGAAATCCACCAAATACTCTCAGTTCTTTTTCTTTGCATTTGTCACTTTGTTCAATGAAGCATGACTAGAAACAGAGAATGAGTAGATACTATTTTTGTGGTCAGCAAAGCAGCTGCCAGTAGATAGACAGTGTGTGTGTGTATGTATACGCACTGTCTGGGAATGTTTCAGATACAAATGCAGCCACCTCCATTAATGATATCCCTAGTCAACATTTTTAAACAAGCACAAATAATATTTGTAAAAAAAGAAGTTTAATTTTATTTATTATAGTAATAAACTATTTTATACATTACAGTTGCTTTGGTGTGCTTTTCTCTGTGTTGAATATGTGCTCACAAGATCAGCAAGGTGGTTTTAAATTACTCTCTGGAACTTCTGGCTAGCAGTTTTGTTGCTGTTGGTTTGTATCTCAAGTGTTACCAGTGGAGCAGTGGGATATTACTGCTTTGACTGTAAATGATTCAGGTTGTTTTTTAGATTTCTTTCTGCTGTGTATCAGTTCAAAGGGATTCACATTTCCAGGCTTACTGTAAACTAAACTCAGGTGCCCTTTAAAGTGAATATCCTGACACCTCAGGCAGTGTCCTGTGCTGTGGACCTCAGTCTAGCCCAGGTATCTGCTGAGCAAAAAGAGATCACCAGAGGACTGGCTGTGACCTGTCTGAAATGATCATCCCATGTCCAGAAGGCACACATGTCTGTAGTTGGTCTGTGTTTTAGACTGTGTTCACTGCTGCAGTATCTGAGAACTTTTACAAAACTCATGGAAACCAGAGATCAAAGAACCTTCTGCTTTCCTGTCACCTGCTTGCAGAAGAGAGACCTCACATGGACTTAGACAGCTCCCACAGAGGGAGCCCCTGGCAGTGACACTGCTGCAACAGGCAGCAGTGAATATTATTTTCTTGGCTACCTCAGCAAAGGATAACCAAAGGTCATGGGAATGGGAGATCCTTTCAGATCAGGAGGGACACACGTGACAGGATCCCAGCCAGCAGTCATTCCTGCGGGCCAGAAGCCATGCTGGAAGTGCATACAAAGTTTGACTCTTGAGGGTGTCAGCCTGAAGCTTTGCAGCCATTTCTGTGGCTCATTCTCCATCCTCTCACCCAAGGGTCTGGTGAATGTGGCTGCCACCTGTACCAAGACATTCCATGGGATTGTCAATCTCATCTCCAAAAGAACAGCAGTACAGCAGGAGCTTTCCCACTGCTGAGCTGGGGTGGAACTGTACAGAGAGCAGCACAATGAGGAGCTATTTTAGGCACCATTTCTGCATCCACTGTCCTCCTGTGTGCTGTGACAGGAGCTCTCGTCACTCGCATTGTTTCTCTGGCCAGCGTGAAAATCCAGCTTTCTTTTGCATCGTGTTATACAGTGCCCTTATACTTACTAGAAAGGGGAAATTACCGTAGTGAAGGCATGTACTTTCACTTGGGCTTTTTTGTTTTGTTGTGTGGGGTATTTCTTGTTTTGTTTTATTTTGGTTGCGGTTTTTTTGTTTGGGTGGTTTTTTGTTTGGTTGGTTGGTTTGGTTTTTTGTTTGTTTGGGTTTTTGGGTTTTTTTGGTTTTGGTTTTTGTTGGGTTTTTTTTTGGTTTTTTTTTTTGAGGTCTCTAGAGGCTGTTGTGCTCATTTTCTGAATTCTTTATTATTTTCTTTGCTCCTGCATTCTTCGTAGCCTCTCTGGCAGTGCTCCAAGCTTCAGTGAGCACAGGAGGGGTAACACCAGCCACACAATGTTCCCCATCAGAGTTTCTCTCCTCTCAGCAGCCCCACAGCATTTCAAACCAAGGATAATTACCTAGAGCGCTTTTTGCTCAGATTTAGGTGCCAGATTGCAAAGGCTGGTGTTGTGCACGCTGCCCATCTCCCTGTGCTCAGCTGGGCAGCAGCTGCCCCAGCAGCCGTGAGCAGCCTTGGGCCCAGCCCCTGCTCCTCGTTCCCTCCACCTGGGAGCACATTCACAGCAGGGACAGGTTTCTAAAGCACAGGCAGTGGCCCGTGGCTTCTGATATTTCTCAGAATAGCTGCAGGTTCTTCTGTTTGGTTGTGAATTAGTGTGCAGCTGCTGGGGACCCCTGCCGGGGGTGTGTGGTCCTGGGGCAGTAGCAGGAATTCCTGGGGACAGTCAGCAATGCATCGGCTTCTGGGGAGGTGAGTGCTGCCTACACTCTTTTAAGTTCTGCATTTGGCAATAGAGGCTCTTCAGTTGCTCTGTGGTGCATTTTAGTATCTGTGTTAAGCGTGGAAGCACTCTGTCTCCAGTGCTGTTTTGTTGGAGTAAAGACAACCAGCACAAACCAGCTCCTCTGTGCTGTGAGAGCCAGTGGGACTGAACTGCAGCAAATCCCTCCCCTCACACATATGCAATAGAAATGGGTATTATTTGCTCCCAGAGCACTGAGGAAACATCAAAACTATTCCTGTTCAGTGTGTGCCTGGTGCAGGGCAATGCTCAGGAGTGCCCACCAAAACTCAGGGAGAGCACTGGGCCCCTCAGCCAGTGCCCACTGTGCCCCAACACTGAGGCTGAGGGGACCTTGGCTGATTAGCTGCTCTCTGTGCCTGCCTTCTGCTCCAGGAGTTGGGCTGGTTAGTGAGGCTGTGTATCCAACCACAACATGCTGGAAGGATGCTGTGTTGCTATGGTATTTATTGCTGCCAGTGGTGTCAGGGGTTTAATTGCAACACACACATAGAGAATCTCAGCCAATACAGGTCTTTTTCACGTAGAAGATTGAGTCTGTGCTTCTTTCATTCTAATTCACCACAACTTCTGTGTTGGTATGTGGCAGCTGGGGGAATTAACCTCTCTGTTCTTGAAAGACAGGATGAGTAAAAACCTGTGAGAAATCCAAAAAAGGCATTAGGGAAAGTGAACTTCTGAAGTCTGTCAGAAGTAGCTATCAAGATGCTCATGCACAGCTGTATCTGTAAAATACATGTGCTCAAGCCTTGTCTTTTTGCTTTTTTTTTTCCTTTCCTTTTCCATACCTGCTTCCCCTTTCCTAATTAAGTTCAAGTCCTTATGTAGCACAGCCAAATTCAAATTTAAGTTGCCCCATGGCACAGGTGTGGGTTTAAAACAAGCTTAACTTTGGCAGCTCCATCCATCATTACCAATTCCAAAGCTTTCTCCCTGCAGCCTCACTTTAAGTTCTTATGGAGGCAGGAGTGTCTGAGTAACCTTGAAGATGTTTTGGCTCTTTTTAAGCCTTGCTCACTTGTAGAGATTTTCTTGAAGATGTTTCTGTTCAGGTGGATGAGGGATGAGGAAAAGTATGAGGCTTTGCTGTTAATTCCTACCTGGGGGGGACACAGAGCACCTGTAAATGTCACTACAGTTTCTATGTGCAAATTCCAGGGCGTTGTGCTTTTGCTCTGGAATTTCCTTCCGCATTCCCAATCTCCCAGCTTACAAAACTAGGGGCAGAAAGAAACTGTGCTGGAGTATCTATTACACATGTGGATTTTCTACAAAAGGAAGATTATGGCCTCTTCTTCGTCAGGGGCTGCCACTGGGGGGGAAATGCTAAGCAGCAGCAGCACAGGGAGTGCACTGTTGAGCCTGGGAGCTGCTGTGTGCTCAGCAGTGGGACCCAGACAGCTCAACAAGCAATGGCTCCCTGCAAGCAGGGCTTAGAGAAGAGAAATAGATTGCTTTCAAAGCTCTCCAGCAATCTTTTTTTAGTGAGTTTTATGGTTAAGCAGAAGGTTTTTTAGAAGAACTAAAGATAACAGGAAAATGTATCGAACACTCTCAGCATGAGAACTGGAAAGAAAGCTAAGATAATCCATATGAAGCACCAAGTCAAAGTATTTATTTTTGTTTTCCTTTAGAATGATAACACTGCACATGCAACCTGGCTAGTGGAAGTGGACAGACAAAAATATAAAGTTGTTCAGCTGGAAGCTAAATTGGAAAAAAGCATCTTTTAGGAAGTGTACAGGAAGTGTGCATGAAATTACAATTCTGCCAACACCAATCGTAAATAGCTCTGTAAAATGGGGGCGGGCACCTCTCATTTGGGAGCAGCAAATAGAGGGCAGGTGTGCTGAAAGGCTGTAGGCTGGTTGCTCTGACCCCAGTGTAGACCAGGGAGAAGAGTCTAAGGTCACAACAGCAAATGGAAGCAGCATATAATGTAGCAGAAGAACAGCCCTGGGTACCTGTCTTTGTAGCTTGAATCTGCTGCATTTCCTTCACCCAGGATAATCTGTTACGGAGGAAACCTGTCTGTGTGTAACGCAAGCATCCAGGGAAAACCTTGGAAAATGAAGTGTGAGAGGGGGGATTTTAGGTTACACTCACTGAGGGGGACAGACATTAGGGAGGGAGCAGGAAAGGGAAGCACAACACTGGCACAAGGCCCAAGGGCAAATGGGACTGACTGCCAGGAGGCTCCTTTGGCTGCAGGTTCTAAGGAGCTGTAGCCCTCTGAGTCACCGTTTGCCTGCTGGAAGGAGCTGGAGATACTCTACCCTGTCTCAGCTGTCTCTGCCAGTGTCAGAGAGAGCCCTTGTGTTACTGCCAGCAGCCTTAAAGTTTTAAAGATTTAGCTTGGAAACATTTTTAGTATGAAAATGTCATTTTTCTTAAAATAGAAGTTTCCTCAACCAGCATGAACTAAGAGCCCCCAAGTTCAAAGCCCCCAGGTACTCCAAAAGCAGTGTGTTATTTTATTTTGAATGGCCATCATGCTTTTTAAAGCCTTACACCTATGTCTGGCCTCAGACCCAACTTGCAGTTGCTCATGGTGTCAGTGGTTATTGGCAGAACTGTTCAGGACAAGCAGGACATCTTCAGACCCTTTTTAGGTCTCTTATTTTTACCAAGTGATGTTTGGCAGGACTTGATCAAACTGAGGAACTTTGAGAAGAATAACCTGAGTGAAGGTTGGGCAGATGGCACCAGCAGTGGTGTGTGAAGTGTGAGTCAACAGAGCTGAATCCAAGGGTAGCCTTGAGACAGATGTCAAGAGCTGGGGAAAGGCAGTGGAGAGGTCACTGAAGTGGCCTGGAGCAAGTACATGACCAAATGCAAGTTATTAGCCTGCAATTTCATCATGAATTACCACCTCAGCACAAAACTATTACTGCAAGAGTAAAGAAACACATAACCATAAATTAGCAATACCATCGCTTCAAGAACTGTCTCATAAATGCTTATTTTTATCTCTGAATTGTGGCTTACTATATGGTAATCCTCCCACATACCTGAGCCCCTAAAGCAACCTTAACCCTTCTGGCAGTAGTCTAAAAAAAAATTAAAAATCAACTGGACCCAATTTTTTCCCTGACTTGCATTTTAATTAATTTATGAACAGTGTAGCTGTTTCTGGTCTTCCAGTAGTATTTCCAGTTCTTCTATTATTGTCACCTAATTCTGGAAATTCAAATGCGCTAGTGCAGGGATGAAAATGTTATGGTCCATAAAAATTAATTAATTTTGTCAAGAAAGATCAGCTCTAGAGGGAGTGCCAATACAATTTAAATGCCACAGGTCGTAACTGAAGTTATATTTCTGTGCTACTTCTTCAGTAAACTTTAATTTTTCAGTGGCTGGCTGATGCACCTGTCTGCAATGATTCACTTCAGCTACCCAACCATATAAAAAGCTTTTCTTAAGTCCCTGTGGATAGAATGCATTTCTGTTACCTGCAGGCTGACCATTGCTGGGGAAGGCACAGGCCACAGGTAGCCCATTTGATTTGTTCTGTTCCTGAAAGGTGTTGATATGCAGCTACCTAAAGCTATTTACACATTGAGCTGCCCCTGGATATTAAGAAAGGTGGTTGAACCTAATTTGTGATCCAAATTTGCCTCTTAGATCCTGATGCTAGCTTAACTTGTTCTCACCCAGATCATTGTGATTCCCAGCATAAGGAATGAGGAGATTTTTGAATATAGTTCCAATCTTGGCATTATCTCTCCTGGGTACAGACTGCACACACCTTTTTCCTCCTGGAGCAGTTCACTTATGTTCCTAAAGCTTGGGGGAACTAAAGGCAGCGGTGCTGAGGCTGCCTCAAAGTTGAGCCTTGACACATCAGCTCCATCTCTTGTGCAGTGTCTAAAGTGTTTCCTATCCATTGGAATTTTCCTTTTCCTGTCCTCCTGGGCATTGGTGGCATCTGTGAAAGCCTCTCAAGCTTGGAGCTGCCAGTGCATGTCCCCCAGGCTGGGGATGTCTGAGCCACATTGTCCATCCGTAGGATGGGTGTAGGTGACTGGTGCCACAGGCAGCTGGGACTCACTCTCAGATGCTCTGGCAGGACCTGTGTTGGATGTGGCTGCATTTGCATGAAGCAGAAGATCAAAACCAACAAAGTTGTCTTCATTTTTTGTTCCTTTTACACACAACTAATGGAGCAGCTGCTCCACAAGAAGCTCCTGGTTGGACTCTTGAATTCAGTGAGTGTGCTCAGAACAGCCCTGGGCATCCATGGGGACCCACCAGAGAGGGTTGCTCTCAGAGGTCCCATAATACAAGAAATGATCTATTGTAATGCAGATTTCCCCTCTTCCTCAAGGTGCAACAGCCACAGCACTCTCCAAACAGGCTTTGCATGGAGCAGTGTTTCAGCTATCCCTGCTGGATTAAAATATATGCCTTGACTAACAAGTGCCTGTGTGCTGGGAGTTATTTTGGAAAGCAATAATGAGCTGCACTACTCGTGGAAGGGGGGGAAATGATAAAGAACCATGAGGAGAAGTTGTGACAGACCATGCATAGCAATCTCCTCGCTCTTCACAGCTCCTTGAGGACAATCCTGCTGCCAAGGCAGAGGAAGCAGAGCCTACCCCCTCAGCAAGTGCAAACTGTGACCAGCTCAAGGGTTTGTGGTGACAAAGGCAATCAGGTGGGTGTGCAAGAGAAAGGACAGGCCCTGTGTTATTGCTGTGACTAATAACTAAATTGCTGCAGGTTTTCATAGTTAAGCTGTTTTTCTTCTGACCCTTAGTAAGCTGGATATTCCAACTAAGCTGCTTTTAGCTCTCAGATGTGAAAGAGATCTGTGAGCAAAGCCTTGCTCACCTTCTAATCAATGCAGAATTAAAGAAAGAGCCACTCAGTATAATCCTACCCAGTAATGATGATGGCTCTGTTAGCTAAGGAGGGGCTAGAGCAAGGGGGTGGGGGTTTGTGTGGGTGTTTGTGTTTGCAAGAGACTTTACTACAGCTTTGTGGTAGCCATTACAGCCATCTATACATTATACTATATCACTATAGATTATGCTTGCTCATCACTTAGACAGCTTTGCAAAATCGCTTGTGAACTCTTGTTGTCAGTCGCCATCGTGTAGCTGTCCAGCTTGTTTTCAGAGCCACCACCCTTGGGTTTTTTTTGTTCATTGCACTTTTGTGACTTTTAGGGTCTCACAGCAGTAGTAGTCAGTGTCTGCTGTTCCTCTCACCCCAGGCAGAAGTGCTCCCCTTTGGTGCAAAATGGCCAGTGTGTTACTTTGGCCATGTCTGTCCTTGTCACCTGTTTCCTACACCGCTTAGCGAGCTTTTTCTCTGTGTTTGGAAGTCTCTTTCTCACACATCCCTCATTTTTTTCCTTTGGGAAGTGGCATGGCTACTGCAGTTTCTTCCAAGTCTCTGCAAACTCCCCCCCACCCCAGGACTGTCACAGAGGCCTTGCCTGGAGGATGGCACTTTGGGCTGCCACACAAGTACATCAGGTGCCACATGAAGAGTCCCTTCTCAGGCCATGCTGAGGAATGTGTCTCCAAGCTGAAGGAGCAACTGAGCAAGTTTGAAGTGCTTCAGGTGTAGAGCTGTGTGTTGTCTGACTGAACGTGCCCCATGCTGACACTGCTGTGTATGCAGGACTGAGAAGGACCTCTGTGAGTGGGAAGCACCATTTTATGTGCATGCTGCTCTTCTCAGAAACTTCACATGCTGAAGTCTTTCCTTGACCCAGCTACAAAAGGCTGATTTGCTTTTTAAACTCCCACCATTAGGGAAGAAGGCATGTTCCATGCACTGAACAGCAGGGATAAAAGTGACCAGTCTGCATTGCACCCACCCTGCAGGCTTCCAGTGCATAGTGGTGTTTCTCCACAACAGTGGAACACTTATTTTTCTTACACAAGGCTATAGTTTTCCAAGACACAGCTCTCAAGCCAACAGTGCATTTCAGCTTTATTTATAGAAACAGAAAAAGATACAAAATTATGAAAGATATATAAAGCACTGAAAAAAAAATAGAAAACAATTTTAGTTCAGAAATAACCATGCTCTAGATGACCTTCAGGGTCATTTCCATATTGGAGCGGGAAGCTTTGCATGCATACAAATTGGAATCCAGTCACTCAGTAGCACCTCAGCTCATGTAATAATGGTAATCAATAAGACTGAAGAACAGATTCATGACTTATTGCTCTTATGCTAATTCTACTGAATTACAAAGTTTGAGCAAACTCTGAGAAAGTTCTTGCCCTTAGCTCAGTGCTGCCCCAAAATGGAGACCAATCTCAGATGGTTTTAGAAAATTCAGAGCCCAGAGCCATGTACTCTGTGGCTGAGAGAATCCTTGCAATCACCATCCAGTCAGTCAGGAGAGCCATGTCTTTGGCCAGGCAGCATTCAAGGTAAGTTATTTTCAGCAGGCCATGGTGTCTCCTAGAAACGGCTTCCAGGGGAAATCATGGCATTGTCATGGCGGGGGACCTGGGGGACTCAACATAAAAGGCTGGAGCTTCTGGTTGAAACAGCAGGACATGGGCTTTTCTCTGGATGGATAGAGCTCTGCCCTTATTTCTTCAGGAATAAATGAGGGTAACAAGAAGGCTGCCACAGTTGTGAGCATCAGAGACATCAGAAATGCAGGCAATAAGCAGAAGCCTGTCTCAGGAACTGAATTTCTTGTGGAAGGGATAAATTATATCAGACTTGGCTGAAGCTGCAGGAGTGATGGACAGTAGGACACTAATTCCCAACAGGCTGAAATGTCTGCCAGGGGCATGGAACAAGTTTTGACATGCTTTGGGTGGAGGAAGCTGCTCTTGGAAGAAGTCTACTCCAGAATTTGTGGCCTTTTGACCATGCCTAGGGGGAATGTCTAACTTTAGAAAGACTAAAGGTCTTCTGGCTGCTCTTCAGTATCAGTTTAAAACAGAACAGTGTAGGAGACACCCATAGTATCAGCTGGGGAAGGGTCTCCTCCTAGTAAACAGCATGTGTGCACTCCTGCAAGCTGGACACCTGCAGGTGTGACCTTCCCAGCTCTGGACAGCACAATCTTTGGGCAAAGATGCTGCTGTAACAGGTCTGTGTGGCCAAAGGACATGGAGCTCCAGCTAATCTGGGGCCACTGTATTGGACCACTCTGGTTTTTTCTAAAGGTCTTAAAAAGTTCCTCCCAGGGTGTCTGCAGTATATTGCAGGAGCTGATTGCTTGGACACCAGAGAATGAAGCAGACTGAACAGATTTACCATTAAACCAGACTGGAGATATCTCCTTTTGTAACAGAAAAATACAAGAGGCAGACTGAACAGTCTGAAGGTGGTATTAGCCCCAAAACAAAGGTAGTGTTTAATGCTTTAGCTCTAAGACAAGGCAGAGAGCATCTAAAGTCCAAGGAACTTTAAGAGCATGTTTGATTAAAAAGGAAAACTGTTCCTTAAGAAAAGACCTTCCTTCCTACTCTCTCTTTCTTAAGAAACAAAACCATTTCTAAGGTTACCAAAAAGGTGCTATTTTAAAGGCAAAATTTTAAAAGAAGACATTAAAAAGAAAAAGTAGGCTTTGCTACAGTAGGTGGCAAAGTAGCTTAAGGCAGAACTACTCCAGTCAGTGAGAATACAGAATGTTCTAGCTTATATTGGAAAGCAGTCAAGAAGAACTGATGAGCATCATGCCCTTCATGGAGTAGTGTAAGTGCAGGGCACAGCCCTACATGCCCCTGGACACCATCTGTGAGAGATTGGGTTTTTTGAATTCTCCAAGGTAGAAATTTTTTTTTCTTCACATCTCAAAATGAGCAGCAAAACATGAAAACAACCCCAACATATATAAAATACCCGTTCTGAGATGCACACTTCTGATGTACACAGAGTCACAAAGATGCTGTTTTACAAAAATAACATAAGTCAAAATGCTTCATAATTTCTCCCCACCCCCTGCTGCAGCCCATCAGTGTTTCTGCAGTTCAATTCCTGCATTTGCAATCCAGAATCAATTAAATGAACTCTTGGTTCTAATACATGGACTGAAGACTTGGTCTGGCTCACCCTTGTGCAGATAGAATATCCAGTGTAGAAAAACCATCAACCTGCCTCAAGAATAATGGTTTGCATCATTCCTAGTGTGCAGCACACTTCTGCTCCCACTCAATTCCAACATGAGAATAGCAGTACAGGAACCCAAGAACAGTCAGTGTCGCCCATGGCCAGCCTATAAATAGAAAAGACAGACAATCCTAGTCAGAATAATTAATGACTGCTTCAAGTAGAAATACTCTTGGGATGGCCAACTGATGATGCTTCTAATTAATTTTATTAGCAATTCAGCTTCATAAGTAAGTAGAGTCAACCCACAAAATTTGAGAAGTAAAATTATCTAAGCTCCGGGGTTGCCTGACCCCCTGGCAGTCCCTGTCTTTCTCATTTTTCAGGGAATTGGACCAGATTTATTCCTGTGGAATTACAAAGGTCTGTTTTGATCCTCTCCTTTGGAGTGAGTTTGTCTATCAAGCAGATTCCCCCAATGAACCCTGATGCTTTAAGCTGAACAAGTCCAGTTACCTGTTCTGCAAAAGGAGTCTGGGGTAATCTCTGATTAAGGGTGTTTTGGATGTCCTGCAGCCCACTAACAGCTAATGTGTGTCAGTGAAGAACAGACAGACCTCTCTGCCTGATTTGCCTGATGCCCAAGTTATTTTTTAACTATAAAGACTCTTCCAATATATAAAACTTTTGCTGGTGAAATGATGTTTCATTACTATTTCAAATTCTTTTTAGCAAAAGCCACCATCCTTTCACTCAAACTTATCACAGCAAGGCCACAAGCCAAAGGTCTATTGCAGGAGGTCACAAGCCAAAAGGTCTATTGCTTTCCAGTAGAGCTGTAAATAATTTGAAAAGTCTGTTTCAATACCCTGCCCTCAGCAGAACTCAGAGCCCCAGACTCAGTCCTGCACGTGCTGGGACCCTTCCCTTGTGCTCCAAGACCTGGGCAGGGTCACACTTCATCCTGAAACAGGATCAGAAAAAGTTCCATCCCCTTGCTATGAATAGCTGTGTTTGTTTCACGAGCCTCTAATTATTCTGGCCTTGCTTTGTGGTGAAATACTGTCCTGTAACCTGACTGATTTTCATGGAGACATTTGCAAATATTAATCCCTTGTCTTCACAACACCCTGAAGTGAAATTATACTTTTGTTTAATTATTTGTTTCACAAAACAAATTGGCTGAGGTATCTCCAAGGGGATTTTTAACCATAAAAGTCTTGTTTTTATTTCAGTGAAATTAGCCTACTGCAGATTGGGTTTCACCTTCAATAGCAAGCTAAAGCCCAGCTGTGCTTTGTCTCTGCTGAAATTGCATGTGAAAGTATGTCAATAGATGTAATAAAAACATACCTCTTCTGGCAGCAATATTGTGGTGGCTGCTTTATACAGACAGAGCCAGAAAATTAAAAAAAGGACTGAGTCTAGAATTGTTCTGTTTTAGGGGCACTTTGGAAATTTGCTAGTTACATGTTTTGCATTTTTAAATACTGTAAAGCTCTGGCACACAGAAAATGTGCCAACAGTAGCTGCCTTGCTTGCTCTCCCCAGCCAGCATATCAGAGATCTTGTCAGAATACAAAGTTATGCACTGGAAATCTTTTCTAGATGTCTTAGATTTCTGATAATATTCCTCCATAGTGCCCAGAACCTGGGTTCACAGGGTTTTTAACCACAATAATCAAGCTTGTGGTAATCCTCCTGGAATGCAGGGAGTCTGTCCTGTACAGTGTCAGGGCTGGCATTCAGAATATCATCTCCTGCTCATCTAATGAAGGGGAGAGGGAAGGGGGAAGAAAAAGTGACCCCAATATGGGCAAAGGAAAAGGGGATTAAAAAAAAAAATCTTGTTAATAGTTCTTCTAGGTGGTGCTGCCCAAATCCCAAGCATTTCTTGCTGCACAAGTAGGAGGCAGCTCCAAGCAGGAGTGAGGGGCCCTTGCCCATTCTTGCCATACTGGAACCACGTGCAGTGCTGGTGGGTGTGGGGAAATGCCCTGAGTGAAGCAAAGGCCTCAGGTTCTGCTCCTTGGCAATCCCAGATTGCTCCAGCCCACTCAAGGCAGATTTGCACAGGTGCATCCACACTTGAGAAGCAGCCCAAGGACAGCCTGAAGCAAGCAGGAGACCTTTAAAGTGTTTTCTCTAATCTCTTCCATTTTAGGACTGGATATACAATAAAGTTGTTGAAAAATCTGAGGAACTTGATCTCCAGAAGGTGACGATGTAGGAAGGACAAATTATGGATTAGCAATGCTAATCCAGCATGGGTAAAATTTCAAATTCTGCCCAGCATGTGTTTTCCTTGTAGGTGACCTCCACAATCCAACAGCAGCACAAGCTCCTCTCTTGCAAGGTAAGGTCACAGGAGCCTTTTCTGGCTTCCACAGTTTCTCCTTGTAAACCCAAACAACCCAACAGTACTGATGGCCTTGGATGCACAGCTCCAAGGAAATTTTCTCCTTTTATCCTGGCCAGCATCTCAAGGTATGTTTGTACCTTATGTATGTACCTCAGGCCTTTTGCTGCCTCTCATTCTGCTCCTACTCTCAGACACCATTCAGGGGGCTCTTTTTGGAGACTCCTCAGCTTTACCTTATCTCCCTAAACCCCTGCACCCTTACCTGTGCTGTACCAGTCTCCAAACTCTGCTTGGAAGCATACATGCCTGCATTTTGGATCAGTATCTCTCTGTAAAGTCATACATAGAATGTACTCTTCAAAACATTATTAGTTTCAGCACTAGGCTGTTAGGAAATGACTGAGCTAAGTTTGTTTATTCAAAACCATGTCACATACCACTTTTAATCTCACAATTTCTTGACTGGTTTCAGTAATTTGATTTTGGGCTTGAAGGCTGAGTTTCATGGGACTACAGAGATTATCATAGTTTTTTTCACAGAAAGATGAATTTGTGTTCATTAACATTTGTAGAAACAAGGGCTAATTCATATGCTGTTTGAAAATCCAGGAATATTTGTGAGCTTTACCTGTAGAAATTTATTTTAAGACAGCTGGATATCACTTTTAACAAAGGAACACTGGGTGAGACTCACAATCAAATTCTCAACTTATGGCAAGGTGCGCTGCTTCACAAAACATCAAACACAAGCTCCTTTGTGAGGAGGAGTGCAAATTTTGTAGAGAGGTAGCAGCAGCACTTGATCCATCTATCACCCAACCTCCTCCCAGAGAAGTCTTCAGTCCCAGCTGGGCCTGAGGCACTGCTCTGTCCAACACAGCTCATGGACTTTCCAGGAGTCTTGCTGGTTAAAACCACATTTTGGTATGTTATGTACTCAGCCTTCAGCCTAATGAGCAGGAGATTTGTTTTCATTACATGATCAAGAGAGAATTGATACAAACTTGCTGCCACAGGAACGGCTTTTGGAGTTACACTTTCAACTTCCTATCTCTCATTCCAAAGTATTTCTGCATACTTTGCAAATGACTAGAAAAGCTCATGCTTCTAGCATGCTCTGGATTCTGATAGGAGTGGGGTAAAACTAAGCTTTCAACTGAAAAGTAACAGTGGATCACAGCTCTCAAAAGACCAGTTATATCCTTATTAACTCAGTTCAAATCATTTGAAGCAACATTTAATCATGTATCCACAAGGAAGCTCTTTCAAATTTCCTCATCACCCACAGTAATGAAAAAGCATCATACTGGCAATGGTTTGGGCATAGCCAGGTTTCACATCATCATCAAAACACTAGGAAACAGTCCTTAGTTCCTTCCAACCAGTGAGATGTAAGACAAGGGGGCTGTAGTTATGTTTTGCATTTTCCAAAACTGCTTTAGTGGCTCTTGGACCTAAATGTTATTTTTAGAAGTGCCTTGGCTGCACAGTCCTCAGAAGTCTTCAAGTGCAGAGTAGTTATTAAATCAATTGAAGTCAGAAGAACTAATCTCCCTGAAAAGCTTGGCTGGAGGAGCATACATCTACACTGACTTTGATTTGGAAGTACCTAAGTTGCTGTAAGGCTTAGCACTCAGGAAAATTTATTCTTAAACAAAAGTTCAAATGTGACAAAGACACTGAAGCAACTCCTCTGTAAAGTGGAATTAAAGAGACACAGTGGTGGGAAGGAGGGGGAACAGGCACCAGTCTGTCAAGCATAATAAAAAGCCAAAGCAAACCAGCATTTGAGGCCAAGACAACTCTTACCTACAATTACTAACATACTTAGGTAGAGGATCAGTAAAAACATCACTTTTTCAGAAAAAAATAACACATTCCAAACTGCAGATCTACTACTTTCTGTTGAAAGAAACCTATTATCTAGCCCAACATTTGAAGCACCTCCAAATGTTGGGCTAGATAAACTCTGCATTTTTAAATTTTAATTTCATGTCTTTTTGTCACTTCCAGGTGGACTTGTCTGACCAATACAGCAGGGAATGTCACACAGCATGTGTTACAAACATGGTGCAGTTTGATACCCAATTAGTCTTCAGATATTTGGAAAAGAAAACTCTACCTGTTTTCAGCTGTGTTGTAGCAAAGCCCTAACATGATTCACAGCAGGTTTTTTTGCTGCTACTTTCAGCTTCCACACAGCATATGTGTCAAAGGACAGACAATAAATTCTGCCAGTAAATACACAGCCCTCCAAGTCCCAGCTGGGCATCTCCATCCTCCCAGCCCACGTAGAGCAGCACATAGGCACAGGGTCTGTAAATTCAAGATGCCACTTTGTCCCATCATGAGCCCCCAGCTAACAGCTCTCACATATTTCCCTTCCACCCATTGTGCACCTTGGGAGCAGAGCAGCTCAACCACTGGGAACCAGCCTGGGAGATTAGGTAAGGCTGACCTGACCTATTCCTACAGATTTCCAGGCACTGAAGGCACTTTAGCTGGTGGGTGTGGAAAAGATCCAAATATTAATAATAAATATTACTGTACAATAGGTAGTTTTCAAAGGAAATGCTCTAAGGATAACTCAGCTCTGTCCCATGCAGCATCTGGAAAGATGACTGAGAAGGACAAAATTCTAAGCTCCCAGGCCTAGACATGAACCTCAGCCAGGTACAGTGGCAGTAACCACAAAAGCTGCCTCTTCAGTAGACATGAATCAGATTCCAGCAAAAGGCACTAACAAATTTGTAACAGTTATGTACTTATGTGAATTTTAAATCAAGCCATCCCGAAGAATGCTTACATCTGTGGCTTTCTGAGTACTTAGCACTGCTGTGAAAAACTGAAAATGGAGAGATAACAGTCCAAGACCATCAGCTGCAACACAGGATGACAACAAATCGTTCAGATCAGCGATACTGAAAGCAAAAAGCCAAAGTCTCTTAGTGTTTTCATAATACAAATAGGTTGGATTTAGTAGACAGAGGTCACAAAAGTTGTGGCTTTCCTGTGTTCTTACTGTATATGGAACTAGGCTTTACCATAGCAAAAATAATTTTACCTTTATGCTTCATGGCACTGAAGAAAGTTGTGTGTTGAAAAAGACTTTGTTAAGCAACAAGATATCAATTTAACTTATGTCAGGGCTAAGGCTGCTGAGCATGCTTTAATGCTTTATCCTGTTAATTAGATAAGCTGCAAATAAACAAATCCATAGGTAGAGCTCAAAAGACTGGCCTATCCTTTAGCTTTTATAAAGCACCTCCCAACACAATTCAGTGATGATAGCAAAACTATTTTCATTGCACTATGTATGATACCAAAACTATTTTCATTGCACTATGTATATGAAAGAAAAAAAAAACAAAAAAAAAACAAAAAAAAAAAAAAAAAAAACAAAAAAAAAACCACCAAACAAAACAAAACAAAAAATCCCACTACCATCACGCTCTGCTATTTGCTGGTAAATGCTCTGGATGCAAGTATCCAGAGATTTTCTGTTTTGTCTTTGGAGCTAGAACCTCATTTAATGCTAAACACCATGACCACTACCAGCTCTCCAGATGCTGCACAATGTAGACTAGAAGGATTATTTCCCCAGTATGTATCACCTCATACAGGCAGGATAGTTTCACTCTATATTTCTTGGTGTGTTTTTGTGATATGATCCTACCTTAAGCATTTTTACTTCTAACCCTTGTATAAAGCACAAGAAAATTTCACAGGAGTTATGCCTTCTGCTTTATGCTTTAAAATAAATCTTCACCCTCTACTAGTTTTCCCAGCAGAGGTAGTCAGTGGAAAAAAGCCTGGTATTTTAGGCAGTAATTGTGGTCTCATGCATATCAAGTTGACTCTGGAGTAATTCAACTAAAATCAAAAGAACCATATTCATGCTACTGCTGAATTTGAATTAACAGTAAGGAAGACTGATGAAAACTGCCTGTTGGAATCTTCCTGCCTAAACTGCTAATGAGGAAGGAAAAAAAAATCCAACTAACCAGCTTTAGTTTTCAGATTATGAAGGGGTGAATCTGTAAATCAGAAGCAACCTTCCCTCTCCTCCCATGTCTTAAACTGAGACCTACACACAGCTAATATGAAATAAAAGCCTACAAAATATGAAATCTTAATGCTCATTTATTTTTAGAACAGAGAGAAAAGCTTCTAAAAGCATTCTTGTAAACAAAGATCCATCTTCACCCCGAAGTAAGGCAAAAGAGCTACCTCTATGAAACACTGCAAAAAAACCATTTTAGAGTCATATATCTGGCTTAGGACAGCACTATGCTTACCATTAAATGTTGACTCTGGTATTCCCAACAGAACTTCCTTAAATATGGTGTGAACAAGTACATAGAGATGAGACTTGCCAAGATTTTAGGGCATTTTTCAGTTGTAATTATCTGCTGAGTGTTAAATACACCAATGGAAACACCAGAGCCAGAAGCCTCCTTTTGTTACAGTTTTAAGATGGAACAGGAGAATGAAGAGTTAACTCCCCAGGAGAACATGAACATCCCAAAGGCAGAGCTGGGAACATTGTTGTTGCCTGGCAGGATCCTGAGGTGAGCATCTGCCTCTTACTGAGCAGAGAGATGCCCATGTTATATATAGAAGGACATGCTGAGCAGAAAGGTGAATTAACAACTTCCCCTCTACTACAGCTGCAAATTTCAGGAAGATTTCTGTACCAGTCTAACTGGGATTCTTGGATTTAGGTTTGTGTGTCAGGCTTTTCACATACAATGAAGCTCCTTCTCCTGCCTTTTAGTACTAGGGAGCTCTGGAGAAATCAAAGCTATATACTCACAAAAGAAGAGGGTTTAAACCAGGGATTCAGACACGTGCCATCAATCACCAGCAAGCAAAGATTTGGGTAAAAAGGTGAAGCACTATAATTTATTTCCTCAACATGATTTCTGGCTAAGGTACCCTGAAGTGGTCATGAATATAAGATGCTTAAATGACCATAAAATAATTAATTTTTAAATATGAAGAATGATTTAAAGATTAATTATTCACAATCCCCTTCCTACCTGCAACCCATTTTTTAATCTGCCATTTTTCCTTGTCATCCTCAAAACCACTCATATTCCAAGACCATTGCAGCTATTCCATTGTGCTGTCTTGTGTCTTCACAGCATTAGGAATTAGGAAAAAAGCAGACAGTGTGACAAATTTAACAAGTATTTACAACCAGCTACACTAGCAACAAACAAACTGTAACTCTTTATCACAGAGCTCTTGTAGCTGAAATGCTCCATGGATAAAAATTGTATTAACTACTAGAGCTTAGTGCAGTAAGAGAAGGGCTGAGAGCACAGTGTTAATTTACATGAACACTGCATTTTGATAATTGCTGTAGCAGTGTAAAGCTAACACTACAAGTGAGGTCATTGAGCTGAGCTCTCACTTAACAGAAATACAAATATCTTGAGGGATGGAAATGCACAGATAAAGTAACCAGGCAATCCTGCAGTCATTTACTGAGCCATGGCAATCGATGCAGGACTGAGGCATTTTGAACTGCTGCTCTCAGGCTGGATGAAGTTACTCCCCTTCTGATGTGTCTCATTTTCACAGTGTCACCAAAGGGCAAAGAAGAGGGCTGATGCAGATTTAGGGAGGCAGAGAGACATTGGTGCCTGAAGGTGGCCATGAGCCAGAAGAAAACCTTGACAACAAACAATCTCCATCCCACTTGGGGCATATGCCATGAAATGGAATTGTTGCACACAAGTTATCTGGAGCAAAAGGCCCATACAGGATTGCCTCAGTTGACCACTTTTTGAAAGAACAATTGTTTCACTTACCTGCACAAGCTGACCTGATCTTGCTGCAGCCCACAGAATAATGGCAAATAAATAATAGAATAATCAGTAAAATAGGTAAATTATAAACAGCTTGTGGTTGAGAGTAAATTCATTTTAATTTCGAGGGGAAAAACAAATCTGTGTTGGTCTATCATCAAGACCACTTGAAACAAAGGAAAAAACTAATTTAAAATTCCTTGAATGTTGTCAATATTTAATTGACTTCAAGGACAAAATTAGACAATTTGCTTGTACATTCCCAGAAAACACATTCTGGATATCAAGAGTACATCTACTGAGTTTGGAGAGGGAATACCTTATTCTCTGCTTTCTGTGTCAGCTGGGCAACAGAGCCCAGAGAGTATCTGAAAACACAGGCCTACCTGGGTGAGCAGTGCAAGCACAGAAGCAAAAGCTGCTAAACCATGCATCACTTGTGTCAGAAAACACAGATTAGAAACACCCAGGCAGCTACATCAACATGCAAAATCTGCAAGGACAGGGATCTCATTTGCTAAGCCCTGCTCTGCTTTTCTGGGATGTATTCTCAGGCCAGTAAGCAGCCACCCAAGGGGAGGAAATCTGATCAGCACAAATCTGAAGGAGTTACCTACCGGCGTGGTCATGGAGATCAAAACCATCCTGCCAACCCAAGCTGATGCTGAGAGATGCAGCCCTTCTTTGCCTTGTACCTGGTCTAGAGCAATGTAGAGACTGGGAATGGAAAGATTTAAATCTTGTAACAGCCTAGCTGTTCTCCTTGCTCCCCTGTTTTAAGCAAGCTTCCTGAGCAGCTGCTGAAGGGGATCTCTCACAATGCTCCTTTCAGGTAAGCTTCACTGGTGTAGCAAAGCATACACAGAAACAAGTCTGCAACTACAAAAAGATCTCACAGAACCCCATCTTTTCAAATTGGTATATCTTTAACAGCATATTTCCTTTTCTAGAAGGAAAAAAAACCTCTCAAAACATTTCAATTTCATAAAACTGTAAAAAGTTCTATAATTACTATGCCTTGTCAGAAAGTTTTTGCCTGTGTTCAAATTGCCTTATTTAACAAAGTGCAGTTTAGTGCAATGAGATATAATCTTTCCACATGCTTCTCTGGCCCACTAAAACTAGCAAGGAATATGATCTGATGCATGGCTGCTATACCCTCTGTCCCACCTGGGCTCTGCTATTCAGTGTAACATAAGCAGCGTTGCAAATCTTTAACATGACTGTTACTAACACCAATATACACATCTTGCTAAAAACCATCTTACTAATCTTACTAATTCCTTTCAAAACCAGCATATACCCACACCTCTCTGGAGGGATCCATTTGTACACATGAACTCTGTACTCTCCAACTTGTTTCCTCTTCTTCTTCTGTTGCTGGCTGAGACATTTTGGAGAGGGCAGGATCCTGCCAGCCTCACTGACTCCCTGCTCCCCCCTCCTGGTGGGGCAACCTCCACTGGCAGAGACTGGGCTTCACTCCCAACCAGTGTGGGATTTCTCCTAGAGCTGATTTCACATCTCCTGGGAGAGAAATATAATGAGAACTGGCTACGAAGCAGTCATTTCCATTTGTAAATGGGCTAGCACAAAGGAAGAAATGAGAACAAATTTCCATATGTACAGTCTCTGCTAAACAATCATCTCTGCAAATCCCTCCCCAGCATGTGTGGTGCTCGCTGCCTTTATGGGATCAGCCACACAACCAGAATAATTGATTAATCATCATATCAGCTCAGAAGATCCAAGAGAACAGAACTGGATCTGATCTGATTTCAGATCACAATCCATGTGCAATGATGTGGCTACACAGATTAGTCATTTTACAGATAAATATGGGCTAATAAATGAAAGCTGCATCTCAAGCAGGCCCAGACTGCGATCAAATACCTTTGCTTACAATCACTACATGTCAAAACAACACTTCCCCACATCCTCATTTTTAAACTGAAATACCAAGATGCCCAGTCAAGAGAGCACGGTGGCTACAGAGGTTGGCTGGGCATGGGCAAAGCCAGTGTTGAAGAAGGATGGAGTGCAGAGTGTCCATAATTTACCCTGACTAGCTGGAGAGCCAAAAGATTGCCTTTCTTTCTGCCAGGTTGGGGGCAGGGGGACAGGGTACATGACTCACCCTGCCAAAATAGGCTGTTTTTCTCCTGAAGGCAGTATCACTCCTGATCTTGACAAGGAGAGTAATGCCAATTTCTTTGGCAATAATTAGCATACATAACAGAGAGGACAGAGGGTTCATTTTCTTCCCTTCTCCTTTATTTTCAGTTGGCTCTTCTACTGATTTGACATGAATTATTACTAAAAATCAACGCCTCATGCTGAAGTAAATATTCTGGATGAAATGGAAGAGCTTTGCAAATTTTATGCATGGTCACTGAATGCAGCTGATTTTTGCACAGGAAATGGACATTTAAGAAGAAAAGTATTAGTTTGTTTTACTGGTTCTTTTCCCTATTTGACAATCTTAAAAGCACAATCTGGTTGCACAGCCACCATATATCACCTAACTAATTCCTTTCAAAAAATCTTTTGAACAGATACTGGGACATCCAGGATAGATTTTGAAAGTTTTGTTTGGATCAAATTTTGCAACACAAGTTTAACATTCTTCACATCTGCTCACACTGTAGTCATCATTCATATGGGTCAAAACTGCTCTTGATAAGAAGTCCTTTTTCCCCTTTGAAGAATTCCTTTGCATTGGGATTTGCCTCAGTGTTCACTTTTCTGCAGAACTGCAAGATAACTATGGATGAAAGACCTTCGTCTGTCCTTCAGTGAGTACTGGCCTCAAGTGAAGAGCTCAGCTGCAGTCAAAGTTTGTTGTAACAAAGAAGCCTGATTAAATAAGTGAAATTTACCATTTGGCAGAGTCCTTCAGCCCTTCATAAAAGTCGACGACAATACTAAATGTTTTGATCAGAAACTGTGCTTAAGTCTTTGACTTGCATCCTAGATGACCTTTCAATCACATTTGAATACATTTCAATTACCAAGGGATAAAAATTACCCTGGCAGATGTAGCAAGGTCATTACCAACTTACTAACATCTCTACCTTCCCTTTTGCTGAAGTCCCTGTAGCTTTTATGGCTTATATAATAAATATAATAATAAACTATTCTTTTATTCTGCAGAGAGTGATGTACTTAATTTGTTTTAAATCCTAACCTGAACTACAACAGATGTTATAATTGTTGGGTAGAATACTTGACAAGCTGTGGCATCATTTGTGTCTCCATTTTGATCTGCTACTGGAGGCCTTAAAACACAATAAATGGAAGGACAAGAGCAAAAGGGTGACTCAAATGCATTGGCATCACTCTAGACAAAAAATATGAAACACTTAAGAGTTTAAGTGATCAAGTAAATCTTCAGTAAAAAGGAAGACATGTCTCAGGTGGACTGAGAACAAAACTAGGGAAACAGCAACAGAAAAGATGGGAAGCAAGAATCAAACTCACAGATTTGAAAAAAAAATATCTCTTCACTAAAAAAGAAGACATAAGAGGCTTCCTCAGCTCATCAATACTGATCTAACAGTTCATTTAGAATATGGGCAAAGAATGGGCACTATATGTCACCTCAGATGACAAATTATCTTAATCAAGTACATTACGAGAGACTAAAACATTCAAGTACTCCTGTTAAAAAAATACTTTTTTTAAAAAAAGTAGACTGTAAGAAAGATTCAATGAAAATATATTTTTTCAAATCTGAATTGGTTACTTTTAGCCATAAAAGTAAAGAAAGCTTGTATGTCAACACAAGCACATAAGAGTGCCTTCAGCAGGGACAACAGCCAGCTCAGCTTGCCTCGTGCCTTTGGTGCATTCCTGCATCCCATACGTGCAGAATGGATACCAAAGGTCATGTGGCAAGAGAGACCCCCAAAAATGATCAGTGTGTAATACCAAGTTAGGACTAACTAGGGTGGCCTTTACCAGATAAAAAAACAGGTCCAGTCTTTTGAGCTTTCTTTCAGAGCTAATGATGCCAGTTTTGTTTCAGTGTGAAGACTTAAGACAGTCTACAGTGAGGAGTTGTAGGCTTGGCACAGGTTGACCAGCAGCTTAATTATAGCTGTCATCTCATTAAGGCAGAAAAATTTTATTGCCTTCCTCTTGGAGATGTAAGTGGGCTTAATCTTGTATCTCAATCAGGCTTACCAGAACATTAAATACAAGTGCTGTCAGTAGCCAACTTCTTTGATGAAGGCAGCAGTACATGAAGCTGAATTGAATTAATGATTAAATTACTCCTGCAGAACTCACACGATGGTAGAAAAATTCTGTAAGAAGTCTTAAGTAAATGTTAACATTTTCAAAAAAATAACCACTGTCTTTGACTAATGGAGATCTAATCACACTATACATTAATTTGGAATAATCCATGAACTGTCATGGAAGTAATTTGTGTTATCTAAAACCCAGTACAAATTTGTCAAAGTACTACATGTAATACAAGGTCTTGATGTAATTAACTTCAGTGATTAAAACTCTCATAAACTGTGTGTCCTTGGCCAAGCACAGCACTGCCATGGTCTCAGTTTCAGGAGATCTGATGGGTCAGCACTTACTCTGGTAACACAAGTGCAGGAAGGTTACTGCAGGCAGACCTGTGCAGTTGGATGCACCCCTGTGCCTGCCCTGAGATAAAATCATACATTATGTAACACCACAGACAGTTGGGAAGATACAGAAAGTGCAAAGTGCAAGCAAGACAAAAAATTCTAAAACACTCCTTATTTTCTCAGAATCATGCTGAAGACTTAGCATTCTAAGACCTGCCACAGACCCAAACATCTGGGTCTGTGGCAGGTCTTCCTTCTTTTTTCACTTTGTCAGTAGCCATGCTCATTGAAGCACCTCCAGACCATGTTGTAGCAACAATGAACATTCGATGGGGTAGTAGTGATTTTGGATTAGATTCTCAAAGGAAAACATGCTTCTCCCCAGGAAACTTCAGCTGGAGGCTCCCTCTGGAGCTGCCCCCAGTGCTGGGCACAGCTCTTTGCCTCCCCTGAAAGGAAATTAGAATCACTGCATAAACACCCCAGCATTTTCTGTAACCTCACAGCTTGCACACTCTACTGTAGCAAAATGGAAGAGAATGGTCCTCTCCCTGCTCCCCAGACTACATTTGGTTTTCACTCAGTAAATACTTGAAGTAAATAGATTTTCCAGTATGGCCCAGAACTGGCAGAAGCTACATGCTTCCAGATGCTTCCAGATAGCCTTTAGCACTCCCCAGGAGGCATCAAGAGCCCAGACCATGGAGAAAAACATCTCACTATTCCACATTACCTGAGCAGTGGGCAGCAAAGGTGAGGGCAGATTTTCAGAGGAAGAGAAAAAACACACAAATGAAAACAAAAGCATCATAAAGGACCCCTAACCTATGCATGACAAACACACTAAGACAGACAATCCTGGAGGGAAAAAAGAGGGATGCAACCAGAAGAGCTACTTCATCTCATGAGATATATCTTGACAATTCTTCTAGACTGTCAAAGCAAGTAAATGCTGACTCTATCTCTTAGCTTCTCCTGTCCTCATCTCACAACCTTTCATCAGCAATATTGTTACTTACAAAAGAAGTATGAGACAGATCTTGTGTGTTTGACTGCACTGCAGGAGCCAGCTTCAGTGAGAGACAGAGCAGCAATGCTTATCCCAGTGAAAAAGAAGACACCTTTGCATTACTGACATTTTTAACAAGGACTTGACCTTTCTAAATCTGGCATAAGTCAAACAAATTGAGAAATGGCTAGTTCATGGCAATCCCTTTTATAGACAATACAGTGGATTTTTCATATGCTGCTGCCACAGAAGACTACTGGCAGCTCAAGAAGCACAAAAACCAAAGCACTGAAAGGATTTTCTAACACTATTTTAGTGTCAGAAGTTTCTGCTTTGTGACCACTTCTTGCTCATCTCTCTGTGCTTACTGAGCTCCACTCACAAACCCCAAAGAATGTGGTGTCCCAGCAGGGCTGTGGAAAAGCACATCACAGGGAGGAAGGAATGTGAATTACTACTGACTGACATCAGGCACAAGAGCCAAAATCTACTCCCAGTTCCACTACTGACTTACTACTTCTCCCCATCCCTTTGTTTCCCTCTGCTATTTGTAAAGCAACTGGAATCACAAAATTCTTCAAATGTTGAGGTCAAAAGTACAATAGAGGACAACAAGAGGATACACACATCTAGTGCCATATTTTGCTGCTAAGAAACCTGGCAATCTACTGTAACCTTAAAGTGACCAAAGCAGATTCAAATGAAGTTAGGAGAAGAAACCATGCTCACTTGCTCTCTCCTCAGGAGTAACAACTTTTGACAAACCAGGTTTATAAGGACAGGTGTTTTGGCACACTTTTGAGCAATTTTGTCTAACGTTGCTAAGTGCAAGAGACATTTTAGTGAAATAAAGACAGGTGCTATTTAATTTTTATTTTCAGAAACAGCATCATGATGTAAAATTAGCATTATCAGGTGAATGCAAATTTAATGTTAAATGCATCATTAAACAGGTTAGCTCACACAGTGATGTGCACGGAGCTTCATGATAGTGTCACCATCAGGCTCATTGGAAAGGATTCCTGAGAAACAACAGAATTATCTTGCTGCCACTAGAAAAGGGTTTTAACTGTGGTTGCTGTGATTGGGACAGCATTTATGTTCAGCATAAAGCAGAAAAATGGCATCAAATGCCCTAGCAAAGCTCTGTGTCCCTTATGACTAAGCTGCACACCAGTATAAAAAGGTTCAATCCCTGTTTTACATAGTTGTGCTGGTAAAAGCTACAAGTACATTCATGACACTATATGCTGTTTCAGCCCAAGGAAGAGTTTTACTGAAATGGTACAAGGCATGGATTTATGTGAGGTGTCCTGGTGGTACAGTCTGTGGGCATTCCTGCCCTTGCAAAGGTGCCCTTTGCGTAGGTATGGTCCCAACCACACAAAGTGAGAGCACAGAACCAAGCCTCAGCTGGGTTCTGGCAGAAGTCCCTTCATGGTTTTACCCTCTTTGAAAAGTGGTCCTCCAAAGGAATCCCAGACCAACTCCAGACATTCTTTAGGAAGCCATTAGTCCTTGAGAAATTCGGCATCTTCAGGTTACTTTGCATCACTCAGGGATAACCTCTCCTAAGTGCATGGACCAGAGCTTAATTATTTACATAATTAAATACAGCAGCTCTCCCTCTAACCAGGGCCTCTGTCCCTTACACCAAGGGCAGCCATTAGTAATGTCCCCCAGGAAGCACTGTCATGCTGCTATCAAGTAAAAATTAACTTTGGGCTCCTTTAGATTTTTTTCTTTGTTTGCTTTGTTTTGCAGCATGACCCAGAATAAAAGAAAGGCATTGAACTGTTTATGGGTAAAAGACACAACTGCCACCACACAAGCTGAAGCAGCTCAATAGCTGAAAACAGCAACTTCCTGCAGAGAGTTGATGTGACAAAACTTGGACTCATTTTTGGAGTCAAGCAACAGATCTTCAGGCCAGCACAGAGCAGCAAGGGCATTGAAAGAGGCTGTGTAAAATCCAGCATGCAGCTTACCCAAATTAGCTTTTTGTGAGACAGCCTCACAGCTTGGAGAAGGTTTCTTAAAAACAACACCTTGATGGTGCTTTTTAAGGCTATGAAAGTGTCTGCAAAAGAAACAAGGCTGACTGCAGTAAATAGAAGGTTTAACATATCTAGGATAGGCTCCTACTAAAATTTTCATATGACATAATAAGGCTCAGATTTAAATCCTTTGGTCTTTGTAGAAAATTAGCTTACCTGACAAAAGAAGACTCAGACATTTAAATCTGGTACTGACAAAATAGTGGGGATTTGCTACCAATTTTAAAGGAAATATGACTGGGTTGCCAGGGTATGATGCTCTTTATTGTACAGTGACAACCACTCCCAGCAACTCAGTAATTGGAGGGACTTGGCTTGAAAGTAGGGGAAATATTCATGCCTACCTCATGAAATGAGGCAATACACATTGCTTGCTTGCAACAGTCCTTTCAGGACTTCCCACTTATGAGTACATGACAGGACCTTCTCTCACCATTCTCCCCTGCCCCACCCTGCAAACTGTCCTCCACGCCATTCCATCTGAGAAAAGGAGTTAATTCAATATTTTTGTAAATAGCAACACTTGAGTGCTAAAATAATGTATCTTTCTAGTAAAACAGTTGGAGTAGAGTACAGGAAAATAAACGACTTTTTGTCTACTTCAGTGAAAAAAGGACACAATTTTGCATAGATCAAAATACTTCTGTCAAATTAATTTGTTTAACAAATAACTGTCAGACTTCTGGAAAGTGTTAGATCTCCTAACTTCCATGAAAAGCATTTAGAAAACAAAAGGTGACACCTGTGTGCTCTGAATCTGCAAATTTCACTTGAACCAATTTTGCTGTAATTTCTCCATCTACTCGACTTCCTTACTGCAGCATTCGGTTACCTTTCAGCTACAAATTTACCTATCTTCAGAATCCTGCAAATGGAAATCATCTCATCCTTTCACCACCCTCCTGCTCTTCTCCAAACCTGCCAAGCTCTGCTGCATGCTTTTTTACCATTAACTCTTACTCTCATGAACAAAGTGGACCACCAAGCACAGGATGTGAGCAGAGCAGCAATATGTGCCCCCCCCAGGCAAAGATTTCTTCTTCCCCAAAACCAGAGAGAGAACAGGACAAAGTCAGAGTCACCTTTACAGTCCAGTGGTGTCTGCTCCAGGCTGCATCTCTGTCTAGACCACAGTGCATCACCTGCAAGCACTGACAAGCAGGACAGAAAGATGCAAAGAAGTCACAGCATTCACCAGCATTAAGGCTTTGTCCTGCATCCTGACACAGTTTCACTTCAGACTCTGTAAATAACTTAAATAACATTTACATATCAAAAGAACAAAACAGCCCTTGCTAACTTCAGCAGGAATTTCTGAGTAAGAAAAGAGTGGTCAATTCCCACATGACAAAAAGCCAAATGCTGACAGAGGCAATTGTTCTTCACCTCTGAGGCACAAATCTGAAGTGCTCCCCACACTTCCCTTCTCCTTTTCCTCATCTCCAACTAAATGTCAAGCCTTGCCTCTAGCCTTTGAAAGAAGCCTGCCAACCTGGCAGTATGTACTCCAGCCCCACACTTAGAGATGCCTGAAGGGTTTTGTCTGAGTGGTTTCTTCTAGGAATTTGCCTGAGGGAAAGGAGAAATAAAAACTAAAAAAAAGCAGCCAAAAAGCAAATAAACAATTAATGGTCCTGTAGCAAGAAATGTGAGGTCCTCCTAACCATACTAATACATCAATTCATTTTTTAAAGGTTTATTATAATACAGAAATGTTAATGTTATTCTTCAGTTTTCTAATATCACTGTTGGAAAAAACTAAGGGTATGCAGTCTTATTTCAGCATGACTAAATGCTTAGGGTTGACATGTATAGAAATATTTAGGTTAAACATATTATTTCAAAGTTACTCTGCCTCTCAGTTCTTATTCACTACCTGCTTTTTACTAGTAGGTGGGAAAACTGCTCATAGTTCTCCTTGAGCTCATCCCACTGGAGTAGATTTGAAAGACACCAGATTTCTACAAGGTCTGGTAGCTTTTCTTCATATGGCAACAGGGAAGTCTATCCCAGGATGCCTAAGCAGGACTCACTCAGCCAGTGAGATGTGTTCAAAGTCTCACTCCTTGACTCTCCTGGCCATTTAGGCATCACCTGCACTCAGGGTTTTGCCTTAGTATGTTTCAGGTGCTTGGGTACTTCTGATTTGGAAAAAAAAGTACCAAAAGTAATTCTCCAGTGACCAAAATCTGCAGCCTCTTTGGAATTTTCTTTATCACAGGAATCAGTCACTGATTAGGAAACAGCAGTGGAGAAGACTGGATAGCCTTGAAAAACCAAGCACACACAGAGTACTGTGAACCCAGCTTTCCCCTCATTCTGCATGCAAAGCACACAATCCAGCTAAAAACAACAGAGAGCCTCACATCTACTTCTCCTACGTGCTCTTGGAACTGCCATTAAAACCTAATTTTTACCCTCTGATCTTTCCAATCTTCCTTCCACTTTAGAAGATCTCTGGAGGTGGCAGGAGCAATCACCATCAGACTCTCTTAAATGAGCAGCTCCAGGCTTTTGAAGTTTTGCTGAACACAGAAATACATTGACACAAACAGCCCTGGAAACACAGAACTAAAAGATGGCTCACAGTAAAGGAAAAGGGTCTTTTCAGGAATTATCAGGAAATTGTATACAAAGCAACTTCTACCCAGGATTGTTTCCTACAAATTAACATGACAGTAATAGTGTAACAGTCAAAATGGAAACTGTATTTTCTGTTTCTGAGAAAAAGAGGTGCTCTCTGTTAGTTTTGTGAATTCGGGTAGGCATTAGTTCAGCCCCCACCTTGGAGGCAGAGTCCTCAGGCTGGCACATGGCATGCCAGAGCAGAGCAAGGAAGAGAAGTCCTTCCAGTTTCACATTAGGAGGATTTTTTCCTCCATGTGATTTTACATGGTAAGTCCAGATTGTTCACCAGTCACCCACTGACCTTTCTAAATCCTCTTTAATACTTAATTCTGCATTTTATAATTTTAAGCCAAGTCCGTGCAGCAGGAGACCATGTGTGAAGAAGATAAAACAGAAAGCTTAACAAAAACCAGCCTCCCATGTCCACAACTCTTAACCCAAAGGATTCAAGACAATAAATGCCCAGCATTTAAATACAGCTCCAACATCAAAGCACTTTACAGACCCCACATATGCTGCAATAAAAGACTTGGGGAACATAAAATGCTCCTCTGTCAGGATGACCTGTCAGTAATTCTGGTGTAAGTACTCCCTGTCAAGAGACTTGCAGCAGCTTCCCTGAGGGCCTGCTCCTTATCTCACCAATATCCCTGTAAAAATCTTTCAGACTCTGTACCTAATTGAGCAATTGTTGTGTGCAGAAGCATCATGTGGATGTGGAAGGAGCATCCAGATGGACAATGAACGTGTATGGTATGTACATCCATTGGCAGAAAGCAGCCACAGAATCTCACTGGAATTTCCTTCCATGTAGGATCTTAGAAAGCAGAAAGAGGAGGTGCAGGCACAAGGTGTAACAGAGAGGAGAACTTACATAGCGCAGTGAAGGAAGGAGACTCAGAGGAGGAAGAGTTCAGACTTCAGACTGGAGATGCCAATGGAGCAAAACCAGTGGACACCAGCACTTGCTGATGAAAGATACAGTCCAACATTCAAGAACCATTCCTTTTAACAGCTGCATCCACAATTGCATGGAGATGAAGGAATTAATTTTGAATGAATTTTTACCATGTAAATGATGTTTTAATGCATTTTACATTTTAAACAAATTCCTTTAAAATTTAATAAGAACCACTGGTGAATTTATTGAATACCTGATATTTTTGGTAATCTGTTGAAGAAATTTATATAAGAAATATTGTATTAGTGAATCATGCTGTAAAGTTTAATAAGTTAAAAGGTGATGATTTTTTACGAATGTAGGAATGGAATAAGTAAGAGCTGTAGCTGTGGATGTCAATTCAAGTTCTATAATAATGCAGTAAATAATGTGATAGAAGTATCTAAGTGAATTCATGCCCTGTGCAAAGTGTTTTTCTACCTAGAAATGCAAGTATTTTTAATTTTGATAATGAAAATGAAGAAGTTTTGTCCTAACTAATTTTCAGATTCTATTTTCTCAGAAAATATGCAGGAGGATATTTTTTAGAAGTAGCCAAAAGTTAGAAACACAATGTGGATCTAAAATTGGTGTCCATCTTCCTCTTACTTACAAAGTACCTACAATGTAGTAGGTCATACTTTCATACAAGGAAAGGCTGGGAGAATTGGGGTTGTTCAGCCTGGAGCAGAGAAGGCTTTGGGGTGACCCAATTGTGGCCTTCCAGTACCTGAAGGGAGCCTGCCTGAAGGGAGGAAAGAAGACTATGAGGAGGCAGATAGAGGCTAAGGGGGAATGGCTTTAAACAGAGGCAGGGCAGGCGCAGGTCAGACAGCAGGTAGAAATTCCTCCCTCTAAGGGTGGTGAGGCACTGGCACAGGTTGCCCAGAGAAGCTGTGGATGGATCCCTGGAGCTGCTCAAGGCCAGGCTGGATGGAGCTCTGAGCAGCCTGGTCTAGTGGGAGGAGTCTCTGCCCATGGCACAGGGATGAAGCTACATGGTTTTTAATGTCCCTTCCAACCCAAACCATTCAACCACTCTTTGAAAGCAAAACTGGCAGAGCTGTAAAGCTCTCAGCGCTTAAGGACTCAGTATGGGCCAGACTTTCTGAAGGTCTTAAATTTCCAAAGGTACTGTCAACTCTTCTGGGCTATTGGAAATCCCTTTTGGTCATCTACTGTCACACTTCACAACAACAATAATCATCATCATCTTCTGCTTTTTGTGTGTGTGATTGCTCAATTTTTCTTACAAAACAGCTGAAGCTTTTTCACAAAATCATTTTAGAGAAGTTCTTTTTCAGTCATGATGTGTAAATATGACAAAATAGAACCTGCTTATCCCATCCATCTTCTAGGAGGTGATACATGATACTCACTTATGCAGAGAAACTTCCTGTTCAGCTTATTTAAACCCCATCATTATATTTTGATTAAACAGTCCAAGAATTGAAACATAGTGCTCAGACACCCATAACTTCCAAGAACACAGCTTCAACATATTTTTAATCAAACCTAGTTAAGACTATTTGCTTCAACAAAGAGTAGAGCTCTGCAATCAATGCTTACTGCATATGTTTCTTTGACCAAACTCATATAATTTAATGCAGTCTCTGCATGAAAACGGACTTTTAAGAAAAGTTCAGCTAAAAATCTGAATCTTAGCATATAATTTCCAAAATTGTGATTTATCATGTCAGACAGAAAGTCTGAAGCAAATCTGGAGAATTCTATTTATAATAAATGGAACCAACCAATAAGCATTACTGCAACCAGTCAATTCTGTGACTGGAATGTCAAACTTCAGAGAACACTGGTAGTCAAATTGCCTCACTGAAGAGAAATTACACGGATTTGAAAGGATTATAAAAGGATGAAATATCCCAGCTGTTCTCATTCTCTTAAGGCACTTTTATTAAAGTATTTGCTGGAGGCAGGGTTGTCCTGATGCTTAATTTTCACAGACACTTTAGAGCCATGTATAAGAGTAAAGCTTTTATAGATTGAAAATTTTCAAGTATGGCAGCAAATACAGAAAGTCAGTATTAGAATTTTTTTCCTTTTTCAGGCATCAAATCAAAGGGTTACTTGTCTTGAGGCCGATTTCTTAAAAATCTGTTGTGTAAATAGAATAATAGATTTTGTCTTGTTTGAGGAGCAAGGTACTGTACTGATCACTAGTTATTATGCACTTGCAATGTTAAGGTTTTTATTAATTTAGTTCATCTGTTTAAACTGTGAGCTTCATTAACACCATTAGAAATGAACTACCAAAAAACCAGTGGGAGCAAAAGTGAGAGAGGTGCATTCTCTGGGCAAAACTGCATTGTGAATTTCAATCAGATAAAGGAGCAGAAAGAAAAAGAAGCAGCTGGATCAAGAATTTTTCTTTCCTTTTTTCTCATGAGCTTGTGCAAAAGCTCATTACCAACTAGCAGCTATTTTTGTAGGGAAAAAGCCAGGGATGCTCTCCAGTTCTTAAGGGAAAACTCTACCTGATACTAATCAATATTACTGGAATGGGATCTCATCACAAACAGGAGTGGAAAGAATAAGGCAGAGCTGCTTTCTCATTAGTGGACTCCAAATCAGATGCTGCATCTAATCTGTCATAATACCAGATTCACTCAAGTGTGTGCACGTTTACACACACACCTGCAAGAGGAGATTTTCTTCTAAACCTGAACAGCTAAACACATTCTGTTATGTGAGAACATTTGACCATGTTTACTGATTTTAAAACATGCCCAGCAAACCTGAAAAGTGAAATAGTCTTGCTCTCTTTCTATTTTAAAGGAAGAACTGTAACAAATGCTTTGTACAGTCATTACTAGATTAAGAAAAATAATATTTTCAAGCACTCAACAGCAGGGTGAAGTGGTAAGGTGAGAGACAGAATAAAAGAGATCTTTTATTATATTAACCACGTTCATTTCATATTCAAGGGGATTTTAATAGATGCCAATCCAAGAGAAATAACTTCAATTACTTTAATTACTTTTCTTTCAAAACTTTGTATGAAAATGACAAACAGGAATTATGATCTGATTTCCATATACTTGCCTCTTAGTCCTCAATGAGTGTGGGTTTTTCTCTCTCTCTACATTTTTTCCCTTTCAGTTTCACTACATTTTTTTTCCCTTTCAGTTTCATTTTTTTATTAAGCCTGCAGCATGGAACATATTGTCCTGGAAAGGACTATCATTCTTCTACATCACTGTCAGGAATACTGTATTCTGGTAAAACCAACAGGTTATACAGTGAATTGGCAACTCATTCTCCAGCTATGGCCCTTGTTCACCTGCTGGCTAGTTAATGAATTAGTGCATATATACATTTTCTAGACAATTCCTGCTTTTAACTGAAACATTTCTTAACATCAAAAAATCCAAGATCAAAGCAAGAAGACAATAATGAAGGAATTTTTTCCCCTCATGGCTTTTCTCTCTGTATCTTTATATTTTCTGTCTTTTCTGTGATAATTATACAAAACTTTTTCATATATAAATATACCAAGTTTTGATTATAACTCAAAGAAATGTTTCTCATTATTAAAAAATATACCATATGGGACTTTCTTTAAAATATCCTACTTCTGAATATCCTGCCTGTGTGCTTGTGGGATGAACAAGCCAAGGAAGCTTTTCAATAATCTTTGCCAAGACATTCCAACAAGAAAGGCAGCAGTCAGCATAGTGCTGTTGCCCTCACACACCAAAAGTGCTTCTGCTGCACCAAAACAAACAAACAAACAAACAAAAAAAATAGTGACAGTTTTCAGTGTGCTGCTTTCTGGTAAAGGAAAACTGCACTTTGGTGCCAGTTAGCACCGTGATGCTGTTGAGTGTGATGATTCATCAAAGGGGCCTGGAGGGCAGCTGAAGGCTTTAGCAGAACCATCAGACTGATTTTTATCCCCTGCATTCACTACTGAGTGATCACAGCTCCTCTGCTTTTAAAAGTCTGGCCAGCTTCGCAGCACCCCCAAGTTCCTTGTTTCTCTGACAGCCTGACTCCTCCATGAACAGCCTGCTCTCCAGCAGGACAGCTCTGGCTGCTGCTGTGTGACCTGAGGCAGGCTGCAGCCAACCACGCTGCCAAGTGCTCTGATGGACAGACACTGCTCCTGGTCCCTCCTTGCACAGGCACCAGATGCCAGCACTGACCAGGTCACTCCTTGGTTCTCGGCATTTTGAAGCTATTGTTAAACTGACACGGCACTGGGAGATGGGGACAGCAGCTGCCTCTGAGAAGCATTACCACTTCCTGTTTTAATTAAATATTTGTATGCAGACAGCAACAGAAGAGCACATCTGTCTGCCAGACAATTAGCAAAGTGAGGATAACAAGATGTAAGAATTGGAGAGAGTGCAGTGAGCTTCAGCCCTGCTGAAATCCTTCCTCTTCAGATAATTGTTAATGCCTTAAGCAGGTAAGAATTCATCCAGCAATTTGAGTCAGAGCTGGAGGCACAGAGTGGAAACACTCACCAGCCACACGCATCGTTTCCAAGCTGAGATAGTAAAAAACCAATTATAAAAAGATATATTTATATTACACTATATACCTAAAACTGGACCAATGTCTAATCTGGTACATTTTGGTACAGACTGAATACAACCAGGAGTAAACCAGTGCATTGGTTGCCAATGGTTAACAAGGCAAAGATTGCTGAAGAACTGCAATTGGAGGAGAACTGTAGGTCACCTGCTGCTTTTTTGCAGTCTACTGTCTCCATCCAGGATTTCTTAATCTTTGCAATCCTGCCTGAACTTCTTCTCTCCCTTTGAAGAATCTGATGCTGAGCCTACAGAATGAAACATTCAAACTCAACATGTGCAAATATGTTGCACTAGGAGATCACTGAAATGTCCTGGTATTCTACACAAGGTATTTAGTTACTAGAAATGAGCTGAGAACTTTCCTCATCCAAAATATATTCTCACACTGGGGCTGCAACTCTAGACAGAGAGAGCCAAATTTATACAAACTTTCTGTGTATGGTCTCTCATTTTAAAAAAACCCAATGAAACCTTTTACCATTTCCTACATCAGGATAGAAGAGTAATCCCTGCCCACAAATGTTTGTTTTGAAATGCAAGCTAAGATTTTATTTTTGAATTAAAAAAATTCAAATCTAAATGAAGATTAAATCCAAGGCAAACACACCTCCCTAGACCCTATCTGATAGGTCAGGAAAACTAACTGCTTTTTGACGAGTTTTAACCCATATTATGACAGAATATTTTTTTGGAGATTCAATGCCTCCCTGAGACAAGAAAACCACTTCCTGTCCTGCTCTGGCTTCCAAGAAAGAATCCTTTGGATTAGAACAAGTCCAGCACAGGACACTGGCCAATAATTTCCATTTGAAGTGGAAGAGTGCCTGCTGCCTCTCAGGAGGAAGGGAATTCCAAGCTGTTACCACCTAACTGCTACAGACCTTGCTGTTTGCATCCAGGTCAAGCATCTGCCATTGCTCAGAAGGTGCCTCCAAGCAGCCAAGCAGCTGGTGCTCTCCAAAGCAGAGACAATGAAGTGTCCTCTCTGATTGATCATGCAGCTCTTTCACTGCTGCTCCTCACTGACTCCTCTGACACTGCAGCCCCAACCTGTTAGCACTGTCCTTGCATTAGCAGACTGCCATGAAGAAATGTCCTCAAGCTTCTAAAGATGAACTAAAAAGTGCCTCTCCAAAGAACTAAACAGTTCAAATGCAAAAATTTCATTACAGCTTAGTGATGCTCACATTAAGTAAGCATGAACTGAGAAAGGCCTTCAATATGCAGCTGTGCCCTTGCTACTCCATGCCCCAGCAGAAGCTTGGGAGTGAATATTGTTCATAAAGGACTGAAAATCCTTCAAGTTCTTTTACCTGTCTCTAACAGCAAAAAGAAATTTTACAATGGGCGTAGAGTGTTGTAACTTTACCAGGCCTTTTGTATTTAGACTCTAGGACTCTAGGACACCTTTAAACTCTAGGACTTTATTTATTTTCAGTAGGGACAACACTCAGAACTTGCTCCCACAAGCTGCAGTGCAGTGACAAAAAGAGAGGAACAAGGCAATGCCCTGACTCCCAGATTTACTTGAGTTGCAGAAGGCGAGGCAGCCCCAGTGCACTGCACAGGCTGTCAGTATGAGCAATCACCTGTGTGCACACTGAAGGGAGCTCTGAGGAGCAGGTGGGTTCATCAGCACACGAGGGAGTCACTGATGCAGCCCGTTGTTAAAGTACAGGCCCAGCGCTGCCATCCACAAGCAGGAGGCGCGAGCGCGATCAATGCGCTCATTGCCCCGAGCTTCTCTCATCCCCGCCTTGAAGATGCACTTTGATCACCTTAACAGAAGAGCTGACCTTTAGAGGAAACAAGAACAGAAACTGCTAAGAGAGACAGCCACAGGCACAGCAAAGCTTCCTGTGCAGCAGTGTTACTCACAGCCAGCTGCTCGTGATGAGCATCCGCACTCTCATCAGCCTGTAAGTCAGCAGCACCTGCTCCCCCTCCATCGTCCTCCTGGAGGACATGCACACAGCAGGACCGTGCTCAGCAGCCCTCCCCAGCACCCAGCTGTTTGTGGCAGGACCTACCCACAGGATAAGCCTTGCATGTCAGCCTCCTGTCCTGCTGAACACAAGCCTGCCTCGTTCTACTGCCTACACCATGCATTCGGCACGCGTGCAGGAGACACAGCCTCCCTGGAGCGCCGCGTCTAAAGAGAAACAGATTCAGCAGAATTAGGAAAGGAAATGGGAGGATATTTTAGAAGCTTCTGGTTTTTAAGGATTTAGCAGGCAATACTCTAATCTCTCTGTAGTCCTGCATCATTGTTTACATTTAAGTGAATGTCAATGGAGATGGATCCACAGAAGCCATATATGACTGCTAGTTAGCCCAAATTTCTCTTACTTTGTGATTTTAAGACTTTGTGATTTTAAGACTCTCTAAACTTTTGTACCTGGTGTTCAGCTGAAGAAAATGAGAATACCTTAAGAACCCCAGGTAGGATTTTCACACAATAATAATTCATGTGCACATCACAGTTCTTAGGGAGTGTACTACTCCACACATCAGTGGCTGCAGTTCCTACAGATGTGAAAAGCCTTAATAGATAAGACATTTCCTGTACTTTCTACCTCCAGTGATTAACCGTCCATCCAGCAAAGTTACAATAAACCTAATGTCCTGTTGCTTATTAATTATCAGCTCAACAAACCATTAAAGCAAGGAAGAAATGCACAGCAAGCTGTTTCCTGCCATCCTGCATATTTGCTGTAACAAATGGCACATTGAACAAACCAGGCAGGATTTCTGAATGAGCATTGTTTGAAATACACTCCTGCATCTAATTTAGGCATATTTATTCTGGCACTTTCCCCATAGGAAGCAGGATTATCTAAGGAAGTCGTTTGAGGTGATTGAAAGAAACCCTCCCACACTGGTACAGCCTTTCCCAAACTAATTCCCTTTCTCTGGGAGCTGAGCCCTCAATATCAAAGAAAAGTAACTTAGCCTTTTAATGGGAACTGACTCCAGTGGATGCTGCTGTATTTCATAGTGGAAATACTGATCTTGCAATTTTTTTAACCAATTTAGTATTTGCCTATCTACTTTGAAGACCATTGTTTGAGGTGACATCACTGAAAATCATTAAAATTTCTCTCATTCTCCCATTACCCAACCTTGTAATTTGAAGCACAGTACCACAAACTAGGTATCTACCCTTCTGACCTGTGAACAGAATCAGATACTCGTGTACCTTGACCCAGACCACACCTGCTCAGCTTCAAACTGCTCTCAAATACCTACTGCCCTCTTACTTCTGTTTCATAGTTGCCCAGCAGAATCTGAGTACTTCAAAGAGGAAAACCAGAACATGCATTCCATATCTTCTTTCTGGCTCTGCAACACTCAGACCAAGGAGCAGAAACCTTCCAATAACTCATTGTTTCCTCCTCTGTAAAATTAAAGATAAAAATTTTCTATTTCACTATATATTGTAATTATTTCTGCACCAGCTAGAAGTTTTGTGTCCTTGTTGTAGAACTGATGGGGCTCTGAGCAGCCTGGTCTAGTGGAAAGTGTCCCTGCCCATGGCAGAAGGGTTGGAACTAGATGGTCATTATGTCCCTTCCAACCCAAACCATTCTATGATTCTATGAAATGTAAGATATAAACATCAAACTACAGTAAATCCCATATATGCTGTGGTCCATACAAATTGCTCTTCCTGGAAGATTTCCAAATTTACCATGATTCCTGTTCACTTTTGACAGTTCTAGTCTGTCTTTTGGAGTCTCTCTCTCTAGAGGAAAGAATGGCAATGAACACTGGTAATGTGAACCATGAAGAGTAGACCTCACTATCATTCTCATTTGTATTTGAGCACATTGGCATTTTGATTTGCCCTCTTTGCAACAGCAGTCTGTAGATCAGCGCTGAAATTTCCTTTTCTATCCAAGAAGGCTGGATGTGTGGTATCAGGCATGCAACAGCTCCCTCACTGCTCCAGCAAGAGCTTCCTAACTTCTCATTTCTAGGGATTAGAGAATGTATATTCTCCAGCACAGAGAATTCCTTGGATACCAGCAGGAATTGGAGAAAACTAAAATCAGTTTTTTTTTTCCTCTACTTCATTAAGTACAGTGGGAATTAAATACTGGGAACCACTCACCAAGGACAACACAACAGAGGTTTTCCTACTTTCACAGATGTAGTCTTTGCTTGATGAGCTCTCTACTGAGCATGAGAACAAGCTAAGTAGATCAGAATCGACTTTTAATTAAACTCAGCAGCTTTTCTTGATTCATGAAGGACTTCAAGAATAGACACATGCTTTGGATGCTAGGATGTCATGTTTACTTATTTGTTTCCTTTGAATTCACACAGATACACACATATGGATGTGGCACGACAATTTTGTTACAACCCCATTTATTTATTTAGTGCATTTGCTTCCCATCAATCTTTATTGCTGCTTAAAGTACTTCATCTCAAGGAGAACCTTATTAGAACCCAACAATATAACATATGGTCACATTTGCTGCACTGTGCACAGGCTACTTGGACAAAAGAGCACAGCCACCACAAGATATAAACAGCACAGGTTCAGAAGGTGAGTTTTGTTATGCATGTTTTAGAATTCACATGGGGATTTTTTCTACACAGCCTTTCCAGAGTATTTTCTTCAGAATGATTGCAGCTTGTGCCATAACTTTAAAAGGCATTTTCTTAGATGCAACCACAGCCAAGGGATGAATACAGGTTAGTTTCCATTCTACATGTGTCAATAAGAGGTCCTGATGTTCTGTATGAGAACATTTTCCACCAGTTTTCCATACAGTTCCTGTAGTTAAGGGACCACAAGAAGGGCACTGGGGGAGCAAAGTCCTTCCCACTGCAAGGGCAGATTAAGTTTGCTCTCACTAGAAGAACCTGAATATACATAATTCTGTGGAACCCTAAGAGATGTATCCCAGAGTCCTAGGGAACTGGCTGTAGTTGCCAAGCCACTCTCCATGGTATCTGAGAAGTCATAGAATCAGGTGAAGTCCCTGGTGACTGGAAAAAGGGAAACAGAGATTTAAAATGGACAGAAAAGAGGAACCTGGGAAATAGTGACCTGTCTGTGCCTGGGAAGATCCTGGAACAGATCCTCTGAGAAGCTCTGCTAAGGCATAAGGAGGACAGGGAGTGATTTGAGACAGCCAGCACAGCTTTACCAAGGGCAGGTACTGCCTGACCAGCCTAATCCCCTTCTGTGGTGGAGTGACTATGGCAGGCTCAAGGGAAGAGTTATAAATGTCATTTATCTATTTCATTTTATCACGAAATGACCAAATAAAAAAAAAATCCAAACCATTTTTGGAAAAGCAAAATTTGCAGGTCATAATTGTCCTGAAAAAAAGGCCCAAAACCAAATCCAAAACAAAGAAACACTTCTCTCAAAATAGCACTAAGAATTTAAAAGAAAACAACCAACCAAACAAAAAACAAGTACTTAGGAGAGTGAGAACTTAACACTGGCACATAGAAAGGAATACATTTCCCCATGGCCTCTGTAAGTCCATTTAAGTGCTCCTGATATGATTATTTCAACCTTCAACTTTCTGTTTTCTTTCTTGAGCTGAAAATCAGCTCAAACACAGAGACAAAAAGAAGTCGTAATGTTCAACTTCTAGCTAAAGTTACAGAAAGCAAAATTCCTATCTTGGGCAAACTAGATTTTTAAAAAGCCCCAGGTGCTGGAATTGCATAAAAAACTCAGTTTTTCACTGAAACTAAAGTTTGCATTCAGCCATGGTATTTGTTGAAAGCTACCTGAAACACAACTGGACCAAAGCTAATGGCCAAGATATCAAAATCATGATAGAAAATGCCAATGAAACAAAGCTCTAAAATTATTTTCAAGACATTAACACACCTTGTGCAATCAGACTTTTGGTATTTTGATATTTACATCTGGCAATGTTGAGGAGGAGATCCAAGTGAAACCAGTTTGCAGCTCACTGTAACATGAGATGTCTTAATTTGTGACCAAATTAGTTCTTTTGTGACATTTTCCCCTTTAACATTTATTATTATAATTTAACATTCAATGCTTGCTCAAGTAAGGGGGGAAGATAGACAGGGACTGCCTCAGACATTTGAAATAATTCCAGAAATTTTAGCCTTTATTTTGAATCACCACTCTGAAAGTACAAGGGAGCTACTTTGGAAAGTTAAAACAATAGAAAAATGAGACGCTGTTCTTTGGGAATACCAGACTAGTAGGAAAAACACTTAACAACAACAACAGAGGAAGGGGAACTATGTAATTCTGTTTTACATCACATCAGGTTTCCAAGTGAATTTTTAATTAACTACAGTTTATTCAAAGTTGACTAGTACTGGATTTAACAAGCTATAAGGTTCCCTACTGCCCTTTAATAAAACTGCATGGCAACAAGAAGTAATGGAGTTAATGACAGACATCATGAAAATAGTACCAGACCAGCTGATAAACTCCTCTGTACATCATGACACAGCTATTTTCTTCCCAAAGCCTGATTTTGCTCAAATAGAGAGACGTGCTGAATGTTGTTGGAAAGCCATTGTCAAATACTATAAAAAAAGATACGAAGTCTGGCTCACCAGCAGAATTCCCACACAAAAATCAGAAGCTGGGGGAGCCAGGGTTTCAGCAGGGCCAGCTGCCACACCTGAGCTGGCAGAGCAGGGCTGGGCCAGCACTCACTGCTTCCTAAGCTGCAGTTCTGCTCAGTGGCATGGCCACCTGCCCACCGCTGCCTGCCAAATGTGTGTCACTGCTAATTATAACCAGTTCAAATACAGCAGAGTAAAGAGAAGCAGGGAGCCCATCATTACACAGAAATACTACAAAGCACGGCCTTATTTTACCTACATGAAAGGCAGATTTTTGTCACTCGATAGCAGCGTGAGCAGAATCCTACTAATTTCCATGTACAAAATCCAGTGACTCTCAGCAACAAAACTCCTGTGGTTCCTGCTCTTTCTCTCAGAATAGATTTATTAGTTAGGCGCTACAGTGAGGTCCTATTTTCCTTGACTTTTATCAGCAGTATAAATTGGATTCAATACCTTGAATATAGTGTGGCCTTGTTCTATTTTACCCAATAACTTGCTGAATTCTGTAATAAATGAGTAACTCTTTGAACTCCCCTTATCTGTAGCTTCTGCAGTTTGAGACTCTTTAGAGGATGAAGATGCCCAGCCCCTTGTCTAGGAAGACACTCAATGTGCTGCTTACACACTGTCAATACATTTTTTAGTTGCTTTTCTACAAAGAGGAACAATTTCTACAAGGCTCATCTCTCCTCTGTCAGGCACAGGACTATGGAACAACCCTTATGACCTTGTACTTGTATCTCATGGGCAAGACACAATTGAGACAGGGACAAAAGGCTTCTCAATGAAATGTTCTAAGGGTGATGGCAAGCACTACAGTCCTGCAGTACAGGTGAGCTTGCATTCTACTGATTCCAAGCACAGAAACACAGCATTCCTGCCAGTTACTTACAACAATACAGACCTAACAGTATTGAGACACTTGGTGCCACTGCTTTCCCTCAGCTCCTTCCTTTATAGGACACAAGGGTCACTTGCTTGCCCTGCACCTTCCTCTCTGCCACCATTTCTCTCCTTGTCCTCAGCACCTGCCTTGATATGAACATTAGGAGTTGTCACTGCCCATCATAACAGACCTGCATTTAGCTCCTCCCTGTCTCACAACTTCTTGCACTGCTTCAGCCCTTACAGCAAAGTCTCCACAAGCCCAAGATGCAAACCCAAGGTGTACTGGGTGTGTGTTGGGCTGCATGGCAATGTTTTGGTAGCAGGGGCTACAGGGATGTCTTCTGTGAGAAGCTTTCCCTGTGTCTAGTGGAGTCAATGCCAGCCAGCCCAAAGCAGTGGCTGCACCTCTGGGATCACACAGTTAAGAAGAGGGGGAAAAACTCTGCACAATTGCAGCTGACAAAGAGAAGTAAGAATACGGGAGAACAACAGCTCTGCAGACCCCAAGGTCAGTGCAGAAGGAGGCACAGGAGGTGCTCCAGACACTGGAGCAGTTTCCCCTGCAGGCCATGGTGAAGGCCCTTGCAGCCCATGGAGGTCCATGAGGGAATAGAGATCCACCTTCAGCCTGTGTCACATCCCATGCCAGAGCACGTGGATGCCCAAAAGAGGCTGTGACCCCATGGGAAGACCACACTGGAACAGGTTGTTGAAAGGATCTGAATGATGGAGAGAGGAGCCTATGCTGGAGCAGGTTTGCAGGGGACTTGTGACACCAAGGGGACACCAGGGGTAACCCACAGGATCCACAGGCTGGAGCAGCCTGCTCCTGAAGGACTGTACCCCTTGTGAGAGACCCAGGCTGGAGTTGTTCACAAAGAACTGTAGTCCATGGGAAGAAATGACACTGGAAAAGTTCATGGAGGACAGTTTCCCATGGAAGGGACCCCATGCTGGAGCAGAGGAAGGATGTCAGGACTCATCCCCTTGAGGAGGAAGGAGTGCAGAGACAACATGAGGAACTGACCACAACCCCCATTCCCTGTCCCCCTGCACTGCTGGGTGGGAGGAGGTAGAAAAATCAAGAGTGAAGAACAGACAGATGGGGGGAAGGTGTTTTTAAGATTCATCTCTCATTACCTTACTCTGATTTGTTGAGTTAATTTTTCCCCTAGTTGAGTCAGTTTTGCCCATGACAGTAATTGCTGAGTGACCTCTCCCACTCCTTATCCTGGCCCATGAGCCTTTTGTTACATTTTCTTCCCTGTCAGCTGAGAAGGGGAAGCAACAGAGTGGCTTTGCTGGACACCAAGGTCGATCACCATAATGTACAGCTTGTTTCCTTCCCTATGACCCCTTCTGTGCAATCAGCCCCAGAAACCCACAGCAATGCTGATCAATACCTATCAATGAAATGGGCCATTTCATTAGCCACAGAATTCTGCAAGCAGCCTCTCTCACTGAGTCGGCCAGATGCCACCACGAGCTGCTCTTAAATTCCTCCCCTGTAACTTGATGCATCATTGGCAAACAGCAGAGCAAAAAGACAGGTAGATTGTGTTCACTCCATCATTGATTTTACTGTAAAAAAAAAGGCAACTTGGGAAATAAAACATTTCTTCATTTTCTCCTTTTTAATATGTGAAATTCAAGTCAAAAGCTAGAAGGTTTTCCAGCATACAAAGCCATATAACTCACAAAGAGGATGACAAGCACTGTTGACAATAGGATTCCAGCACCTTTCAATATCACTGTATTGGCTCTGGACCTGACACTGACTCAGCCCACACCATGGCTGTAACACCAGCCAGAAAACCAGGAGCTGAACACATTGTGCCTCTCTGCTCCCACATTTCTAAGTACCAGGTTCAGGAGTCAAAGCCATAACTCATTTAAGGTCTACTGCTGATCTGTCATGTAGATAACTGCCCCAAGCAAAAAGTATCAGATAATGAAAAACTGGGGGGGCAGGGGAAGCAGTGATTTACAGAACTCAGTTAATGTGCAAAAATGAAGCTGGGCAATGAAACTTTGAAGAGGCTGCCATTGACCAGAATAAATCAGTGGCAGACAGAAGACTGAAGAAACATCTTTTTATATCACACTAATCAGAAGTGACAAGAAAAAGAAATCTGCTTTGGAAAGGAAGCCTGGGACGGGTCACCGTGAGCAGGCACAAGAGAAAGCCTACAGAGGCATCAGCCCAGCACTCTGCTGAGTGTGCATGCAAGGGCAAGCTCAGGAAAGGCCAACAGCACAAACTTCACAGTTTGCTCCAAAGACCCCTAAATCTCCACAGACCCCACGGAGCTGCACCCAGTTATGAGCTTGTTCTGTTTCAGTGCTGCCTTGGAGGGGGGAGGCCTGGGGTCTGTGGGATCATTACAGCTGGCAAAGAGCCATTTCAGTGAACTGCTGGGGATTTTTCTGCAGAAGAAAAATCACATCCTTCCATGCTTGAAAATGGCATAAAGAAGAGACTACACAATTGTGTAACAATAACTAAGGGTAGAAATGAAAGTGGGATTGTGCATGACTAATGCTGAGGGTGGCAGAGAAGATAGCAGAAAAATGGTAACAAAAAGGAAGAAAAGGGAGGAAGTACCTGCAGGATAGGCAGATAAGGACATAGCTGAGGACAGGGTATAAGGAAATGGTCTGTGCAAAGGAAAAAGGAAAATGAAAAGAGAAAAAGAAACAAAGATGAAATTAAAAGTCTAAAAAGCAGATATTTGGGCCAGAATAAAGAAGAAAATTGAACTGTGTGTCAACATCCATACACTGCACGCACCTTAGAGGTACAAGTAAGAGTTTCAGCCTAGATGGCCTTTGCACATAATTTGTACTGTTTTGTTGCATTTGTTAAGACAAAGCTAATCCTCTCTGTATTGTTCCCATTTGAAATTAGAAGCAACTTTTAAAAATGTTGAACAATGCACTAGAAGACAGATAAGCCTTTTATCTGCCATACTCAGCTGCAAGCCTCACCACACAACCACATTTCATTGTTCAAGCAGTTCAAGTAAATCTAAAAGCTAAACTCAAATCTCAGAAACCAAAAATCTATCACAGCACCAGAGACCATGAAAATATATGAGAAGCAAGTTGGAGCTTTTCCAATCTGCTCCAGACTGTTACACAGAGTGGTTCTGCAACAACAGTTTTTCACTTGTGATTCATTTTAAACAATAGATCTGAGCCTGTGTAAGAGTTACTTATCTAGTTCATGCTAGATGTTCCTGACAAAATGCATAAGGGAGAGTTAAAAAAAAAAAGTCCCTTTAAAAATGAAAAGATATGCTTTGGAAGTGAATCCTCTGCCTGCCTCTGCTTACAGCATCACAGAGCAACACAATCTGCCTGCAGTGGATTTCTCTCTGCTGAAACTAAAACCTTCCAATGCTAACCAACAAATCCTCTTTGAAGTAACCTCTTCATAAAGCACACTATGCAAGGACTTGTGAAGGTAGTCTAGGACTATAGACTATAATTTAGGTCAGAAGGGTCTCTTATCTTCCCTCAGTGCCATCACCACCAGTTTAGGTTGCTCTGGGCTTTGTCAGCAGAGCTCCACTATCTCCTCTGGCCAATCTGTTCTGAAACTTTTTCCCAGGAAATTTAATTGCATATTCCCTTTTTGCAACTTGTGACTTTTGCCTTTTGTCCTTATTATTATTGCAACCCTAAGATGAGACTCTGTTCCTGTCTTATCCACACCCTCCCCTTAGATAACTGAGAGAGCAGAAAGATCCCCTCAAGCCTGAAATTTTGCATGTGCACCTAAGATAGAGTTTCTGCTTTCAGAGTGTTACACCACGTTAACATTTTCAATTTTCTTGTCAAAAGCATTTTGCAATCAGCAGACCCTGGTGTCACCTGCTGCTTGTGCTGCACAAAGCTGCTTGGGGATGCAGCCCCAGCCCTGCCCTGCCATCTGTGTGCAGGGAGAGCAAGGACAGCGTGCCCAGGAGCCCCACAGCACACTCACTCAGGTATGGGCTTGGCTCAGAGAAGCTTAATTACATTAGCCCAAATAAGTCATTCAGCAAAACCCTTCCAGCAGACAGCCAAGAAACACGCCCTTGAATACAAACTCATCCCTTCAGTACTGGTCCTGAATAGGAATTAAGGAGAATTAAAAATGCTTCAGATCTTACAAACACCAGTCTGAAATGGCAGTTGTCTAGATGGCTGGTGGGATTTTGTCACTGTCACAATTTCATGGTCATCCTCAACCTCAACATTCATACAAAGCTAATGTGATACAGTTCTGACTAATCATTACATTTTATATATTTGAAATCTCAATAGCTTCCAGCAGCAACTAATTGCTTATTAATTCCACCACAGAAGATGCTGTAAGGGATTTACAGTAATTAATAGAAGCTAATCTCCTTTCTGCCCTGAATTGTCACTCCTACACATGAACTAATGAAGCAGTGTGTGACCCCCAAGCTCCAGAACTGCAAATACAAAGCTGAATTCTGTGCTACCTTTTCCATGGTCCTCAAGAAAGGTACTGGCTTTGTGCATGACAGAAATACAAAATGCTTTCCCTTTTTAAAAAGAAGCCAAGAGAGGACAGTTGCATCCATCAATTCTTCATCCATCACCTTCCTGTCACCTTTCAATTTATTTCTGTCACTGGGAGGAATGTGTGTAAATGAAGCTCACAATCATGAACCCTGGTGACTATTTATAACTGCAACACACTCCATTGCTAATCCTTTACAATACCTCTCCCAGATTTATTTACTTTTGCAATAAAGCTGAGATTCACAGAATTGGCTGCATTTGCTGGGCATTCTTTACTCTATACTGATAATGAGCAGACAGCTATACAGGGGAGAAAACCCCTATAAGTCAGAAAGTCTGAATCAGCTCAACTTTATCTAGTTATGCAGACATTGTACTCATCATCCGTGAGGTCCCACATTTCTTAGGTGCAGTTATGATTAGCAGGACAGGGAGCAGTGGAAATGCAGCTCTCCTCTGTCTGCTTGATCCAGCCTGTGACTCAACAGGCACACCCAATGCTTCTCCACTGACACTCCAGAGTATCCAAGAGCTACATGACACACCTCCAGGATGCCAAATGAGTAGAGCCCCCTTCCAAATCACAAACCAATTTTTCCTAAATGATGAAAAAGTAGCTGCAGAGCAGTCAGGCTCATTTTAATGGAGAGCAGCTGTAAATGCTGGCATGTATAATTACTAAAGGAATGCCACAAATATTTAGATAACAAAAACTACAAACAACTTCTGTGATGACAAAGGTAAGAGTGATAAGTAGCCATGATTTAAAACAAACTAATTATGTCCAATAAATCTATTCTCTTTCTGGAAAAAGAACATAGGAAATTTGCTAAATCTGGTCATGAGCAAAACATACTGGGATGGAGTGCAGCTGCAGAAATGTCAAACTATCCTCACAAGGTTATACTTGACATTCTGGAGGAAATGCAAACAACAAAACTTGGAAAAAGAATTCCTAAATGTCCTTAGAGAACTATAATTAGTTGCAGGTCAAAACTATACCAAATAGCAGAATGGTGGGAAGAGCAACAGGAAAGTGAATTTTGCCTCTTAAACTTTGCCATTAACTGAAGGAAATAAATGACAGGCCCTCCAAAATTCAGATGCTGATACAGCATTCTGGAGCAATCTAACACAGTAATAATCACCTTGTTACGCAAAATTGTGTGGCTGATTCTTCTGTGCTGCTTGCTTTAAGTTATGGAATGAAATTCTTGTCCTTCAATGCAAGTTCTACTTCAGCTTCAATAAAGTTTCATCATTTGAATTGCCAGGGGAAAAAACCCAGATTTTGACAGGTTTTTAACACTGTTTCATCTGGGGGGAGGGGAACCAAAGTCCAAACCAACCTACTGTATTACCATGGGCGTTGATTTCTGTAGCTACAGGGCTTCTTCATTGTTTCACCGAAAGTCAGAATGTTGTTTCACAAGTAAAATGTACTTGACCTCTGCCTAAGTGGCAGAAATATATTTCTAATGTGGAAATTTTCTAATTTCTAATGAAATATATTTCAAAATACATGGATTTTCAGAAATTGTAACTTGCCCACCCCTCACTCACACTGAACATTGTCAAGCTATTTTTCACTTGCTGAAGCATCCGGGCTATCTATGACACAACAGTTCTGTGTCTCCTTTGGTGTTACAGGGTAAAAACTCACTGTTGGGCTGAAAAGCTCTGTGCCATGTCTCCAGCAAGCTGCTTTCTCCTCCCTTTTCAAGGGAAAAATGCCATGCCATCAGATTAAAAGAAAGCACAGCTCAGTTGCCAATGAAGCAGTGCACATTTATGTTCTGGAGGCCAAAATGGAGAGGCTTTCTGCTCAGTAACACTGACCAGGAATATGCTATTCTGTACTAATTCTGGCACTTTAAATTGAAGATTCCTTAATTTGGAATTTTGCCACTACTTTTCTACACAGATGAGCTGTAATAATCACTGAAATTAGAAGCATTGCAACAGAATGATTATTTTAAGAAACAGAAATTTGGTAGCATGACAAATTAAGAGATAAATCCAGAAAAGTAATCACTGTCATAAAGGAAAAAGATGAAATCCTGGAATAAGTCCATAACATTTCAGATAAGTTATCAGGAAACAGCAAGGTGCCCTGTGAACTCACCTTTGGCCACTACTCCCCATGAGACACAGAGGGCACTGCTAAGGCAGGAGGTTACAGCCACCAGAATTGAACCAAACACAAAACCTACAAAATTTAAAAAGCAGCTCCAGCACATCAGATTCAAGCAAAATTATGTGTAAGAAGGTTTCCCCAGGGCATCTCATAAAACACTTTCAGCTTTTTAACACTCCTTTCCTCTGTTTGAAAACTTGAGCATTAAGAAATTTTTCAGACAATATTCAAGGGAAACTTCTACCTGACTCAAGCACACAGGTAATTTCAGACACCTGATCAACCCTGAAAAGCTGCTGTGTATACATTAGTGTGTGGTAGCTACCTCATGAGTTTTCCCTCATTTTATGATAACTAGAAGGAAAAATGGCAGAGTCATTTCAGTTTAAGGTTTTGTGCATATGCATCTATTTGGATCATGGTTACATCAGTGCTAATATTCAGTGCCTATAATGTTCCTTTTCCTAAACAAAACTGTAGATTATAATGGTCTAATGAAACAGTATGTTTTCAGTTCCTTTCAATTAAGCAAAGCAGAAATGACCATGTGAGCACTCCTACTCCAGCTCAGTACAACTGATGCCAGCAATGGCATAACCAAACCTGTTCCCAAACAGTTCAGCATAAACCAAAATGTTCAATCAGCCTCTCTTTACAAAAGCTCTGGGACTGTCACAGGAGCTTTTTCAAAACCAAGCACTGGACTACTCTCATCAAGTAAATCTGCTTTATCTCTTCACCTGGAATTAGCCTACAGTAAAATGATATCAGGCAAGCAGTCCCCCCTCCTCCATTAGTCAGTGGGAAGACAGTTGTATTCAAACCAATTCTGCATGGGTAGATATTTCAATCAAAAACATGGAAACTTCGAAATCACCCCATTGCAACTGGGGCCATATCACATCACAGGGTTTTTTAATGAAATATTAACAGTACATTCTGCAGCACCCCTGAACATGTGGGCATACTAGTTTGAAGATTTCACATTGGTGCTGTTTGCTTCAATGAAACAATCTGGAAATATGGTGAGGAATGAGATTTATAATTTCAGGTGCTATAAAATTCTCAGCTTCTTCAAGCAGCGATCAAAGGATTAATGAAGTCCTGTAATTTCTTACATGGTGGGGAAACTTACTCACTTCTCAACAGAAACAGGGTGAATGATGAAAGTAATACAAAGCACTAATGCCATCTTCAACAGATACTACCAATCCAGTGCTCAACAGAGTTAAAAATCTGAGTAAGCTATTTGTGCTTCACACAAAAACCCTCCCTGTAATATCTATAGATATTTGGTATCACCTCTGAGAATGAAATTCATTATACTGAAATCTCCTTTTGTGCTTCTTAAATCCCTTTACTGATTTACTTCCTCCTGAATACATTATCTAAAACATAATGCCAGTAGTGCCAAATAGGTAATTTCATTATTCATTTGTATGCTACTCGGCCTCTTCAGGCAGTTTTCTCTTTAATGTCCTCAAACTATTCTGATTCTTTTGTATCAAGGAGATATTTAGGGTGATATTGGGACTAGGAGGGGTGACCCATAAAAGTAATGATATCCTATACAGATCTGTGGCAGCTACTGCAGAGCAATATTCCTGTCAGTCTGCCAGTCAGCCAAGAGTGATGGACCACACATCCTCTAGCCAGAGTGAATCCTGATGCCTTTTAACAACCACAAGGAAAATCCAAAACCGTCAAAAGGGGCAATCCGTTAAAGAATTTAAAAAAATAAAAGTAGTCATAAAGTAGTCAAGCCTTTAATTCTTCTCTGGGAATGACTTAGGAAAAGGATTTCAAAGGATTAGAATATGACCAAAAGACAAAATAAGGACAATTTGCCTCTTTCATGCTTTGCAAGTAGAGTGCCTGCTAAACACAAAGCTCCACTAATGTCTTGTGGTATTTCAGTAAAATGTAGGTGTTGATGAAGTCAAACTCATGTATGTTTTTCTTGAGTCAGCTCTGCCAATAATAATGATAATAAAGTCTCAACCCACTAGCTGGTTTATTTGTTCAGGGAAATAGGGAAAGAACATGCAGGGAAGAACATTGTTAAGGACATTACCTATTTGTAAAAATCTGAGATGACTGAATATGGCTTAGATTTTATTCCAGATGACACTATTTGTAGGCAAGGACTTTTTCATTTCTAAGGGTTTTGATTTTTTTTTTAAAGGAAAATTAAAGAGAAATGCATCTAAAAGGTGTTATACTTTCTGATGTTCCTCTTCAAAATGGAAGATTAGCAGAGAAAAAGTCATTCTGCACATGATAAATGAGTATTTTTTGGTTTAGCAATCAAGAAAAAGAACAAATGATCAGAGGTGGCACAGCCAGAGTAAGTGGACTTTACATCTTTCCTAGGCCTTGGCTGGACTTCATTAAATTACAGTAGAATCTATTACATTCTGCAATCTTCAGCCTGCTGAAAACTGTTGTAATTTGTTCCAAATTTCTGCAGAAAATGAAAAAGATTTACAGCTGTTCTAACCTCTATCACCAAGGAAAAAGTTGTCTTCATTACTGGAGAGTCCAAAAAGCTCCTGTCCATCTTGTCTCCTGTCCATTCAAGTTCTTTTAAGAGAAACAACCTGGACAAAACCCCCTCTGTTTCCAGCATGTGAGCTTTGATTGCTAAGTCCCTCTAACAAAAAACCCCAAGAAAAAGCCAGTAATTCCACAGCTTGTGTGAGCTGCCCTCCAGTGCCAAGACCAGGCACCTTGCTGGGGGTATCCTCAGCAGCTGTGTCAGTGCCAGCCACACAAGCTAATTAATGCAGGCACAGGCAGATGTGAAGCTGAACTCTGCTTTTACAAACTAAAAATGTTGGTCTGCATTACATTTTTAAGTAGGTATAACAAATTCATTCAACACAATGTGCTCTTGCAGCCAGGTGCTAATCCCACTGGTATCCTGCACTGCATGAAATGCCATCCATGTTCCTTGTGCTACTTTGCAATGGGACTTTGTGCTCCACAAACCAGCCCAGTAAAAGGAACTGGACAACAGCTTTTCTCCAAGCAAAGAGTGAGAGCCTTTGCAAAAGCCATGGAGGAAATCTGCAAAGATGGAGCAATGGTTCAATGCAGGTCTCTCTTCAAGGTTTAATTTGCATAAATTTGCATTGTGGAGAAATTGTCTGGATCTGCCTTGCTTCCATTTCTCTTTTTTTGGTCCTCCCTCACAGTCATTGCCTTCTTTTAATCTCCATTGGAGCTTAAGAAGGAGCTGAGAATACAGCTCCATTTCTTCAGAACAGCAGTCAAAAGAATACTAATTAGTGTTTGTCTTTTGTTGTTCTCACACTTTAGTTGTACTTAAGCCAAAATAGCTGAGACTTTTGTCAACAGCAGAAGAGTGCAGAGACCCAACACATATTTGTAAGATAAAGAAATAATGATTTCTTTCTCAGTTCCACAAGAGAAAATTAAATCCTGCTGTTTCTGGGAGGTGTAACATTATGCACCACCAAGTACTGCCCAGCATTTATGTCCTGCCCTGTGCATGAGGACATTCACTGCAGTCACTGTCAGCAACACATTCACTGATCTCATTTGCAATGGCTCTCACTGTAACAAAAGCTTTTGCTGTCCTGAGCTCTCCAGACCTGGTCCATTCCCTATGCATTTCTGCCTTGAACATCTGGTTCTGGAAGCTACCATGATAGCTGGGACCACAAAAATATTGATTTTTAAGTGTGACAATGTACTAAAACTTGGTCTGACCCAATGGTGAAAGAATATTTGCACTTTTAAAAAGACTAGTGAGTATCTTTAGCAACAGCTTGCTTGTAAAACTTGAATGAGTCCCAGCTAACTAACAAATACTGCTTTCTGTGTTTCTCTGAATGTTCATCCAAGGAAAATGAGCACAGACCCTTCATGTTTAGCATGAAATTCCTCCTCTTGACTGGAAAGGTGAGGCACTATCAGTGTATCACATGGCTGGTCTGATGCAAAATATGAACTACACAGCTCAAACTATACCCATTAAGTCTTCATGGAAGGAGGATTTAATGAATAGGACCCAGGAGCGCTGATTTCTCCATCTACTTGTGTCACTAATTTAATATGCAACACTGGCCAAACCACATTGAGAAGATTGCATTAAACTGGTCACAATAGTGTTGACACACCTCAGTAAACACTTTGAGTGAGGGCTTTAGGCATGTGGAGACTAAAAATGTACCAATACAGCAGTCTTCTCTCACAGAATTTTGAGTCAAATAATATTAAGAGGCCTTCTTGGGGCTACTGATGGTTTTCCATCAGAGGTCTAGTGATGGTTTTTACTCTGAGGGTCTTGGTGATCCTTGTTTTGGCTCTTTGTGCTGACTTACAGGGCACTTTCCTGTACTAGTCATGCAGATCTCCTGTTACATCTGATGAAATGGTAACACTCTGGGTAAGAAAAGGATGGAAAAGAGAATCTCATTCTGCTAGGATATATTTAGTAAGGGTTGGAATACAATATATTAGAGTGACCCTGTTTTTGCTACTCTAACTAATATACAAACCCCCATGTAAATTCCCCTCCTGACACATCCAGATGGGATGGACATTTTTCTGGACATTTTTCATAGCTTTTATGAAAGCTGCTGTGGTCTCAAGTGATCAAACTATTGACAAGAGCAAGAGTTCAGTCTCCAAGCTTGTTCCACTCCTAGAGAAATCTGCAGACCCACCATGATATTGCTGAGGTTGTGTTAACAACAGCAACTTTCTCCAATCCCTTCTTCCCAGTTGTATAACAGAGGGACAGAAAAAACTACCAGGTGGTACAAACTGAAAGGTGCTTCTGACCTGGAAAAATATAAACTGAAGCTAAGGTGAAAGTCTGTATGCACTATTAGGAGCTCTCTAGAGTTTTTCAGCATTTCATTTTCCACATTGGTACAGGCTGACAGTTCTTAAAACATTTAAACCTGCCATTTGGTCAGAAATGTGCAAATTGTCACCTGTCTCAATGCTGGGTGAAGAATAAGATATCCACAAGTCGGACTTCAGATGTGATGAACAGTGCCCCTGTCTTAAAGATTATGTTGTTGCAAATATAGGATTTAATTTTCTTTGTGCTGCAGTAAAAAAGTACCTGAAGCAGTGTTTATACACAGCAGTGAAAGGATATATATATACATATATATATGTAAATACATACATACATATATATATACATATACATTTATATATATACACATATAAATACATATACATATATATACATATATATATTTATGTGTGTATGTATATATGTAACATTCTAAGCTCTGTGCAACAGACATGCTAGAAAAAGGATCACTGTTCTAACCATTAGATCATAGGTAATAGCAACTTGGACAACATTAAGGTTCTCTGATAAGCTGATTTTCAAGTATTTACATGCAAACTACTTGTTAAATAGAAGATACTTTCACTATAAATAATAGACATAGGGATTGGCAGAGCATTATAGTCAGAAGATTCAAGTTTAAAACATTTTCAATTATTTGCAAACTATTCTTCACTGCAGGATACATATTAACCTGCAGATAATGAAATAGTATATGTACAGTTTTCTTTCAATGTTAAGGACTACTAAAGATGATGGTTTTCCTTCTGAACAATGGTACTACTTCAGTAACAACTTGCTACTATTTTTCAAGAGCAAAGAAACCCTCTTCAACAACAACACTCCACACAAGTACAAGGATTTGAGATTGTGTTCAATCTAGATGCAAGATGAATCTTTATTCAGACATAAAAGTCCCACCACTGGGAGAGTTTTTATGGATACTTTAGTATAATACAGAAGTCACTCTTCTCCAAGGATTGTTTTAAAGCCTAAGTCAGAATTTGCAGATGGATTATTACATATGATTGAGGACTTAGCTGTGGGTCTAATAAAAAACCACATGAAAGAGGGCAGAAAGGATAAAAATCAATAGTCCAATGTTCTTACATGGCTGGGAGGATGGATGCTAACAACACAAAAAACTTATCATGTTATTTACCAGTTTTTGATGCAAGCTGCAAAAACAAGGAAGTAACTTTAAAAGAAAAATCAATTATGAATCAGTTATTAACAACAGAGCATTTTTTCTGCCTAAGATGCCTAAACACAGGCTGCTGGTCTGTAGCTTCAAGTGACTCACACCATTATTGCATGCCCTCAGAATGGGCAGGAATACATGAGTTTGGCAGCTTGACAGAGATTTGTGGAAAATCTCTGTCAGGTATCTCAACAACTGTCAGAAATAAAATGGATCTTGTTAAAGCATGGATAGCCAAGGCATTTGTAACAGGCTTTTAAGCTAAGCTACCAACAGTGAAAATTCAACACCTACAAACACAGCCACAAGCCACCAGGTCACTACTGGGCTTCAGTACATGCTCACCTTAGATCAGGAAATTTAGAAGCAATAAATGAGAAATGAAAAAGATAAAATGGAAGACAGTGTATTAAACAAAAACTACCCTAGTATTTGAAATCCGTTACTTTCTTGGAAGAAACATTCTTGAGGAATTTCTCTGCTCTGAAGATTATCATTATTTCACTACAGAATGAACTGCAAGCATCAGATGTAATTTGTAACAATAACTGGGAATGCTTATGATGATCTCTGACTGGCTTTAAGGCATTAATATTTCTTGCATTTATTTAGCCTAATATCTCAGGTACATTCTGTTACTCAAAGATGGGTGCACATGCACTAACAGAAAATTGTAATATTTCTAGGATTATTAAATCAATTCTGGGAACTGTCCCATTTAGTATTCTAATTCTATCAGATCTCACAGAGCTTAGGTAGAGCCAAACCATGCACTTCATGTATCCAAATGGTCATTACAAGTCATCCCCACGACAGCACTGGAGAGCATTGTACCCCAGGGGTGCAGCCTCTGCAGGAGACAGAAGCAAGGTTTCAGGAGACAACAGATATTTCTCCATTTTCTCAGGGGAAGACAATGCCCAAAGAGATTAAAAACATAGCAGAGCCACATGCTTCCCTGCTTATCCATCCTTTACAGGTACCACACTGAACAGTGAGATTATCAGGGACTGGTGCAGCACTGAGGGAAAAAATGCAGCTGTTTAGGGAGGAGACACACTTCTGCCTCATGCTGCTTCCCTGGGGACAGCAGAGCTGTGTGCTCCACCATATGGTGCTGCTTCTCATGGGGTTTGATAATGCCCACTTAGAGTTTGCTGCATTCCAAGTTCAGTATGAATTCAAATCCCAGCTCTGCAGAGTTTCAGGTCTTTGTTGGCTGATGCAAAGTGCCTTAAGAAAACATGTCCCAGCATGCAATTTAGTAGTAAATGGAATGACATGAGATAGAAGTCATTTTACAGAACTGCCAGCACTTAGAAGGGTGTAAGTCTATAAATTTTATTGAACACCAATACAAGGCTTTGCTCTCTCCCTCTTAAAAAAGCCCAAACAAACACTAAACAAACCCTCTCCCAAAACCCAACAGTCAAGACAAGCCTGAAACAACTCATTTTTTTCTGGGTTCTTGTACTTTTAGCTCCTCTTTTCTTTAAAGCAGCAGCTGTTTAAAGATGGCTGAAATAAATTTATTCAGAGATTAAAAAGAAAAGATGCTAAAATAGTCTGAGACAACAATTTTTGCTTGTTTACCTAGAATGAAATTACAAGCAAAACAGCATTAGTGTAAAAACGCAGCAGAACTGTGCTATAGCGTAGTAAAAATCCTCTCAGACTTCCTCAGTAAGAAAAATAAGCTCTTAACTGCTTTTCATGCTTGTGCACAGGGAACACTTGTTTTAGGAAAAGATGAGCCCCTTTTGTGGCCCATGCATCTTTACAAGAGGATTGTTCTCACCTCTGACTTCACTGGTAGAGGTGCAAGAACCAGAATGAAACCTGCTAGAATCCTACATCTCAAGCTGATATGCAGGGCTGGCATTTGGGGCAAAAACAAAAAGGTGTCTTTTTTTTTTGCTATAACTTGAGAAAATTTGATCTAGCAGGCTCCAAGTGGCAGTAATTGTGGAATACCACAATGCTGTTTTAACACTATTTTCAGGAAATAAACAACTTAGAAAGTTGTCATGAAAGTCTCAATGATTGCAAAGCTAAATACAGCTGGTGTTCCAGTTCCTGCTGTGAGAAGGTTACTTTCTCTGTGTGGGGACTGTTCTCTCAAAAAGCATTTGTTAAAAAAACGTGCGAGTCAGGACTAGCTCAAATCTGAGGACAAATGAAAGGGGCTGACAGACAAAAGAAACAGGATTCAATGACAAGATAGGAGTAGACCTACAAGACTCCTGGAAATTTCTGAGTACAGGAAAAGAAAGAGATTACATCATTCCTCAGAAAACTTTTCTTGATTGTTGCACATCTTAGCAGAAATAATGTATCTTAAATCAGACACATCCATGCCACCATAACCATGAGTTCATTTATGTATAAATTTCCCAATAAGCACAGGAACCACAGCACTTAAAGTATTCTATACCCAGCTATGTTACTTTGGGCCACTGTGAGGCCTTGATATGTATGGCAAATATACAGGAGAAATGAGAAGGCAAAGCTGAATTACCCTCTGATGAGCAGTCATGAGGTCATGGCAATTTTAAGCTTTTTGACAGAAAAATGAATTTTGTTCTTTTTATGTAAATGCTATGTTTAAGGCATAAATAATCCATGCATTCAAACTGCTTCAGCCTCTGAAAGACTATGCTAAACCAGCAGATGCTGACCTGCCACACCAGCAGGGCAAGTGTGTTTGGTGGCATCACTCATTCCAGCCTCCACACTAAGCATGCTGCTATCAGCAAGGTTACATCTGTAAGATGGACTTGGCCAACCTACTACAACAATTGCTCATCATACCATACTGTACTTCACTAGCAAGATCACAACAATTTGGAAAAGGTTGTATGAACCTTGCCAAAGTAATTGAAAATCTGGGGCATTTTGCCTGTGATCAGCAAAACTCACAAAGTAGCAAACTTGTATTTTAATGAAAGAGCTGCAAATTGACAAGAAGGCAGCACAATGCAGCAACTCCCCATTTTCTGTGTGCAGAGTAGTTTATTTAGTTCTGTAAGTCAGATGCAGCACAATGGACAACAGGGAACTCTATGTGCAGTCATAGTGTGCGCTGACCCACATTTTTTTTCACTTGTACATGCACTATGTAAAGGCTTTAATAAGATAAAAGCTTTAATAAGCCTTTAAGGCTTATTAAACAAATAAATAAAGGCTTTAATAAGGTATATGAAATATAGGTTATTTACGACTGATTCTGTCCTTGGAATCATATTGATCCCAGACGATATTTCTGCACATATTCTGGAACTTTCTAGACAGAAAGATCTTTCTGCATTGATTTGGTTGCAGGATCAAGTCCTAAGAATCTAAAGACAAATTAAAGACAAATGGTAAACTATTGAGATTAAACAGCAAGAGTTGAATTTAAACATAGCAATGCTCCAACAATTTTCACATAGAACAGTCTCAAACCAACATGATTCAACAGAAAATGGCAGAACACACTTTACTGTTTCAACTCTGAGGAAAATGCCCCCCAAAAGTATGAGAATATTTACTTTTATACAGCTGTCATCCTTTTGGAGGTTCAGGAGGAAAAAAACCCCAAATACTGGCTCCTTATTGCTGCAGACCAAAATTAATTTTTCTTGGTATTATGCCAGTTCACATCCCAATGAACTGCACCCACTAAGCAAGGTCACATAAGTGATTGTGAAAACAAGTTTCCTTTGTGCATGAAGAAGAATGAATCACTTAGAAAAATGTGACATCTTCAGTAATACTTCTGCCACTATGCAATATTGCTCTAAATTATGCAATTCATCAATATAATGTTCATAAATGTATTTCTGGAAAAAGACCCTAAGTAAGCTTCTGCATAACAGCAGCAAGTGGGATTTCTCACTGAAATTGAAAATCTGGAGGAACAATATTGGAACCCAGGGCACAGGGAATATTTCTCTGCCTGTCCTGAGAAGTCCTGATCCCCAGGGGAGCACTGCTTTTAACCTTCGTCCATGGAGGCTTTTCAAGACTTTGGGATGAATTGGAATCTATGAGTGTGTGAAATAGATAGTAGTGTTGTTTATTATAGGGTGAAAAACTTAGAGTTTTGGATTTTTAGTATGGAGGTAGATGGAAGACAAGAAGGAAGATTTCAGGTGTTGTCTGATCTCGTTCTTGTTCTTCATCTACTCCCTTTTCTGCAGTGTTGGTACCACAGAGTGATTGGTTAAAAAGCGCCACAATGCAGATGTTGCATGAGCAGACAAATAATTAGTTACTGGTAGAAAGGTAGAAACAAAATACATTCTAAGAGTTAATTGGGCAAAATAGTTTTAAAAGACTTTGAACCTGTGTGTCTTATGACTTTTGGTGCCTTTCTCTTCATATACTAAGTCTGGTATGTAGACAGTGCACTGAATTGTTGATAAGAGAAAAATAAACAGCAACCTGAAGATCGAAAAAACCAAAGAGTCCCATTTGTCTCTCAATCCTGGAACAGAACTTTTTTAGGGGTCTCCCCATCAGGGGAATCCTCAGGGGGAATTTCCACAGAACAAGAATGCTGTAAGACCATATGCCAGCTACTTACAACAGAATTTTCCATACTAAAACAAGGGCCATCTGAAACTCTGAATTGCCAATAAGCAGCCCTCCTTTTTCATCCAGCTGCAAAGAAATTTGAACAATGACTTTGCAAGAGATGCATAGAATAGACAGTGAAGTATCACACACTCACAGGGACGCCCCAGCTGACAGGTTTTGTGGATTCCTTTGAGTTCTTTTGCTGCATGATTTCATTCCTCCTGCACCTTTAAGCCACTTCACAGCTAGATAATTACATTATCATTCCAACCCATTTAAGAAGTTGTTACAAGCAATATGGCTCCTAAGACATTGTTGTATATTATCTGGCAAGACCTCAGAGCTAAAATGTCCAACTAAACCCTGCTGGAAAACAAGTTCTAACTACTTTGCTCCTCAGCCTCTTCTTTCAGCCCTTAAAATGTGCTAAATGTATGACCTAACCTGACCAGCAGCACTCAGTTTCTGAAGGATGAACTTCTGAAGGCCTTATCCTGAGGCCTTCTACCTACACTGCCTGCACATGAGGCATACAGTCAACAACTTATCTGATGGGAAGACATGATCCTGCATGAGCCAGACTTGAACATACGACAACCAGTACAGGAATCTCTCACCTTTTTTGGTTATTGACATCTCACACAGCAGTGGAGCTGCACAATAAGTAACTCATAATTTTTAAATTATTTAGATGTTGAATTCAGGCATCTCTACTACTAATATAGAAATGAGTTTTATACAGCCACAACCTAATTTCGCTGTCTTCACAACCAAGGGCAAAACTTCTAAAGGTAACAATAGGTCAGGACAATGCCTTGAGAGACACTGGTACCATTGCAATTCTCAACTCATGCACAAAGTGATTTCCATAAAATGAAACAAATAGAAATTGTTAGAATAATTTTCAGTCCTGTGATAGATACAGTGTCATTACCAATCTGCATCATTTTATTTTAATATCATAAGATAATGGTCCACTATTTCTGCCAAAGTAAGCCAAAAAAAATCCACATTTTGGCATGTTACAACAGATGTGATACACCAAACTCTTTGTTTCACTCATACCTCTGAATCTTGTATGCCATGATTGTGGAAATTCCCACTTGCAAATCAGTGCCTAAGATGCCCTGTGAAACTACAATCTGAGATTGCTGGGCTGCACAGCTGGGGAGAAGTCCAAAGGCTTTCTGCCTCTGTAAAGCAGGTAAGGTGCTAATGAGAACATCTTTTTTTTTCCCTATGAATTAATCAATTATCTGAATTCTGATTAGCATAGGATCCGATTTTGCTTCAAAGCAAGCCAAAAAGGGAAAACTGGAAGCAAAATAAAGGCATTGCCATCTTCATTTAGTGAACAAATATTAGACACGGAGAAATAAATTTTAGTTTTGCCTTAAACATCTCTAATTGCTCATGAGCTGCCTAATGAAAACAGGGCTTGGAATGGGTCTGGAGGCAATTTAGAGATTACTCCCTCATCATGATGACATCAGTATTTTCTACATTGCTTGACAGATTTTTTTTCTACCTCGACACCATCCCCTGAAGTTGGCAATCCAACAGTTTATCTAGGTAATGTCATATAATTATAGAATATCCAGAGCTGGAACTGGAAGGGACCCATAAGGATTACCAAAGTGCAAGTACTTGCTACATTTTACAGGGTTTTTTCCCTTCTCCTGACCCACTGCTGATCAGAATATTTTTGTAAAATTTAATTTGCGGAAACCTTTATGTATTCATTTCTCCCCTCAATACTTTTCTCTCAAAACATAGCAATATAATTCATTCAGGACCATGGCTCTAGACTTCCAGTTGTGTTGTTGTATTTCCTTCTTCCTAATTGTCAGCTTACTGCTTTTTTAAACTGCAGTAACCAAAAGTGCACATATTTTAACTTTAGCCTTCAGAACATCATGTAGCAGAAGAGCATTTATGCATTTTGTACTGCTGTCAATGCATCTTTGCACAAGATCTATTTTTGCTGTAGGTGGTACGACACTGTTGATGCAGGAAGTTCCCAATCTGTTGGAGCAGTCAGACATCCTTCCCTGCAGGACTTCTGCCCAGCCTGCCGTTCTGTACCCCTGCAGTAAATCACTCCTAAGTGAGGGTGAAATTCACTCTTTGCTGGGTGTCTACTAAAGGACACCTTCTCAAAGGTTGGGTGTTCAATCTAATCTAAACTAGGCTGCACAAAATGCCCCTGAACATACTGAAAAGTGACAGTGCATCTCATCCCATGCTAAGACAGATGTACATGGGCTGAACTGCCCTCCAGAGAGGCACTCCTCACAATTTGGCAAGGTAAATTGGATAGCTAAAGTACTGGCTTACAGTTAAGTTAAATCACAGCTGTCCAATTTTCAGACAGCTGTTTAAAGTAAAATACACCTGAAATGCACTGTGTGCCCTCCTCTTTGATCTGGACTCTGTTCTGGTAAACCAGAAAAAGACCAGGAAGAATTTTAGACTTTTATCACCCAATACTCTTATGTCCCCTCCCAGCCTAATGCCTTTGTCCATGCTTGATAAAATATTTCAGTCTCTTAACCAAAAGCACTACACAGTGCTGGTTGCAGGGGTGAGCCCTTCCAAAGAGAATCCTTCTTGTTGGAGCATCTCATTTTGAAGTGAAGCATTATTTAATTATGGAGAATACAGGATTTAAAATGGTTTGTTACAAAGAAGACATTTCTCCCACTTTCTTATTAGACATGTAACACTGTCCCTCATGAGAAAATTCTTGCTAAGAAAGATCAAAGTAAATGCTTGCTATAGGAACTTTTTTCTTTGCAAATAACAGGGCCAAATTACATTTTAGAAACAAGCACTGAGGCTTGTCTGAACAGAAAGAACAGAGAGAATTTTCAGAACAAAATTAAGAACAAATATTCATACACACAAGACACGCAGACCTCTGCTCTCATAATTTTGACACCAGTGATTTTAATGATGCACAAAATTATTTTTCAAGCCAGATAAATTTAATCTATTTTTCACAAAAGGAAACAAAATAAATACTAAAGAATACATGCTCAGATACTGACTCCCCTTGTTTGTGGTACAGGAACTGTGGAAAACACTGCCAAAGCACTTCAAAACAAGTATCAGTCAAATCAGAATCCCAGGAAACTTCATCTGAATCCTGTTCTTAAAATGCAATTCACAAACCTTTGATAACAAAGGTATCCCACTTGCATGGTTCTCCTTGAACTGACTGTGCTGGCTCTGAGGTTTAAGTGCTTTAATATCCATATCTTTTCTTCTCCACTCTCCAAAAACTGTAGAGATTTTTCACAATACTCAGTCTTTACAAAAGAACAGAGTAGATCCCTCCCAGTAACCAAAGAGCAAAACTAGAAGTGCATTTCATACATCTTAAGCTTCAGTAAAACTTTCCTTTAAGAGCTTGTTGGTTTAAAGCTGCATCACTGTCACACACATGCTAGCAGGAAGCTGCTCCTCAGTGCTCTGTTTGTCAGTATTATACAACAGACCTGTAATTTCTGACTATGAAATGCTGGGCATTTAGGGCCTTACAATACTGATATTCTGAGGTTCATTTACTTGCCAGACATGAAAATGCCACACACAACATCTTATGTTGCACCTAAACCTGCAGATCTGATTTCTGCCCTGAGATGCATTTTATCACTGGACTTTAGCCTATATGTTCTTGACTACATTTTAGTGATCTACAAATGCCAATTACATTTACAAACTGTGAAGCACACATCTGTTCTCCTGGTTTTTTCCTACCCATACATGTACAGATCTTTATAGACATAATTCTGTGGGATTTGAACAAAGGAAAGGAACTGACTACTCTTTGCAGCTGATAGTGCACAGATGGGAGGTTCTGTTTCCACATCTCTCTGTTCCTGACCTCAGAGGGATTTTATGTCACACTGGTGCTGCAGAGCCCTCTGCCACCTCAGTCAGCCAATCTCAAGTCCTGCTGGGGGGTTCCTGAGAATGCAGAAATGTCCTCCCAATGGAAATGTGTACTCTCTGGTTTTAGAGTGGTGCAAAACCCTGCTTAGGTTTCCTAAACCAAGGTCAATTTCAAAGAGATCAAAAAGCTTTTGAATAGAGAATATTATTTCTAATATTTTAACCTGAAATTCAGAGTATCCTATTTCTTCTTGACCCAAAGCTAACAATTACTGACTCAAAGCAACTAGATACATATTTAGCAGATCTCAGTAACCTACTGGACATTGTAACATTGCTTTGTCTACAGAGTGAAATGACTCACTTATCACAATACCAGATTTGGGTATTACACACAAAAGAGCTCTGGGGGTCCTTTGCCAGATTTCTAGACTATTTTTCACAAGTCAATGACAGAATATCAACATCTGTTCTAATCAAAGCTCTCCAGAATCATAATGTACAAAAGAAAATCTTAACTCTTGGGAACTTTATATTGCTTGCATCACACCAGAAATGAAGTACAAATATAAAAACCCACACAAATGCCCTTCTGCCTAAGAGAACACCCACTCACCACCATCACCCTTAGTTCTAAAAAGTCAAGCATAACTCCACTGAATTTTTCCAAAGGTGAAGACAAAAGCTTGAGTTCAAGCCAAGTAGCTAGATCATCTCATCTGCTCTTGGGCTGACAAAGGAATGATCAAAGGGTATACATATTTATAGTGTTTAGTTTAGTCTGTAAATACTGATGAATTGGATTCACCAGAACACTGCAGACTACCAACAAATTTATTTAACTTTAGCTTTTACCACTGCACACTCCAAATGTAGATTTTTGTTGTCTTTCTTACAGACCAGCACTTAAATTTAGTTGAAACTGAAGATCAAGTTTTGAATAGTCCTTCTGGATTTGACTGGTCTTCAATCATAGAATCATTGAATGACTTGAGCTGGACTGGACCTGAAAGACCACCCAGTTCCAGCCCCCTGCCATGGGCAGGGACTTCTCCCACTAGACCAGGTTACTCAGAGATCCATTCAGCCTGACTTTGGACACTTCCAGGGATGGGGCATCCACAGCTTCTCTGGACAACCTGTTCCAGTACCTCCCCACCTTTACAGGGAAGAATTTCTTCCTAGTATCTAATGTAAATTTACCCTCTTTCAGTTTGAAGCCATTCCCCCATGTCCTGTCACTACAGGCTCTTGTAAAAAGTCCCTCTCCATCATTCTTGTAGTCTCCCTTCAGGAACTGGAAGGCCACAATTAGGTCACTCTGAAGCCTTCTCTTCTCCAAGCCGAACAACCCCAGTTCTCTCAGCATTTCCTCACAGGAGAAGTGCTCCATCCCTCTAATCTGCTCCAACAGGTCCGTGTCCTTCCTGTGCTGGGGACCCCAGAGATGGGCACAGCACTGCAGGCAGGGGTCTCACCAGAGGGGAGCAGAGAGGCAGAATCCCCTTCCTTGGCCTGCTGCCCAGGCTCCTTTTGATGCATCCCAAAACACATTTGGCTCTCTGGGCTGCCAGTGAACATTGCTGGGTCATGTCCAGCTTTTCATCCACCAGCACCTCCAAGTCTCTCACTGCAGAGTTGCTCTCGATCTGTTCATTCCCCACCCTGGAGTGACACCAGAGTTCACCCCATTTGCTCCACAGTAAGAAAACCACAATGGATCAGGTGTGTAGATGCAATAAAATTTTCGTGGATGTTTCAGCTTGTACATGGGAGTTGTCAGAACAACAATGCAGTTAAACAATACACTCACAGGCATCTGAGTGATCAAATACTAGAGGCATGCAAAGCTCACAAAGCTGAATACTGAGATTTCTACTGGTGGAGTATGAGCTGCGCCGAGCAAAAGCTTTCGTGTTCTAAAAATAAAGTTAATTTGATTAAAACATCATGGAAACAAAGATGCAAATGACTAAACTAATTTCCCATTCCTGCCTTAGATGACTGGTACCTAATCTTAAGTAACTCTATGTATTCAAGTGCAGGAGGAATAGATCAAAGAACTATCCCCTCCAAGAAAAAAAAAACAAACCTAGAAACACAATCAATAATTGATTGATTCTGTTTTAATTAAATATTGTTATACTTCATACAACATTATCTGTCATCAGCTGCAAACCTCTGCACAACCACTAACCGTTCTAACAAGGAAGGCATGCTTTCTTGATACATATTCTCATATAATATACAGATTGCATTATGGAAATAATTTGTATGGAGCTGTAAGCCTGGGCTAGATAATGTCACTACTCCTTTTTTTTTCTTTTAATAAAGAAGAAGAGATGCTCAAATTTACTTTCAAATTTTTCTCTCAGCTTATTTTTTACTATTAGCCAACCAACTGGAAGGAAACAATTTAACAATTTTTCAAAAAAAAAGAAAACATGTATTTTATGCTTTAAAGAGCAAAATCTAGCACTCCCTCTTTCCTGCCCAGTATTAACAAAAAGCTTCACTATATTTCATGCTAAAAATGTTCCTTCCTTCAAGCTCTTTGAATGGTTTTTCTCCTTTAGTTCAGAAGATAAATTGCTCCACTTATATATATAACTTACTCTTAAAGAGTTTCACTATTTTGGGATGCTTAAGTAGGATCTTGGAACTCCAGGGCTGATTTCTAAGCCATTGAAAGGAACAAGAGGAGAAAACACTGCAATAGACAGCGGTGGTCTTTTTAAGAGAACATTACTAGGCACAGAAGCCTATTAGTACTTCCCTCTGGAGGAAGAAATATTCCTCCACAAGATCTTCATTTGACTGGCAGCAGTAAGAACCTAAAAAGAAAACTGGTCCTACTTACACTGACCTCTGGCAAAACAATTAAAGCTCACTCTGTCTCCTGAGTCAGCTCAGAGCACATCCCATACTGCTTATTCAGCAGCAGCACAGGCTGACACTGTCACCCAAGTTCCCCTGTCCCCACACTTGTCCTCAATAGTCAGCAGGTCCCCAGCCTGAAATCACATTCACTACAAAAAAATAGCCATGAATGCTTGCTCAATTATGCTCTATTTTGCAGATGTTATCCACTAGCCATCCACAGAAGGTATGGAGATAGCTTTAGTATGCCCATCCTTACTGATGCGTGTGAAATGCAGAGTGGGGAGATAATTCAACTTGGTAGCTTGTCATGGATTTATTACTTGATCTTCAGTGATTTCTCTTGTCAGGGAAGCCTGACAGCCCTCCTTCTAGACTTGAATGGGAGAAAAGCAATGTTTCTTTGTAGTCATGCAGCCTGCAGAGTTATTTGAATTTTCTCAGATTTTTTGATAGTTTTGACCAGAAAAAAATTAACTCCCAGTTAGTGCAGTGAGAGAAAAACCTGGCTCAGCCCACCAAAGGTAACATTTGGAACATTCTGTTATCTAGAAAGCACATAAAAATAAACTTGCCTTCCATAAAGATCCTGTTCCAGTAGATTTTTCCAACTTGATTTCCTCCAAGAAATATTAGATTTGATAAAATCAGCATTGAAGTGCTAACAGATGCTAGGACAGCATGAAGTCGACGACGAAATCTTGGCGAGAAGAAACGTTCCTGAGGGGCAAAACAAAAGGTGCCCATGAAGTTAACAATCCCTGCAAATCTTCAAGCAGCGTTAGAAAAAGACATTGCCATTACAACAAACAACTTTCATACAGAAGTTCAAATCTTTATGGGACAGATCCCAAAGATTTTAAAATATCTAACAGAACCTCTCACCAATGCCATTCAAGTTGGAATAAGGCTTCCTGACTAAAAGCAGTCCTGAATCATAGTTATGGCTGGAAATGACCTCTGGAGGTTACTGAGAGAGATCAAAGCAGGGTCAGCTTGAGATGGCTGCTCAGGGTTTTGTTTGGTTTTTGAATCTCTGTTTGGGTTTTGAACATCTCCAGTGATGTAGACTGCCCAACCTCACTGGGCAACTCCTCACCTTAAAAGAGATTTTTTTTGGTGTTTAAATGTATTTTTAATGTTTTAGTTGGATTTCAGTCTATGCCCCCTCCCTTTTGTCCTGTCACTGAATACCACTTAGAAAAGCCTGTAGTTGGGTATTTATACACATGGATAAGATTCCCCTGAGCTTTCTTTGCTCCAGGCTGAACAGTCCCAGCTCTCTCAGCTTCTGCTCTTACATCAGAGGTTTCAGTCCCTTTACTCTCAGTCCCTTGGCTGGACTCACTCCAGCATGTCCATGTCCCTGGTGTGGGGAGCCCAGAACAGGGACACAGTTCCATACATTCAGTGGATAATTCTTATTTTACAGAATATACTCCTTGATGAATTTTTGCTGACAGATGTGAGCAGTAGCAATGTTCTAGGGTGGGTGATACTTCCAATAGGATCCAATATAGAGTAAAACCCTTCAGTACACAGCAAACAGCATCAAACAACTTCAGAAGTCATCAATCCTCTGGTTGATTAATAAGACATCACTGAAAGACTCTAGGATCAGATTAGATCTGGTTATAGCAATGACTCTTAACAAATAGATACCTCTAAAAAAAGGTTCATGTATACATGCAGCCTCAAATTTTCTTTCAGTGCAAATGTTATTGCTCATGTTCAAGAAGTGTAATTACCCATATTTTGGTACTAATGCTACAAATAAAGGAGGTCTCTCTCTGCCATATAATAGTTCACATTTTTCTAAATCTGTATTTTGCATTGTCGCCTGAGGTGTGTGTGCAGCATGGAGACTGCAAGAAGATGGTAAAAGAAGGATGAGGGAGTTTTAGCTTCCTCCATTATTCAGCTGCTAGAGGAAAATTTAAAGAACACTTACAGCACTTCACCGAGAAATATTGTCTCATTACTACACAAGGAAGAATATCCTGTACATTATGGCCCCAGGCTGAAAGCCTCTGTACATAGTGCTTGAATTTACAAAAGATGGAATGCTTTGTGTGAAATGATGACCATTTTCCAGGGCATGGAAAATAAGGGAAGTATCAGGGACTGCTCAGCCTTCATCTCATAAATGGTGATGTTGCAGAAAGCAAAGTCTTGTGACTGCAGCACCAAAAAAAAACCAAAAAAAAGAGCAGTAATTAATCTTTAATAGCTACAGGCAGGCCAGAATTCATGCTCAGATACCTGAAACAACATAAACACATGCTCAAAACACAACGAAAAATACATTTCTAGACAATTAAATTGCTCCTCCTGTAAGCATCAAAACAAATGTTTCAAGTGCTAGATTATAAAGAGACAAATCTTCAAATAAATGACAGTTACAGGCATAGAAATACAATTTCAACATATTACTGCAAAGTAATCTCTGGGAAATTGAACGTTAGCCTTGGTCAAAACTATATCTAGTATATGAGTCAGTCTGAGTCAGCACAAAAATGAGGACAGATAAGGTTTGACTGCTCTGTATCAGTCAGTATGTACAATAGAGCAATAGCCAATCTTCCACACAATGCTATGAATAAGAGTCATGAATGAAAACAGAGACTGAGATTTCTCTCTGAAAATTCTGGATGAAAACTAGGGCATGATAGGAAGAGGTAGAGAATATAAAAGTTATATAAATATTCACAGACACAGACAATTGAGTTAGTGAAAGAAGCTTTCCCTTTCTAGTACTTCACATCTCCAAAGCTATCCAAGGACTTCCAATACCTTCTCCTTCTGTTCACACACACACAGAGGACAGCTTAAGTTTGCCTATTCCTGAAAGGCATAGTTTCAATGTATGGTCCCACACATGAAAAATGTATGTCTTTTCAGAATGTGTAAGTGTAGGCACACGGAGAAAACATTTGAAACCTTGCTATGAAATCCATGTTAACAGCAAAGTTTAAGTAAGGACAAGTTATGATCATGGTAGCTTGGATTAAGCTACAGCTCAGATAGGGCATTTTCTATCATCAGAACTACCTTTCACTCTCCCTTTGTCAAATTTACTTGTCAACTCTAAGGAAAAACAGTTCTAATTAGGAAAGGTAAAAAATCGTCTGCTAAACAATAGAAAGAATTGGAGATGGACAACCCATCAGACAGCTGGTGTTGAACTGCATTTTCCATCAAGGTAATGATCAGACTTGTTAATTTTCTAAAGTTTGCCTGTTTTACAACCCAAAGCAGTACAACTAAAACAATATAAATAGCTAAAACAGCTCTGCTACCTTTTTTGTTTTAATGAATAGAGTAACTAAAAAAAACTAATTAAACTGTCACATATAGTACATCACCTTTTACAGAAGTGCTGCACATTAAACAAGGCAAGTTAAATGTAGTATAGACCATAAAAGCCCATAGCCATTTATAAGGTATAAAGGAGCAGCTTATGACAGACACAGTTTAGACAAGCATTGAATCTTCACTGGGTTTTGCTGTAGCTAATTTCCATTAGCTTGGCTAGCCATTGATCCAAAACGCAGTAAACATTTTCCTGACAGTCTTTGATGTCAATGCAGATTTTACTCAGCTGCTATAAAAGTAAAAAAGAAAACTTTCCTTAAACATCTCAAGCCATCTAGAATAAGCTAACTGGGAAAGTACCCACGCAGGTACTGTGCTCAAATTAATATACTGAAAGCATTATTTAGCAATGAAAAGAAATGACATTGGTTAGATAACTCATAACAACAATTTTATTCAAATATTTACAAGCTTGTAAATTTTGTGAATGTACAGCTAATTGTTTACATCAAAGCAAACTTTAAAAAACTCTCCACACCCACAACTCTTCATTATGCCATTTAATGCTTTTCACAATATGCTCCATTACATCAATATAAACAACTGCTAGGGATTTGTGGTGTTTCTCTGGATTTTACTGCTGTCTCTTTCTCTCTTCTCCTCCTTGTTGGAAACACAGCCAGAAGACAGAATGGCAATCTTGTGTTAAAATGACAATGAAACCATAGCTGCCTGGCTGAAACTCTGGTTTGCATCTCTCCTCAATGTTCCATCTTATAATCTCACATCAATTCTTTACCATACTTCACTTTTAGTAATCACCAGCATCCCCACCTCCTCTACACATTGTGAAATAAATGGACTGTAGCTTAAACTATCCCCCACCCCCAAAAAAAAAAATAGACATACTATCATGATACTCAGGCCAACTGTATGCAGCATGACACAGAAGATGACTTGTATAACATTGGCTCAGGCCATCTTTCCTGGAATTGAATGGAGTTCAGGTTATTATTCCAAACCCATTCCTGCTGTTCATGAAGATCAGCCTCAGACATTTTTGCCAGATATTGGGAAAAACTTCCCTCTGCACACTGTTTGGTCTAACAAAACTGGCTGCCATCAGAGCTCTCCCAGTGTTGCAGCCTTTGCAGCCATTTTACAAAAATAAATGGCAGTATGATGTAGTAGGGTACCCTGACAAGCAAATCTTATGCATTTGAGAGTGGAGGAGGAAGACAGGCGTGAAAAGAAACTGCACAGTCCAAACAGTTCCATTCCTAAATCCATTTCCACTTACACATGCATGTCACATTTAGCCTCTAAGAGAAAACCAAGCCAGAAATGGGAAGCTCATATAATGGCTGTCTCTTGAGAAAGCTGATGAAGACAGCACACACCAGAATAGAACATTTAGGTGAGAATTAAGAGTTAAGGTAAAGGACATGGTGGAATTTTGAGTTAGAGAGAAAATACTTATTTAATTTGCTATGCAAGTTAATTACACCTCGATGAGCACAAAATACACAAACATGGCAGGAGAAGTGGCTTCAGGCAGCAGAGCAGAATTCAAAGGAACTTCTCTCTAGTGTCACTTAGAGCTACCAACAGTAAATTTGCATTTTTACAGGAGTGTTCACAAAGATAGCACTGAATGGCATGGAAAGATTAAACTGAGGGTCCAGGTAAATCCATTTATTTCTTGGAGCTAGCCAACAACAGAGAAAACACTGTGGGGAAGACTGACCAGGATAAGTAATCCAGTCTTCCAGATGGAAGTTGGTAGTGACAGGACAAGAGAAAGTGGCTTCAAGCAGAAAGAGCATAGCTTTAGATTAGCTATTAGAAAAACATTCTTCACTGTAAGGGTGGTGAGGCACTGGTTGCCCAGAGAAGTTGTGGATGCCCCATCCCTGGAACTGTTCAAGGCCAGGCTGGATGGATTTCTGAGCAACCTGATCTCATAGAAAGTGTCCCTGCCCATGGCATGAAGTTTTAACTAGATGATCTTTAAGGTCCCTTCCAACTCAAATTATTCTGTAATTCTATGAAGTTGAGGATACACCTAAAACTGAATTCTGTACAGCAGTCGAAAGTAGGCAGTCCCATACACAATATCACACTGAAGTTTTTTACAGAAATAGATTCCTCAGTATTTTATCAGGTAAGCAACCCTACATTTTCCTACACCAACCAATCAAGCTTTTCCTTGCAAAAGTGGTGCATCGTGGTGATTTGGCATTTCCCAAAGGCTTCTCATTGAGAGAGCTGCCAAATCCAACTGCACTGGCTTGTTCTGGGAGCAGGTCCACAGCTGCACACTGGGTTAGGCAGGGCTCAGGAACAGGGGCACATGTTTGCCACCATGCTGCAAACCCAGCTCGATGACAGAGTGACAAGTGGCAGGCAGTCTCCCCTGACAGACATTAGCTGGTAACTTCCTGGCAAACACTCATAAGATGGAAAATATCTATGTGTGCTGCATTTGCAAAACATCTCTTTTATACAGCTGTTCTGGGACAGATTAAAGAAAACTTCTCCATTAAGTCAGTGATGTTATTGAGCTTGCTTATACTGAAAATACTTTAACAAGTCCCATGTAAAGGAATTAAATTTCCTGCAATTTAAGCAAGAGTCTATATTCATGGAGTAAAACAGAAATTCACAACATTTATATCTTTATGAACTACCCATCCAGAGAATTGATGATCCAAGCACATGGTAAAACAAGAGTGTGTGATAAAATTGGAGAAGCAGCTGAATTATCTCTTATGTGAACATATGCACTGTGGAAGAAGACTGCCAGATACTATGACCAGAGTGACATGAAACATACTTGATACTACAAACTGCAAAACTAGAGATTTTCATCTGCCTTTGTTTTTTAAGGATCAAAATAACCTAGAACAACTTTCTTCTTTTAAAAGTATACAATATTTTATTACTATCCGTTCTACAGACTTCATTCTCTCCCACTCAAACCTATCAGCCAAATAAGATATAGAAACTGCACTATTTATTGTATTGGAGAAATAGAGCAAATTAACTACCATGAAAATAACACCTAGTCCTGCATTATCTTTCATTGCCTCTCCTGGTGTATGAGAGGAGACTAAGTGTGCTTCCTACAATTCCATCCTTTCAATTTCCTCAAGGTTTTTATTAGACAAACAATGCTTAAAATCTGATGCAAGGTTGACTCATCTTTACGTCACAAAACCAAAATTAAACCTTCTTTGCAACCGTCTGTTATTTAGGGTTTACAAGGATTTCTGCGAGGATGGATGGATGGATGGATGGATGGATGGATGGATGGATGGATGGATGGATGGATGGATGGATGGATGGATGGATGGTTGTGAACTGCCCAGTACAGGAGGGGTACAGGTGGTGTTCTTATGCATATCAGTAAAGAGCTTAGAAAAAACCTCAAAGCTCTTTTTACTAGTGCAATTTTCTGAGCTTCAGTTTTTACCCTCCACTAAAGAACTAAGCCCCCCTCACAACATCCATACTTTTTGACAGAAGGGATACCACTCAATCAATCTTAAAGGTGGCAGCCCTCCTCAAGCGCTTTCTTTCAGAAAATGTGCTCAGGTAAATGACAAGCCAACTCTTCAATGCCCCTGAACACCAAGAATCACCACATTACGGCAAGAGCGAACACCCTAATAAATATCCTGAATCTGGGTCATCCGCAATGCAGCCATTTGCCAAAAATAACAGGACAGCAGAAACCAGGAGCATGGGTGAAAAGCTGAAAGAGAGCGAGGAGCAGATGGGACAGTGGGAAGGGAGGCGACACATCCTGACTAACAGTTCCTGGTTATTTTATCTATCTGCAGACTGAAAATGGAGGGCAGGGTGTGACTGAGCAGCTGGGGGAGCAGATGGGACGGAGGAAAGGCTGAAAATTGTGACAAAGCTCTGCCAAACAGAATGTCAATTTATTTAATTTTTAAAGTGAGCAGTAGAAATAAAGATGGGCTGGGTCCAAGCAATGGAGCATCTTATGTTTGTTAATACACATTGTCAGTGGGCAATGGGTCATAGCGACAGAAGTGAGTTTGGGAGACTGCAGAAACAAAGGGAGGGACTACACGTGCTCATTAAGGATTACAGAAGTTGTGCTTGAAGATCAACAGGAGCCAGGGAAAGGCAGCTCATGAGAGCCTGACATCTCAATATGGTACACATTCCTGCACTCTGAAGCTGAGGGACAGATGTTAAACAGAGTAAGAGTAGAGACTGTAGCACAGAAGGGAAGAGCAACAAAAATAAAGAATTCTGGTTGAACACATGTACAAAATATTAATTTATGAAATCATCTAAAAGAAATTGTGGAATCCCCAGGGCTGCAATGTACCAAGATAAGAACAGGCCTGCAAGAGGAAAGCGAACAAGATGTGCTACCAGATCTTATCCATCAATAACTTCCACACTAAGCAGAAGAATAAATTTACTTCCTCATCAACATACACTGTACCCTTCAGTAATCATGGCAATCATTCCTGTTTGTTCTGTTCTTCACCTAACTCTAACCCAGAAACTTCCCCTTTACTTCAGTTTGCTTAATTTTTCTGGCATTTCATCTTGCTTGCAGTTTTTCCCTCTCTTCTGCCCAACCTGAACTGTGGCTTGAGGTCATATCCCATTTCTTCTCAAGTTATATACTTTCCTTGCAAAGCAAAGGTAAAAATTAGCTCCTGGAAGCTTCACACACAAAAGCAGGAACTGACAGCATTTTTCCAAGAGACAGGATGATGCAAACAACCTGTAATTCCCTACATAACTCCTATAAAAAGAGGATCACACAATTAAAATCAAGCAGCTGTCAGTTAAGATCTATTTTCACAAATAGAACTTGATTCTGAATTTAGGAATAAATGCTATATATAGTATTTGAGAAGATACTCATCTTCTCTATTGATGTCTTACTAAACATTCACTCAACAAAACGCTGTCTTGCACTAGCACCATTTCATTTTTAGATTTTCCAAAAGATCTACATTTATAGCATCTCTCAGCAAAGAGCCAACTCCCCCTTCTGTTTGAAGAAAGCCTCCTACCAGCTCGTATGTATCCACTACACTTACAGATGCATGTGTGGAAGTTTGACATACACACAAGGAAATTTCTGTACTTCTACATTTAACTCTTCACTCTCAAAGAACCTGCCCATTTGTTCTTTTTTAAGTGGCAGCTTGTGAAAAGCGCAAAGTGAACAGCACCGAAATTCACCATCCTCTTTTCTGTTTTATGTTTACAGCAGGGAATTTAGCCAAGTAATGGCAGTATTCATACTCCTGTAAATGTGTCTCAGCTCTCACTGATCGAGAGATTTGTGCACTCTTTGCATCCAGGTCCTTGACATCCCTGTTTTTGTTCTTTGGGTTCTCATTCTGCCCATGTTGTCCTCTCAGTTCTCTCATCCACATTTTAACATTTTTACCTTTTAAATTGTAATCCATTTGGGAAGGGATCCAACTTCCCCAATCATTAGTGCTGAATTTTGATCTTGCCCCTTATGAATGTTACCAAATAAATAATACACAGTAATAATCCCTATGGAGACATTTGACAAACACTCCCAGCAAATAAAGACCATTCTTTCCCTGCAGCAATGTTCTGTAGCTCAAGGCAGAGCAGGAAGAACAGAGTGCAACCACTCCTCAGGACTTTAACTCCTATTTCTGAAATTGCTGACATCTATTGCCTGGACTCATTTTTGAGGCAAACCACAGAGGGAGGCTGTATTCATGTAACAGTAACAAAGAAGCACATAACCAGCATCATTCTGCCTTGTTCTCCACTGTGGCATGATTTAGTTGCTTTTAAAACAGCATTAATGACCTAGCACCAGAAAATTGCCCAATGTCTCCAAAACGGAAGAGGAAGTAAATAATGACGGTAGGTGGGATAAATGGTTTTTGGGTTTTTTTTATGACAACCAATCAGCTGTGCCAGGGGCTTGCCAGCTGACATTGCTGTCTGGAGCAGAGCAGTAACCATATCAGAGAAATCACAGTGGTTTCTCCACTTCTGGCATCAAAAATAATATTTCTTGCAAAGATAGACAAAAAAAGCCTCAAAAGCTAGAAAACAATAAAATATTCTCTCTGAATTATTTCTGCAGTCATTTTTGTCATTCACCACACAGAATTCTGTATCACAGTGCATATGCTTGTCCCTCTACTACATTTTCAGTCTTTGTTACTGAGTTTGAGATGAGAAGATCCCTCAGCAAAGAAAACCAGTGCCACAATGCAAGTGTGTGACTGTGTGAGCACTTTTTAGCAGGGCACTCAAAGGTTATGGGATTTACTTCCATTAAGACAAATGAAACCTTACCACAGAAGGGTGGAGAAGAGAGGAAAAAATAAAATCAAGCAAAAGCAGAAACATGGCAAGAATTGCTTGACTCAGAACTATTGTTAGTAAAGCTAGAAGTCACTGGACTGACTAGGATGCACCAGGCAACCCATATTTACCTTTGATGGTCATTCAGCATCTCAGTACAGAAGAGCATCTTGACTCAGCTTGCTGCTTCTGAGTATCAAAGACCAGTAGTCACATATCTGCCCTGACTAATGTTCACATCTAGAAGAACAAGTTTCCACCTATTTTGAGTCAGAGTATCTCTACTTTGGATAGTAAAGATTTCTGGTTAGAGCAATGATATGGGTGGGCAGTAGGGAGTGAGTGGCAAGCCCCTTCCCCTAGTCTGGGTTTTGACACTATAGTTGTTACCTACTCTCAAAAAACAATTCTGCATAAGAGAATAAGAGTCTGCTTAAGGGAATTTGTTCATTCTTAGAAAGTGCAGCAACAAACTCAAACACAATTCTACAGCAAGTACATAAAGATGTTATGAAGCAAGTATCATTGGTAATGCTTTTCACTTAACCAAATCACTGTGCTGCAATAAAAATGTGTAAGAATTATATAAAACTATTGGAAAAAAAAAAAAGGCCAGACTGGCTTGACAATAGTTTACAAGAGATATAAGTACTTTTTCCACCAAATGAAGTAAGAGGAAGATCAAAGCCCAGTGCATGCTGAAGAACAGCTGTTAGGGTTTTTATTTATTGCAGAGATCTTATTAAAGATTTAATCTTTCAAGGTAATCAACAAACACACCTCCCTCAAATGACTTCATAATGTTTAGTCAGATCTTGTCTCTACTGAAAAAGGAAACTTTACTGTCTCATGGTAGTTTAAAGTGAGTTATATTTGCAAAAAGATTGAAAGGAAATAATTACTCATTTTTCCATGTATATAGGACACATACATTGAATATGTACATGGTTGTGAAATACACAGGCACTTCCATCTTGGTCAGGCTGAATGTGTGCCCTAGCATAACCTGAGTAATTAATGCAGCAGAACCCAACCAACTTCTTTGTTTCACTGCTCTGAAATACAGAGGTTCAGTCTACTACCCCACAGTTTATGCACTTTTACAAGTGGGAGGTTCCAAGTAGTTGAGCTCCTCCCCTCCCATTTCCTTCCTTGGCTTTTGTCTCTTCACTGCATTGCTTTGGGAACTTTTCAGATTCCTCTCCATGAGCTAAAGCATCTAGCAATAAAACAACCCAAGGAAGTAGAGCTCTCTGCAGGCATAAAGTACTAGATCAGCTGAGCAAAGATTCCAGCAGGAAGGCGTGAGGAGGAGGAAGAGGTGAGACTGCAAGGAAGGGAGGAAAGAGAAATTAAACCTTTCCCCCTTCAACAGCAATGAGCTTTTAGATCAGCTTAACTTCCTGTGGAACCAGAGGTCAGGCTAACTAGTCAGAACCTTTCCATGCTCCACACCAGCTGTCTGCAGGATCACTGTACAATGCAAAACTTACTATGAATAAATGTAAAAGTTTCATGCATCTAGCAGAACAAATAGGACAAACAAAATTAAGCAGAGGAAAAAAAATCAGCCAAAAAACGCCTCACTTCATCCAAACTATGGAAATCATCTAAAATTCTGCTTTCTGGAAAGCTGAGGATACCAGTTGTCATTGACCCCATCTTTGGTGCACAAAATAATGGTGATCTTTTAACTACAGAGACAAATGTATGGAGTTCATTTCTCTGGGGAATCTAACACACTAACGAAGTCTAATCTAAACCACTAAGAAAAACATGGACATCATATAAAATGCTTCCCCTTTTGCAAAGGGGGGCTGAGTAGGAAATGACAGCATATTGGAATGGAGTTAATTAGTGCACCTCATTGCAGCCATAAATGAAAATGTAGAAATGAAAGTATTCTATACTTCAAAAAATAAAACACTTACAAGGATAGTAAAAATTTAAAATATGCCATACCTAAAAGTAGCTGGTTTCCCAAAATGAATTGCTTATGGTGTATTTAAGTTTCTTACCAAATAAATCCAAAAATAAAACCTTAAACTAGAAATTCATCATAGTATGATTTTCAGAAGAGAGATCTTTATGTCTCAATTTAAAAAAATCTTACTAGACTGAATGACATGTTTTCACTTAACTGAAGAACTAAAAAGATAAATGTTGCTATTTCAATTTAGATTAAAACATTAATTTTATCAATCTGTCAGCTTTACTCCCTTTGCTACATCTTCCTTTTGGATAATCTCTCCATATTTCTTTTTCAAAAAGCCATTGATTTAAAGGTGTTGCCAGCTACTCTTAAGGTGTAACTCATTCTAAATCTATTTTTATACCAAAATCCAATTTTTTTAAAGATCTGCTTTTCTATAGATAATTTTCCTTAAGGAAAGAGAAGGAAAAACTTGAAATCACTGGGAGAATGTTAGCCATTAGCATTTTCTTTCATAAATCAGACACATTATTTATTGAAAGTCAATACAAATTCTGTCATTGATTTCAAATGAGTTACTACTTGAGTCTGTTCATCCATAAGAAATTAATACAGAAACAGTGAAGCAAAGCACCACCTTGCTCAGCACAGATCTAAATATCAGCTGAAAAAGAAAGGAAAAAAAGATCTGACAAAAACACAATGAAACTTCTCCCAATTAATATAAAGTTCCCAGATTCACCCTATCTTAGGAAGCCTAGAATTTATTGTTGTTTTATATACAACATTTTGCTGAAAAAACCAAAAAAGTTAATTAATTCAGCTCTAATTTACTGAGAACTAAAAAGTAACCAATAAGGAAAAAAAGACATGGAGATAACTTCTCCTCACACAACTTACTGAAACACTAAAGTTCAGGGGAGTGTAAGCTGAAAAGGATGTAAGAAAGATCATCAGCTCTTCTAGAGCTGAGTGCAGGAAGCCAGGCACCAGTTTGAAACCAGTTCAAATTAAAAGTTCCAGAACCAATTTTTTGGGTCAGGGAATTTACTGTTTTCAGTACATATTTGTTTATATGCTGATTTTACTTCTCACAAATAATGACAGTGCTGCTTTGTTCATTCTAGCTCAATATGCCTGAGATAATATTTTAAACCTGTCAGACTGCTACAAAAGTGTGATTTCTTCATAGTGTGCTGGTCTCAAGCGCTGGGACTGAAACTACTGTAAAATCTGCATAAATATAGGTGATATATACATATAAATATATTTAGCTAGCACAAAGATTCAGGGAAAGATGAGAACTAAATATGCTCTTTTTTGATTTTTAATCTTCCCTTTGCAAGAGAATTGAAAAAATATTGAGTAAGGAAAAAAAAAACCAGGCAGTTTTGATACTATTCTTGGTACTCTTAGTGATTAATTCAATCTTAAAAACAGAAGCAAATTAAACTTATACCTCTAGATTTATTTTACTAAGCACCTGCTCAACTGAATTATATATCTCAACTTTAAGGATAATATATGAGGAGGTTTGCTGAACAGAATGGGTTAAAAAAAGCATAAACCTGTGCTCTGTATTTTTTCAAAAACTCATCTGCTATTCTGAAGACAAAAATAGACTTTCTTTTTCAAAAATAGCTCTCAAGAGCCAACACAGCAACTGAGTGAAGCACAAGAATGCAAAGGATTTCAGCTTGTCAACAGATGAAATTTAAGTGAAAAACCCATCCCCCAGAAGAGGGTCTTCAACACCACAGTGATTGGACTTGCAGCACACCCCTCAGCAAGACAGGATTATAGGAATGTTTCCAAGAAACAGATTAAAAGGGGGAAGAGGAAATTTATACAGGGCACTGGGAAATTTTCAGTTTCTTTTAAATGTGGTACATCTCAGAGAATGTCATAGCACTCCATCCCTTGATAAGGAAAATGCAAAGTCCAACCACTCATCTGCCCCCCAGCATCAGCCTTCAAGGAGAAAATGGGAGTTAGTTAGAAGAGTGAGGAGAGAGCAACAATGAGTGGTTTGTAGCTCATGTTCTTGCAGAGAAATCTTCAAGGCACAAGGCAAATCATAACTCAGCCATAGCTGCAGTGAGATCTGCCTCATGCACTAATGTAGATGCCAAAACTATGCATATTAAAAATTCTGGCTTCAGATTTATTTCAGGAAAAGATATGAAAGGGTCTTCTAAAGAAGGTCTGCAACCATATTTCTAAATAGAAATGAGAAACAAAGGAAATGTGGAAGACACTGGATAGGCCTTTAAAAACAAGGGATGAAAACAAGGTGGAGAAAAGGGGTAAAATGCACTTGGTTAGGGATTTAATTTATACAAAAATAAGCCTACTGCCAGCATCAGTTAACTGTAATTAGAACTGCGTGTTAGAAATTAATCCAACATATATAACCTCACCTTTATAATGTCATTATCATTATAATTTCTATGATATTTAAGAACTCAATTCCCTAGGAGTTTTATTAAAATTTCTAATACAGTGACATCAGACACAAAAAGCAAGCCCCTACACTTTTATTTCCTCCTATAGCTGGATGCCTAAAAAACTATGCTGTCTTGCAGTCCAGAGACAAACATATGCAGCTGGTCAGATGGTGAAGCTCAGTTTCCCCCTAGAGGGAGGATTTATGGATCTGATAAATTCATTCTCTAGGAAGGTAAAAATCTGCTTCCAGACTATCACTGAAATTGCAGTGATGGACAATTGGGTGATGTAAGGTAGCACTGGCTACTTGAGCCAGTTTTTACAATTACTGAGCTGTATCAGCTGCCACACACAGGATGCCACAACAGTGAAAACTGAAATAGGTAGGATGGACAACAAGCATCATTCCTTGAGCATCAGGACTCCATCAGGCTGCAGACTGACTCTCCACCAAAACAACAATACACAGGAGTGTGAATTCTGTGCAATTGTCACTAGTAAGGAAGCAAGACATAAAAATTAGTCTTACAAACAGTTATTAGAAGATTCGGGATTTAGTAGTGAGCAAACCTGCAGATTAAAATGACCATCAAAATTAAAGTAGGGAGTTTTGCATCTAATTGCACGTCAAAGTCAATTTTGTCCTTTGGAAATTACAGCATGAAGGTCAAAAGTGTAAGCAAAATGAAAATATCAGAGGTTTTCAAGGCAAAATAACGTTTTCTTTACTTGGCTCTTTAGTGGCATAAGATTTCCCAATGTAAGCTTGTTCCCAGATGCAAGCAGCTGCTACACACACATTTGTCCAGGAAACACATGGTTAGAAACATACACTCCTAATTTTAGTGAAGATGAATATTTTAAGGCCATCCTGAGTGAAATCAGAATACAAATGTTAAAACTGGCTTCTGTTCATCCCTACACAACGTGACAAGCATTTGCTTACTCTAGGACTGCAGAGGAAGCTTTTAAGACCATGCATATTTCACCATCTGCTTTGCTGCTACATTGCAAAGTGATATGAACTATTATTACCTCAGATACTGGAGGGTGGGCAAGGGAATCCTAACTCTATCTGTTATCCATTATTTAATCTTGGTTAAACCAAACTAGTAACCAGCAACTTCAAATGAGCATGGAGCCAGGAAACAAGAACATGAAATGGAGAAAGATTCAACTTACAATTAAATCTTGAATAACTGAAATGGAAAGTATCCTCTTGGTGCCATTCTCCACAATTACTCCAAGCCAATTAAGTGCACCCCAGTACCACAAATAACTCTGTCCTCCATGCCAGTAGCTTACAAAGGCAAAAGTGAGGGCTGTAGATAACAGTGTTCCAAGCAAACTGGACTGAGATCCTCCCATTGGAACATAAATGTACCTGTAGGTGAAATGACAAACAAGCAGAGCTGTTAGAGATTTCACTGAAATCTCAGAAAAACATCCACCACAGAACAAATGTGCCAATTTGTAGCATAGAAAAGAATGTGAAAAAACTACCTGACATGCTCTATTTACAGAGCTTGCCCTATTTTCTGCAAAGCTGTAGATCACTTCATGAAACATGTGCATGTACCATTTGGCAAAGGGACAATTTTGTGGTCCTGGGAACTCTGCATTAGGTAAATATATAGCACAAACTATATTCTCAAAACTGCAAATAGCAAATATTTGATTTTTTAAAATTGGAATAGTTCTAAGTCAGCTACAGAAATTACCTGTAATCTCCATATGAATTTAAATTATAAGATTATTAACAAAAAATTTAAAACATTATAAAAAGTCACATACAGTCACAACCCATAGACTGTTTCCCATATGTCAGAAATGTAGATGCATGCAAACATACTTTATTACTAAAAGGTTGTAATTTCTTTCCTTTAAAATATTTCATTAAAATTATGTGAACTGTAAATACTTCCTATCTGGTTCTTCTGTTACACTCTCAGGATCATGTCAGTCTGATGACCTTTGGAGGACTCATACCAAGAAGGCCTGGAAACCCATATGAAACAGTCCCCATGCAATTATATTCTGCATTTAAACTGAACTCAGGAGTCATAACCTTAGTCATTAATTGATGCTTATAAGTGTCCAGAAAACAGTGCTGCTTCAGAAAAAATACCAGAAGCAATGGGATTCTGAAAGCTGACACTATTTTGTGGGTCATTTCACTTCCAGCCTGAAGAGCTACATCCACTCCCATCATTTTCTGATTAAGGCATGACGACTGGCCAGACACTGTCGGAAAGAGTTGCATGTTTCTGTCAACACTTTGAAGAAGCCCATCAGGCAGGGGAGTCACCACCCAGCTCATGGGTACCAGCAAGGAGATGTGGTATTTGAGAACCACCAGTGACAGCTCTCCTCAGCTGTCATTCCTTTGGCATATCTGTACTCATATTTGAGACTACTCCTACTTGCTAAGATAATTCAGGGATTTTTGTATTTTCCAGTGAAATTTTTATCTCTAGTTATCAGTTTTCACATTCAGGGATAAATATCATTTTAAAAATTTAAAAGGGAAATTAACACACTGCTTATTCCTAATGTTAGGAAGTAAGAAAATAAATAATGGGATAAAATACAGTGATGAACATAATTAAAGGGTAAACAAAAAGTCATTAAAAAAACAAGTGTCAAATGCTCTAAATTTTTTCTTAGCATAACATCAATATACCTTTTTAATTCAATCTGCTACAGGGCACATCTGATTACATGTTTTTCAGTATAGGTGTGCTTTTTCACTAAGCATATGAAAAACAAATAGAAATTAAGATCCACAGTTTCTATTTATGTTGTGCTTTTCTTCACTCTCCCCTTTCTATGTTTGAACAGACACTTGCAATTGCAATCCATTAATCTAAAGGCAGAGGGGTTTATCTTAGCAGTCTGCAAGCAATGAATGTCCTGCAGGGCTGTGGCACAGAGGGTAAAGAGAGCAGAGATGCACAGGCAGCCTCCACTGGCAATGGCATTGCCAGGAAGAGCTCAGCAGCATCAACACATTTGTTTCCAATTGCAGCTCAGTTTAGGTTGGCCTGAAGGGCTTTCAGCTTACTGTGCAGAGAAAAATAGGCTATTTTCTGATTTTTAGTGTTTGACAACAGCAGCTAGATAATTGAGCAGCAACAACTCATAATTCTGATTAATGTTAAAGGTTAGTGAAGTTTTAGCTTGTAGGGAGGCTGATGGCAAACGTGCAAGTGAAAATCCACTACCTGAAGACCTGTTTGAAGAAGGACAGAAGCCAAAAGGAATAACAAAATCTTTACTAACACTCTGACCTTCCCCTCCAGCACTGTGGAGAGCCTGCCTCCCTGCCCCAGAGGAGAAATGGAAAGCAGAAAGCAAGGCCTCTCTCCTTCCCTGCTAGTGCCATGAGGAAATGGACAGGCAGCTGGCTCCATTCCTTGTCACAAGGGCAGTGACCACTCTCACATCATGTGTCTTGCCTTCCCCTGTCAGGGCAGTTTTACAGTGATTATAAAGGATTGATAGATGTTGAGTCATTTCTCTTGAACAGAGTGAAGAGCAATTCTGTAAAGTCCTGTATTTTTCACTCAGAAAAATCATGTGAAAAAGTCATTGCTACATTACAGAACACATCAGGGGAAAAAAGTACTTGCTGCCTTATCATCCATGCACATCCTCCCCAGTGGTGTGGGTGTGCATGCACTGCTGCACTGGCAGGCCTGCCTTCAAGCAATAGGCAGCTCTGCAGGGCCAGAGCCTGGCCCAACACCAGGCACTTTGTGCTCTCTCATTACCAAAACACTCCAACAGCCAAAACTGGCTTGCAAAACAACCATGCCAGAACTCTCATTGCTGCAAAAATGCATTTTGCTTATTTTAGAGCAACCTGGTAGTTTAGAATCTCATTCCTCTATACTTCCCCTGTACGTTTACACAGAAGAATACACATTTGATTACCAAAATCTGCATAAACACTTAAGTGTGAGGGAGAATAACCCCGGGAAAACCATTATTAAGCCAGATGACAGAAGAAATGTATTAGTTCTGTATTATCTACAACACAACACACAGCTTGTAACTAACAATTTGTTGTGTTTAACCTTGTCCAGCAGCTACACCCTACACAGTCCCTCGTTCACCCTTCCCCAAGGGAAGAAAAGGAACCTCTTACAGTGCATTCAGAAAGTTGTGCTGCCCTCCACTTCAGTAAGAAAATCTGTGAGGAGGGAAGGAAGGAGGCAGGGGAAGAGTTTAAGGGGTAATGGCTACTACAAATCGATGTCTTTTATATCTGCATGCTTCCTAACTTTTCTTTTTCTTACCAATGCTTCTATCTACCTGCAGTCCTTCCCTGTAGTCCCTTTGTACTGTAAACCCTGTACTTTACTCAGGGTTTACACAAATGGAGAGGTTGCTGTAGAACATGCTGACCTGCTGCACCATAAGTAGAACAGCATTACATAAATAACTCATTTTAAGCTTCCATGCAGCTTTTAAGATTATTCCCATTTCTAATCACAGAAAATCCACACAGAAGTTCAAAATCCCTGGTTTGGAGTCTATTAGCACATAAAAGTAACCATGGGTACTCATGACAGCCTAACTCAACTCAAAGGAACACCCTTGTAGTAGAGTTTCTTAACAGCTCTTGAACAGAGGACATATTTATTCTACAAGTGTAAGGAGGGCAGAAAAGCTGAAAAATGTGGCACCAATATACAACAAATTTATCTTAACTCACACACAGAAAAAGAAAACTCAGCAGTTACTTGGTGTTAAATAAGCCAAAGGTGTGCTAATAAAGGAAAGCAGCAAAATATTTTGCAAGGAGAAAAGGATGTTGAATTAAGTAGATTTGAGGGTAGTAATTGGTCATGTCCCTCCAGGCTGTGTTAGAGGGATGGCCAGCAATGGTGCCCCTTAAGACCCATGAAATTCACAGACAAGAAGATTAGACCTGTGAAAAATGCTTAGTACCAAAAAAATGCAGGCTAGGTGAGTATTTAAAAATAAAACATTAACTTAGGGGGCCAAAAGTCAATCACTGCCAGAGCTTCAAAGGAGATATTTGAAGGTGAAGGAGCAGTGATTTCTAGGCAGACTATCAGAGAGGAACATGGGAACACCACAGGCCAGGCTTTGCCAACCACCCCTAGGCTGGGGCTGGCTAGACCTCCCTTAAGGACAACAAAGGAAGATACTTCATGCTGTCAGAAGAAAAAGTTATGCACGTAACATGGAGAGAAGGGGAAGAGAACTCCATGTCATTAGAATCCCAAAACATTTGGGGTGTGTTAGAAGCACATAAATATTGAGAGAATGTTATATAGTAAAAATTATTTGCATGCACACCCCCACACCTGACATGACTAAACATACATTCCCAGCCTTCCCCTCCCAAGGCAAAGACGTCAGTCTTAAACATATTTCTGTGTTTTCTACCTTTCTATTTCTCTTTCGATTTCAAACTAAAACTTACATGCAATTAAACATGCTGCTTTCACAAACAAAGCATACTTTGTATGTGTCTTCCCCAAAGTGCATTACTGTTAGTCCAGGTTTAAATTACCTTATCCACAGCCAGCAAGCTGCTTCATTTACACAACTTATCTTCATTTTAACTCACTAAGTGAACATTAGAGAATTGGATAAAATATGCAAATGGTGCCATTTAAATCCCTACAGTAATGCAAACACAAACATAATAGCTAAAGTATTTAAAAGTGACATTTACTTACAGAGAATACCTTTTAAATCCAATAACCATTTTGTTAGTTTTCTTGAAGTGGTAATCTCCAGAACAATCATAAGAGATCTGACAACCATTCCCTTGAAAAATACACTACATTACAAAGTTTTTATTCTGGTAACTTCAGAAGACCTCTAAAAGAAGCATTTTTAACCAGTTAAGAATCATTCAGGAGGGCTATTATTCCTTGAGACTTCCACATACTGCTCTTACTTGTACATGTAATTTTAAACATATTTAAATTTTGAAGAAAGTGCAAGTAAAGCATCCGTTTAACTGCTGCTCTGTCCAGGACCTTTCTTCAACATGTGCCTGAATTTCCTCCTGAAGTAAGGTAACACTGCAAGGTGCATGCTATGCATTATTTTTTTCCCTCTCTTAGGCATTGATCTTGGAACATTTAATCCAGAATGAGGTGAAAGGTAAAAAAATTTTAAAAAAAGGAAAAGTTAATTTGCTTGCAATGGCAAAGTAAATACAATTAATATATGAGGATTTTGTGTTTTATTTCAGGCAACATTTCAATGTGTCTGTGAGTTTCAAAGCATTCAAGGGTTAAGTGTGTGACCATCATAGGGTTTTGAATTGGGCAATTACAGAGACAACACAGCAAAAGTTTAAAAAGCAATAATGCAGTTTTCATCTTGCATCCTGACACCAGAAACCCCTTAGGCTCTGTACAGGGAGGGTGCTCTTCTGTGGACACGTGTGAAAAATCTTGTCCAGGCAGCATTATGCTGGTGCTGGGCTTCCTTAATTCATTTGTTTTTAATACTCTCTACATGGCCTTAAACCATTGATTTTTTTTCTGCTGCATAATAAAAAGATGTCAGGTGCAGCTCTGCAAATTCTTCCTTGTGGGTGAGTTCTCACGATTCCTGTTTTGTCACTTCAAGCTGACACTGACTTGAACAGAGCTACACAGAGTGCATAAATAAAGCACACCTGTAAGTCTTTGCAAGACTGGGTCCTACAGGAATAATTTGTTTTAAATCACAGAAACATCTCCCATAAACATGGCTTTGAAGGCTGAGCCGCTCATATTTGCACCTGAAATAAAGAAATAACCAGAGATATTTGGAATACCATTTGCAAAGTTTTCTTAGGAGACTAAGCCTTATTCTGTTAAACTCCATTTCTCACAGCCTAGCAATTTTGCTGGCTGTTGGTAAAGCTTTTTAAGCTCTATAAGAGACTCTCTCACCTCACCAGCTTAACCTGATGTTTAGAGACCTTGACAAATGCAGATCCTTTAAAATATTTAAGCTGATGTTGGCTGCAGGCAAGTCTTGTTGCATTACCACAAAAATGTTTAATGAGAAATTAAGTCCATTTGGTTTACAAAGCATTAATGAGAATATTCATATGCAGGAACACTCAGCTTTACAAATATGACCTGAATTCTCATTCACTTCATAACTGTTAGCATGTTTCCCAGCAAAGATTGAGTGTGAAGTTTCCAGCAAAGATTGAGTGTGAAGTTTCCTACCAAAAAACTGAGAAAAAAACTTTTCTTCCCTTGCTTTCAACACAAAAAACAAGTCGAGTCCATATGTCACGGGCAGGTAACTGCAGAATACTGAATAAATCATTTTGAATTCACTCTTCCAAGGAAGCTCATGTTTTCAAAGAGATTCATTTATTTAAAATGAAATTTTAATCTAAATCATAATATTTCCTTCTAATGGAAAAAGTTTCATTACTGGTGGACTGCTGTGTTTAGTTTTCTTCCAGCTGTATCTAGGAAAGAAAGAAACCCTGCCTATAACCACCTGTTTGCAGTCAAGTGCAAAACTACCAGTGAGCTGCCTTTGATCAGAATGGAAATGGGAGAGCTTCCAGATGACCCAAGAGCCAAAAGACTGGCTATAGCATTAAGTTCAAACCAGCACCCCAAACATTTTGCTGACAGTAGAAGCCTAGATATTATTGCCAAGACAACCTAGAGTTAAGTACCTACAGCTCAGCTACTGGGTGGCAGAGGGCTGTGTCCCCAGCTGACAGATGGAGCTGGGCAGGAGGCACTCCTGCCTCCTCCCATGAGGATGTGCAGAGCTCCCTGAAGCTGTTCTGAACTCACCTCCCCTCAGGGGCCCAATTCACTCCTGATATTCACAATACACCTAGCATGTGCTGATGGTATCTAGGCTCAGCAGCACAACAGGCAGGCTATATACTCCTTTGAAAACACAGCTAGAAGAGGGATCTATTAATAGCACTGTCACTCTCTGCTTATAAAATGGTAGAGGTCAGGCTCTTTGCCAGGGAGACCAACATATCTTGCCTCTCAGAGGAGTGCTCCAGCTGTCTGCTACCAGGCTGCCACCAGGCAGAAAATAAATTAGATTCAAAGAGTGAATATGCAAGAAAAAAACAAGTCTGTGGCTAGGGCATTACTCAGAGAGGTGCAGATATTCCAGTCCAGCTTTCTGCACCAGGAATTGTGCCCTAAACAATCATTAGACAAAATGCATAAGCAACACCATAAACAAAATAATTCTTTTTTCCCTACTTATTTTCTTTACTTCTCCCAGCTCTTACACTGGATGTGACAGACAACACAGAGAAATTCAGTGGGAATTACATACTCCCTACTGACCACCAGCTAGCAGAAAAGCAGAAAGGATGAATTACACTATTAAGCTGCAACTCAATAAAATCTGTCAAGAAACCTCATTGACTTGGGTTCAAGCACTCCCAACTGCTTTGTAGAGAATTAGGATCCAACCTAAGGGCAGGGAAAAACAAAGCCCCTACAAGCTGCTCTAGGGTCAGCCCTATCAAACTCCACACATCCCAAGGGATGTGCATGCTAAAGGTGCGACAAGACCTCAGTAATTATCTCACATCTTCTGGTAAAACACTGCAGGATTTATGACAGGCAGTTGTTATCACCAGATGAGGAATGGTGGGAATGGAGGCACCAGCACACAAATTCCAGCCATGAAACTGAGTGTACCTTAGGGACAGGGATCTAACACCTCTCCAGCCAGAGGGACACCACCAAGTACTGTACCAAGTACACCACATACATCACAGTAAAACTGAACAGTAAAGGACCTCAGGTGCATTATTCTAGAATCAAAAAGGCATCAGCTCCATGGACAATGGAATTATTGTCCCCAACACAAACAATGAGGAAAAAGAATGAGTAACCTTTTAACTGAAGTATAATTTATACCTATGAGTTGTACCTTGATAGCTAATCAAAGTCTTTGCTTGCCAAGGAGACTTTTAGATTTCACTGAGGGATTAGTCCTGAAAATTCTTATGAAAGTTTAAAGATCAAAGTAGCTTAAATAGTAAATGTAAGTAATTGATGGATATGTTCTCAAATAATGCTGGGAGGCACAGGGTTCCTTTGGATGGTTCACCCTTATGGGCTGGCAAGAACTTTGGTAATGGGCTATGACTTTTAATGGAGTCAATGAAGGAACAGTGAAAGAAAACTGTACAATAGAACACAGAAACATAATTATAAATTTAACAGGATTTACTAATATTCCCCTGAAGAAGAAACCTAAAACTACTGTAGTTAGGGGTCATAAAGTGAAAGGATTTATATGCTTTAATTTTACTCAAAATGGAAATAGAACTTGGAGTGCTAAAACAAATCAGTGTAAGTATTATACCACTCCCAGCTGCAATGCCATGTGAAACTCCATTGGCCTCACTGCACCAAGCACACAACAGAAGCCCACATAGAAGCCCTAGATCCACCAGCACTGCAACAGTGGGAAATAGGAAATCAGACCTCTGATACTGGGAATGGGACCTACTGGATATGCGGAGACAATGCCTACAAATGGCTTCCTAAAGGATGGCTTGGTTCCTGTTTCCAAGCAGTATTAATGCCTCCCCTTAAGGAACCCTGGGGAGGCATTACAGCCACAAGGAAGACTTGTGGGCCACACAAGGGCCAGGACAGGACAATCCACAATGAACTCCTTTGATTTTGGGAAGCAAAAGATTATGGTTCACTCTATGCCCCCTGTGTGCTGCCTTGCACTATGGAATTTATATTAACAAGCTAAAGCAATTATTAGAAGAAATGGTGAACAATACTATTAAAATATCAAATAGCACATCCTATGAGCTCCAACAGACATGAATGGTGGCTGTACAGAATTGCATGGCCTCAGATTACCTGCTTGCTAGCCAGGGAGGAATGTGTGCTATTTTAGGATAGGAGTCTTGCACTTACATCAGTGATGGGTTTGAAGCCCAACAGACAGATAGAAAGAGCAGTAGAAGATTAGCAGAAAGAGGAACATTCTTCTTGGTGAGATTGGCTTACTTCATGGCTACCAATTTGGAGACTGCTACAAAATGTAGTCATGGAAGTCATTGTATTAATTGTAGAACTTGCTTGTATTATGATTCAATGTTAGAGATGTTGTAACACTTTGTGCTGGAAAATGAAGTATTGAGACTTATCTGAAAGAGACACAGTCTCAAGAAAAGGGGAGACTTGACAGACAACACAGAGAATAGAAACTTTCAGTTCCTTTGAAGTTATAAAATAGAGCCTAAAGACTAGCTAGAAAATCAGATTAAAGAATATAAAAGTAGACACACAGGATGCTAAATGTAGTTGGAAGCAGTGGATAAACAGATCATGAGGAACCTAAGTGGTTTTTGTGGCAAAGGTATACAACAAGAAACAGTGCATGCCCTAAGAGAAGTTCAAGGCAAGGTCATTTGCAAAACTGGGGGCTCAGTAAATATGACTACTTTAGACCCATTCAGATGACCCTCTAGAACCATCAAAAGACTTCCAGGAAGGGGCAGAGGCATGTAAATTAGTTCCATGAAAAGGCATGTTTATGTATTAGCTAGGAAGTACATTGTAATGAATGTGTATGACCACAATGGATTAAATACTGTTGTAAAGTTTCGCAACACACATTCAATTAGAGGAAAAATCCTCCAAATGTGTCCAGTGCTGTAATAAAGAATGCCTGCTTTCTAATACTTCAAATTGTGTTAGAGAGTTTATAATCTGGACTATTTCTGTATCAGAGGGCCAGCTCAAAATTCGGAACTCTGCATACCTCAACCGGAGGCTGCATAGGCAAAATTTTCCCACACAAATAAACCCTTTGCAACAAATCTCATCCCTTGCCATCTCTTCTCTCTGAAGCAGAGACCAGCTTTTCCTCTGCATGTGACTGCACATATCAAACTGTTTGTGCTACAGTTAGTGAAAAACTGTTAAATATGTGTCATTTATTGCTTTCACCACAACAAGAATAAAGTACTGTATTTTCTCCCTTATCTTAGAAAGCTGATTTAAATTCCACAGGTGTAAGCACAAGCTATTTAGCCATTCTGCTAATCTTAGTATGCCAGGTACATCAGAAAAAATGTGGATTCATCTGCATGTGTGAATTCAGATGTTTAAAATACACTCATCACCATGCACTTAACAGCTACTTTTTCCAGGATGCCTCTGTCAAAGGAGTGCACAAAATGCAGTCACTACAACAGAACCTATTTATTTTCCTCATTAAACCATTTTTGCTTGGAGACAAGGTAATAAAATTGAATAGCTCTCCAAAATTTGCTAGGTAACAGAAAGACTGTTTAATCTTTGCAGACTCCTTTGTGAAGAGTTTGATAATTCTTTTGCATTTTTATATCCCTTTTTACACATGCATGTCCAAGGGCACTGTTAGTATCCACAGACCACACAGCAGTTTCACCAAACCATGAAATACCTTTGCTTCACTGGGCTGTACAGTTCTGTAGACAAACAGAAATCAAGATGTCAAAGACTTTCACTAGGGTGCATCAGAAGTACAAATTTGTGTGTGACCAGAATAATGTTCAAAGACTCAAAGTCAGTGAAGACTTGGGTCTTCAAATTTAAACCAAAATCAACAAAATGTACTTCAATGAATTTCTGAAATAAAGGCATGTAATTAATGAAACACAGAAATACAGAGGAGGTGATGCATAAATTTGGCAGGAAACTTAAGGAATGTCAAAGTATCTGCTTAAGGAGAGCATAGCATTACATATTCCTCCAAACTGCACATGCACAGAGTTTGAAGAGTTAGATTTTTGACATTATTCCAAGCAGAGTAATTCACTCACCTCTCCTGAGCTCACATTTCTTAGAAAATGCACTTTGCAGTTCTGGGAAATGACTAGTTATAAAGTACAGCCAAGGCATTGAGATGTCCAGGCAAAGCTGGGATCACTTAAGATGATACAGCACCTTCCACAATAAAGAACTTCTCTACACTCTCCAGCCTCTTGTCAAAAACCCTTCAAACCCCAGCAGAGTTAAATGGCCTCTGATGTAGAGTACAATACACATTTATCGACCCAAATCCATCTAAGTGAGAATGAACATAAATTTAATTAAGCAAAGTGAAGCAAAATATTTACTTCTGTTGAAGTAGCACCCTTAAATAATGATCTTTTTTCTCATTTGTAAACAAAGAAGAGACACACACCCCTAACTACCACCAGGAACATGGCTCACTCCAGATAAAAACTTAAGTGGAAAATGTCAGTTCCTGTGAAGTCAGTAGCAACAGAGCTAGAGCTACGCAAACCAGTAAGTTTTAATCATAGAGCAAGAAATTATTCCAATGCAAAGGTAGAACTTGAGAAAGAAATGCTGTAGTTACAGCCAAAAATATAAATCTATATGTAAGGATGGGGAAAAAACAGTAAAAAAAATGGGACAAAAAACAGGTGCATACTCAAGGAAAAGGAAATGGTCAAAGTGCCAGGGAAAAATCATCCGTTAAGGTGTCATGGAAAGTTAAGTAGAAAATGTACCATAAATCTTCTTATCCTGCTACAACACTGAGCTGTTTATCTCTCCAGTTTTCTAAAGGTATTCTTTTTGTTAGAAAGACAGAACAAATAATGATTGATAAAGTAACAATTTTGCATTTATCCTCACAAAAAGCCCCAAGATGGTGAATCAACAAAACTAGTTTTAACTGTTAAGTAAAAATGTAGGCCAGAAAAGACAGAAAATAGGTTAAAGACCATTAAGGATATCAGCAGCATTCTAGTCAGTGTGCCTTGATGAAATTCTCTGAAAGGTATTCAAGGAAGCGTCTGGTTTACACATTCGGTCACCAGTTCTTGTTTTTCATGTTTTCTGCTTCTTGAGATTTCAACAGACTGTAAAAAGCAAACAAACTAATTTTCTTTATTCAAAAGTGGAGGTAACCAACAAGAATAAAAAAAATTCATCCAGCTTGGGAACTGCTTAGCAAATTCCTGGTGGTACTTGGGAACACACTATAAAATAGCTTGTGCTCACCTCATCCCTAGGACCAAGGGCTAGCCAGCTAAGAAAGAGCATTCAAAGAGGTAAGGAAGTTTCAAAGAATTAAATAGAATCAGCAACAGCAAACTGGCTTATTTTCACTGAAAAACCTCAAGAAAAAACCAAACCTGTCAGTTAAAGTCTAACCAACAATCTAAAGAATGTCATGGTAAGACAGCTTTTAAACTGCTTGAATTATTCACCAAATATTACACAAAGCACTTAAAGTGCTTCAATATTCAATAACTGCCACCCTTCAGCAACAGGATGCAAGTACCTCCCTGGGCTGAAAGCTCCACACCTGGGAGAGAATCAGACAGTACAAAATCCCTCCATCCTACTGCAGTTTTGCCATGAGGCAGTAAAGATGACAAAAAAGCAAGTGCATGCACGTACTGACAACATCCCACCACACTAAAAGCACACATGAGGCTCTGGACACCAAGCCATGGGTGATGCTGGATGGAGGTGGAACATTTGTCCTTGACCCTGGCCTCACCTGGAAGGCAGTAGGCACCCACTGCTCTCAGCTATTGATTTTCCACCATCTTGCAGATGGCATTTTCCTTCACTGGCAAATGGCTTTTCCCAGTCACAAGCCATCACCCCCATGGGTATCACTCAGCCTGGAGAGCTGCAAGCAGAGCAATATCCAACACTTTCTGCCTTCACACGGCAGCAAATCTCTGCCTCCAAGAGCCCCTTCCCTTTCCACAGACACTTTCCTTCAGAAGGAAGGATGTGGGGGTACAGCATCCATCAGCTCCTGGCTTAGACCAAAAGCCAAGAAGCAATGAAAAGGTACCTGAATTTCAGGTGTACCCTCACCAGTGATTTGACACTTTGCCCTGAAGCAGACTAGAAATGCTGAGCCATTTTAAGGAGTAGTCTCCCATTCTCCCCCACCTCTTACCTAAACTTCATAATTCTCAGTTATGAGCCCATACAGTGGCAGAGCAGAGCCATATGCATAGAATTCATGAATACCAAAAAGCCAAATGTAATTATGTGGGGTCAAGCATGTTGACAACATCCTGGAACATTTTCTGTTTACAATGCTAATGTTTTGTTTGACAGAACCACTGCAGAGATTGATAATGATGATCCATCATTACAGTACTGTTTATTAATGCTCAGTGAGAATTAATGTGAAGTTGAGTGGGCATAAAATGATACTTTCTCATTTCTACTTGCATGCACAGTTACCATTAGTAATGCTAAGCTGCCTTCACTCGTGTCTCATCTTTTTCTACAAACTAAATATCCTCTAGTCCCACAACAGCAGCCCACTCCAGCCTCTTCTTGTGACCATCTGGCAATTCTATGATTGTCTCAGTCTCCAGTCTATCCTGTACAGTGAGAACTAAGATGAATTTATTTGCTCCTAAAGGAAAAAGCCAGACCGTATTTTCTTTTATTGTCAGCAAGATTTTGTTCATCAGTTTCAGATAAGGATCTGGATTATACGCTTGTTTTCATTCCAAGTACCTTTTGCACCAAGCATCCTCTTCTCTACCCCTAAAATTTGCCAAACAAAATATTTTCAAAATACAAGGTTTGAATAATCAGAAAGATTTCTTGACCTTTCACAGTTACAGAGATCATGCTACAATTAACTGTTATTTCAAGAGAAAAAACATTGAATAATTGTATGTTTGTACTTATTTTTCTATATGTATTCACACAAATGTTCTGCATGTTTTGTGAGGTTTGTGGATGCAGGGGTAGGGTTCATCAAGAAGAGCACACATTTAGCAAAGCACCAGGATAAAAATATATTAATTTACCACTAACTTAGTCTGGAGATAGGATTTAGCAGAGTGAACTTGACAGATATTTCTTTCCATTTGAATGTTAGTTCAATTTCCAGAGCACATGCATTAAAGGATTTCCATTTTATAGTTAAAACCAATGTTTTGTACATTAAGAACTCTTCACTCTAAAAACCTAATACCACATGCAAGATACAATGATTTTCTCATTTTATACACTGGGCAGAATAAGTACAAAATTATGACCTGGCTGAAGAGTTTTCATCTTCTAAACCTTCCTGCATGTTCACTCTTACTATGCTTTCACAATCTATTGATATTTTTACTTGCATGTTTATTGAGAAGTAATTATCAAACCATCAAAAAATACAGTGCAAACTAAACTACAGTCCTTAACATTAAGGCTGCCAGTTAAATCCTCTTACAAATACATGCATGGTACTAACTTGGCAGCTAAGCTAGGAGGTATCACTGTTAAGCTCCAATTTTCCTTAAAGAGCAAACATACAAATGCTCTTCTCTGCAGCAGACTCTCTTCTGTGCCTTTATGGGACAAGCTGAGCATATGACACAGCCTCCTGAGGTAATCCCTCTTGGACAGCCCATGTTCCCTCACTCCCTCATCACCTCTCCTCCGAGCTGGAACGCACAAGCTGCCGCGGCTACTCCTGAGATCTCAACAGGCTATGGCTTTTCTGCTCCTGCCTGGCATGATGAGAAAGGTTGGAAATCAAAGGATCTGAACATGCATTCATTTAAGCAAGCTCCAAAATCCCTTTAAAGCTATAGGGGACAGCATAAAGCCAGTAAAAGTTGGTGTTACAACCTCTAAAGCTTCCACTGCTGACAGAAGGTTGAAGATTTCCAGCAGGGCTGCTGCCATTCAGAACTGGAGGTGATTTTTAGCTCCTAGTGTAACAACTACAAAGAATGAACAAAAGTGAATGCAGGCAACATTTAAATGATAAATTGAGTTTTACATGTAATTTTACTTCTGTAATACACATTTCTTCATAACGATAATGCCTGTGTTCAATAGGATCTTTGCACAGGACAGGTATCATGCTTTGCTCATTGCATCTGAGAAAGAAAACCTGTTCATAATTAGCATAAATTTTTTAACCTTGTTAATAGAGTTCAATATTAAATCTGAGTACATTCTATGATGGTAGCCTACCTGTGATTCCTGTGACTCCTGTTTTGCTGAGTAGGAAGAGTTTAAAATCAATGGCAAGGGCATTCTTCTCCATCTTCTACCTTCAGCTGCCTTTGCTATGCTTTTCCACTTTCTACAGGATATTTCTACAGCAATATGAAAACTACCACACATTTTAAATCAGAATTCTTCAAAGGTAAAATGATCAAGAAAACATATTTAAGATCAGTCTTTGGTTTTGTGAACCAAACATGTGGAAAATACTTTTTGTGTGCTGCAGGCTTGATTCCTCCCTCTAGGGTTTTTTTGCACTTCGGTGCAAACAAGATGAAGAAATGGACTGCATCAATTGTTTACTGTGCAATCTATTCAACTGATTCAACTTCTGTCCTGTTTTATTTAAAACTGAAGTTTAATATTGAAAATTAAAATCCCAGCATTATTTCAGTACCACTTCTAGTCTAGTCATTGAGACTCAGTAATTAGGACAGCATTCTCCTCCACATTCCTTATTGCAAGAAATAAAGCAGCAAAGAAGTTTTTGTTGAATCCAAGTATTTTATCTTCTCTGTACATAATCCTGCAAGGATCAACAAAACCACACAGCCATGTCAGACTGTAGATAGTACCCAAAATCAGGCAGCAGCCTGTACGCAGTGCTTGACCTGTGAGACAAGTCTGTCCTGTCCATGTTTCAAAATTTCCTAGTTGATAACGCTATTCAGGTTTAACATTTTGCCAGTTCAGAATAAATCCTTACAGTACAAACCCTGTTCTGCCATTACTCTTTCTGAAAGCCATTATGTGAAGGAACAAGGCAAGTGATATTAGTACAAACCAATGGTGTATTTAAACTCTACTGAGTTAAACTCTACTGCCATGTTAGGCACAGACCTGTCTTGCTTAATTGGATAGCATGTACATGCTTAACAACAGACACATGTACTTACATAACATGTAAAACCCAAACCTTTTCAAGTGATCCAAGGCACTTTCCATTCACCCTATTTTAAACAAATACTAACTGACAGCACTTTTTTTCTGTTTCTCACAGGCTCCTGGACTGCACAGACAGTACTTTTTTCCAGCATACTCACTGCTGCAAGTTTTCCTCTTATTTGCCATGCCTGGAGGACTCTCTCAGAAACCAAACCCCTTTAGGACTACCACTCACCAAATCTAAAGCACACGTACTGATCCAGCACTGAGCACGAAGTATTCAACTATCCCATCCCTGCCTCTGGAAAAGGTCACAAACTAGGACAGCATCGTGACTTGCACGGTGCAGTTCCACCATCCTCAAGACAATACCCAATGTCCCTGACCCAACATTCAACACTTAGGCACGAAAGAGTGAGCCCTGGGCAGGGTTTTCCGAGGCTACCTTGGTTTCATTTCTGATGGAGTAAGTATCTCTGTGCCAGGTCACGCTGTACCGGGATTATCAGAGCTCTCAGGAGCACAGCAAGGCCTGTATCCCACCAGCCATCATTCCCCTAACTCCATGGGAATTTCTCCATGTACATGTGAGAGGGAAAAGGAAAGAAAATGTCCTGGGGTGACTTTATGATGCTGGCATCCCCATTGTCTGTCTTTTTGCTCAGAAATGTTGCTTTAAGCTAGGCCCAGAGAGAGAGAGAGAGAGAGAGAAGGGGGGAGTGGTGGAATTTTTTTCGTGCTATATTCAAAACATAGAAATAAGAGTTCAGCTTTCTCCGAGCTCCTGGCAGTGCTCTCCAAGTTCTCGGCACAGAGAGAGAGAGAAAATCTGGGAGTTTTCCTTGGGTTTTTTGCTAGTTTCCCTCATTAGCTATGGCAAGAAAGACTTTTCCAGGGCTGTTTTTTTTTCTGGAACTGTTTGGCTTCTCTCCAGTCCAGACCACCAGAACACTCGCCCCCAACCCTCCAGCTGCTCTGCAGCCTGGACACCAGGTCTGAGCCCCAGAGGGACTGAGAGAGACAGAGCAAGCCAAGCCACACCCTACAAAAGGACTCTTCTTCTCAACCACAGAAGGACTTCCTGAATTTGCCATCACTTCAGAACAACAAGAGGCTTCTTTGTTCAATATTATTCACTTTTTCATGCTTGTGAATACTTTGTTTGTTAAGTAGTTTTTACCACTTTTCTCTAAGAAGATTATCTCCTGAACTGGTCAGGGAAGAAGTCGCTGAATTCTGCCTTTTAGGGGAACATCCCTTTGATAATTCCCTTCCAAATTTGTCCCAAACCAGGACAGAAGAAAATATTTTACTGACAGCACTTGACTATGTCAAATATTCTCTATTGACCTCTGTTATAATATGAAAATAATTGTTTGGCATGTCCACCTTCAAATCCTAGGCTTTCTGAAGTTATCATGATTCTGACATTAACAACAGCAATAACATGACTAAACAAACTCCCCAAACCACTTCATTTAGACCCAAAGTTTTAACATCAGCTTCATCTAATAGCTAAGTGATTGAAACTCACACTTCAAAGCAAACACAGGTAAGGATTCACCTAAATGTGCTGGCATCATTTGCAAGCAGCCTTCTTCTGCTCATCAGCAGGTTTGAAGAACTGGAGAAAAGACTGTGAAAAGAATTTAATGTGGAGATGAACAGTAGAAGGAAAAAAAAATACAGCATAATATTCCTTTCAGCATAATTTTCTTCCTATACAACTAAAATAAAAGACTCAATTTATTAAAATTAAAGCAGAGTGAAGAAGGAATGAGAGACAGAAATTAAGTGTATCCTAGAAATTTGACATTTGACCAATAATGATGGAAATGGATTTACTACCCATATGGTAATTATGTTTTCAAATTATATCATAATTATTCAAATGCAACTGACCTTGCCATGTATAACTCTTAAGAACTGCATGTACAGTAGAAAGAACAGATTTTAGACTGTTCACAAGCTGAAAGTTGATTATGCTGAAACATTGCATACTGAGGAATAATGTGTTCTGACTCAATGAGAATGAGCTGACTGGAAACAGGGTGAGACACTAATTAAAGCCTGTGCAGCACCTGGAAATTAGAAAGTGATTTAAGTCCAAAGTCTCATTATTATCAATGTATGAACACATATCTCCTTGGGGGTGAAAGAACATATAGGAAGAACACAGCTAGTAGTCCTTATTCCCTAGACCTTCAGCTTATCTATGAATTCTCCACTGATGTGTGTCATGCTAAAGATTTTTTTCTAACAAATTTCTAGACTTTTCTAAAGAGATATCATTTTCTTCTGCATATTTGGGAAAGTTACTTTCAAGGCAGATAAATTACCATGTTGCAATCAGTCTTAAAATGCCTAGGAAAATACCTTTCAAATACGCAATCTGATCTAATAAGGTTCAGTAAAGCTTCACATATATTGATGCATGAAATAAATACATGGAAAGCCTTATTGCATCAGATACCAAATTAAACAAGATTTGTCATAACTGTCATGGTTAAAATGCAGATTCTGTTCTGTCACACAAGAAAGTTACACTGAATGTCATCTTAACATAGTTTCTTCTCTGCAAGTCCTGTGTGAGTCAACTATATCTATCCAAAACAATTCTCAAAAGACCTCTGTTTGTTCCAAAGTCAATTTCAGGCACTGGTAAGTGTTCTGTATTTCATTTGAAACAGTCTGTGCTTGTTCAGACATTAGTGCTTGTTCTACAAACACTCTTATCCTAGAGCCACCACTACAGTATCTGAATGCACTCTGGTTGTGTCTTATGAACAAACAAATAAACCCACAAAAAACCAAAACTGAACCCACCACACTCTGTGGCTTCCTCACTCATCAGAGAGGGAAAAATGTGTGTGCAATACAGCACAGCAGTATGGCACAAAGGGAGACTGCGTACATTTTCCAAAATGCATGGACAAAAAGGTGATACCATGGCCCTTAGTTTGAGTAGGTGCTCACTACCAAGAAGTGACTTTATGACCAAATGAATTAAACTCCTGGAAAGATCAATCTTCAACCGGCATGTAGAAAGGTCCATTATCTTTGGGGGTTAGGGTTGCTCACCTTGGCTGGCTTCCCACATCTTCACAACGAAATCTTTTGTATTTCTCAGTCCCACAGGGCCCAAAATTTGAACTTGATTAGTAGTGAGCAGGGTAGAAGTATACAGAATGTTAGGGGCCCATAGTAATGAAAAGAGTTCAGTACTCAATACCAACTGAACCATTCCAGGTACATGATCACACTGTGGCAGTCTATCCAGGAACAAAGGTTTTCAGCAGCAAAAGCCAAAAAAGACAGAGCATTCTGTGAGTGTAAGAGTAAGGTTTCAAGGACACACTACATTGTGCTGCTGAAGACAGCTAAGCTAGAGATTATCAAGTCTGTCTGCATGGTATAAAAAGCAATCAGTGAAAAAATACAAAACACTACACAAAATCAAACAGTGTTGCACCAGAATCTAGTTCCAAATCCTGTCTTGTCCTCCCTGACACTTGAGTCGTATAAACTAGTACTTGACTGCACCACAGGAGAAAATTGCTTATCACATTTCCCATTATACTTTTGTAACTATGTATGAAAATAGGGATGCCATCTATAGATATGAAACATTGCATAATGACAGCCTACAAACATAGTATGTCACCAGAGGAAAGAAACAAAGATGACAAGGAGGTTGTAAACAACCTAAATCAATCCATTGCAAAGATAATAAGAACCACCTTCAAAGTCACCCTTCCAGGGGTAAAGCCAATTGTTCATCATTTTTAACTGCATCTAAACACTTACCCTGGGAGGCAGGGAAACACGCATCACCTTCTGCTGCCAAAATGAGCAGAGCTCACTGCCATTATCCCACTCAAACAAGCCATAGCACTGAGTAACAGTGAGCAACCTACATGAACCATAGGAGTCTACATTTTCAGTATTTCCATGTGTGTTTGATGTGTAACCATAGTTCAACACGGATATTTTTAGAGAAACCTTGAACTGCTCACCAGAGTACAGGAACACATCCCATAGGATACTATGGAAACACAGGGATGTAACAAGTGCTTTCAGGTCAGCCACAATGCCATGCATGCTGTCCATCAGTGCCATGTCTGTTCCAGCCACCGACATAAAGTTAATGAGGTAGACTTTTGGGATGTGAGAAAGCAGACTGGATGGAGGCTGATTGACATGGAGCAGATACTGTAATTAGTTGAAATTAATGGTCATCCTTGCTACTGCTGTATTTTATCATCACCATCAAGAACTAGTCCTAGACAGTGGCTAGAGAAGGACACCACAGCACCAAGCAGGTGAGCTGAAAGGGCAAATCCATAAGTTAGGAGTGTCAGGAATTATAAAAGTTAGGAAAAAACCTATCTGACTTAGAATGAGAAAAAGAGAAAGGCAGAGCTAATTAATTGCTTTTCATAAGTTTGAGTAATTTTCCTGAGAAGTTTTCATTTTTTAGACAAAGAGCATCAAAACCTGTGAAAAATCTAAGGCAAAAGAGGCATAAGATGGTAATGTTGGCTGCCTGAAATTGTCTATCACACATTAGGGAAACAAAGCAATGCTTTTTTCTCACCCTACAATCAAAACTTACTGCATTTAATTTATTACAATTCTATTCATTAGAGGTACACTGCAAATCACATTAGAAAAGTTTGGTATTATACAACAGAAAGGTACCAAAGGAGTACTGGAGGACTTCTCAGACAGTTTAATACAAAGAGCTCTAGAGGAACTGAGAGACTATGCAAATTTCAACCTCAGTTATGTAGGCAGTCCATAGTAAAAGCAATAGGTGTGAACATTGAATTAAACTAACTCGGGCTAATGCTTAAAAGCTCCCTTCTTCAGAATACATTGGGAGGTTTTAAATGACCAACGTTACAGTAATGAATAGATTGAGTTCCTCATAATAAAATAATGAAGCAACACAAGGCCCATCTGCAGAAAAAACCCTAAATTAATTAATGAATCCTATACAATTCTTTTGAAGCATCCACAGTAGCTGGGGATGCAGGGACAGGGAGATTCCTTTCTTTGTCCAGAAGACAGTCACACAGACCAGTGCACTGGTCTCACCCTACAGCAGCTCTGCCTCAAAACAAGGATTGAGTGAGCAGACACACAAGACAGCCTAAAGAGCCATCATGATAAGTAGGATGAATTGAGCCTCAGCAGTTTAGATGAACAGCATTTTTTTTACAGCCAGACTACTGAAAAGTGGACACCAGAGCCAAGTGTTCCTGAAACAAAACTATCCCATTGCACCTATCTGAGAGGACAATTTACAGCCAAAAACTTGGCTTAAGTTCAGATGCAAAGCCATAGCCTTCAATGTGTTGTGTTAGGAAAAAAAGAACATCTATAGGCCACATCTTACAGAGTACTTTTGCCTTCACTCACAGACATCTTTTACTGCAGTGTTGAGTAGGGCCATCAGCTTAGGTAAGACGTAAAAAATAGATGGTCCTGCTTTAACAGCAAATGGTGCAAAAATGAAAAAATGATGAACATCAGCTGAGGAACAATACTCTTGTCTAAATCATCAATAGGAACCTATTTCAAAGTAGCTCTTGAATTAACCCAAAAGGAGACTTTCTGAAGACCTTTTCAGCAAAGGTATTTCTTTCCCAGATCATAAAGGTAGGATTGGAAGATCCATTCCTGTTTTCCTTTATTTAAATAATTGAGTCTGTCAGCTAAAGTGGTTGTGGCAGTCTCCTGCCAGGGCTGAAAGACAGGGTGATAAGCTTCACATAGCTAATTACAGTAGCAACCATCCTAAATCCTCTCAGAATCTGTTTCATAGAAATATCACTTTTCTGTGGAATAATTACCTCTTACATGCCCAATCCTATTCCTGACATGCTTATTTTAATGCTCTGACATTTTAATGCCATCTGCCTCCAAGAAGCCCAGCCTGACACGCTGTCAGAACTCAATCCACGCACCATCTTCCTACTCCCCATCATTTCACTCTTCCCCTGAATGCAGAGGAATTGCTTCTCCAATGCCCAGTGTCATGATTTACCATTTGGCAGCATGAGTTAGAAGATGCTTCTCTAAGCAAACCACAGCAATTTGCAGCCTATTTGTACATGTTGTGACTATGGTTTCTGTAAAGTGAAGCAGAATCAAAGCCCATTACTCTTGGAAGCCTCTAATCTCTTTAGATCATGTTTTCTGAGTCATTTGTGTATGCAACAGAAATAATGCACTGTCCTGTTTTCTCCTCCTCCTAGCCCCATGGCAATGGAGGAAAAAATATCTCTAGTCTCCTTATTTACCTCCAAAGTGCCATCAGTCAGGACTACTTAATGCTCTTATCTTCCCTTTCTAATATCTTGCCTACAGAAGCAGGGAAGAGGAAGAAGCACATACACCACACAGACAAAGAATTCTCTCAGACAACTGGTATAGGAACAGATTTTATTTCCCTCCTGCCCTCTGTTTGTTCTGCCTTATTGTTCCCCCATTTTGCATTCCCTGGTTCCTTTCCTAGGTCTAGTGATTGACAACGTGTATTGTCCATTTCTATCAGGTCTGCAAGATCACTGCTGTGTCAGTGCATCCCTCCCTGCAGGCTGTCACTAACAACTTTTGTGAGCTGACATTTCTCATGAAGTTAGCACAAATGTACCCTGCACAACTGGTTGCCAGGTGCTCATATATAAATATTTAATTGATACATTTTTGTTTAGCAGCAACAACTCAAAAAATCACAGATGGAATGATATCAAACTCAGAATAAATTAATAAGTCAGATAATTACTAGTTTATTACATATAAAATAATAAATCATCTCTTTAGAGATCACTTTCATTTCTTTCTATTATAAAAAACATGGATTAAGCATCTTTCCACAAACATCACACTGATTTCCAAAAATCCCAACCAAGCTAAACCAGCAAAAAAAAAGGAGGCCATGTTTAGCATCCAATGCTCTTCTAAATGGAGTCATTTGGGAGCTTTCATCACTAACATAATTTTGGAAGGCTTAGGACTAAATTGATTACACAGAAAGGGAACCCCATATCTCCTTAATGTTGATCATAAATTAAAATGTAGGAAAGAGACATGCTCAAAAAAGAATATTGACTTAAAATGCTTCTGTAATTTGTTTCAGGACTACTACCACACATTCCTGTGTAATTTGCAGTATATTTTGTACAGTATATTTATTGCTCAGCAATAAATGAGGAATGGTCTTTTGGGGAAAGCTCCCAAGCATACTCTGGGGACTCAGCATGCTTGGGCGGCTCTCTGAAACACCTCTGTTCTGATGCAGGCAGCATGGAAACAAACAGGAGGAGCCAGAAGTCTCTGTGCAGTTGCATGACTGGAGTGCTGTGAGGGATGGACATACAGGCTCTTCAGGAAGGACAGCATGGAAAGGCCTGGACAGGGACCTGTTCCCTGTGAAAGAGGAGCTGGAGCTCATGGAGCTGTGCCTGGGGATGGATGTCCCCTGTTACAGACCTCCCCCTCCCACAGCAGCACTTGGGCAATGCAGCATTGGAGTGCATTAATGACAACTTCCTGTTGCAGTAAGGTAGAAAAATTATAAAGAAAAGCCTTATAAAATTAGGCCTGCTCTGTTAAAATCAATGGCTGGCCTTGTCAGGCTAGCCCTTTGCAAGTTCCCATGCGAAAGCAATCCTGGTGTGAGCAGTTTGTTAGCATAGCAATCTACTCCTGGGTGAAAAACAACTTGTACATGTATAAAAAACTTGTACCTGTATAAACTGTTTTTACACTGTTAGAAAAATAAAAACTCTCACAAACAACTTTAACTACATACACACCAGGGGTTTGAGTGACCAATCAATACAGGGTAACAACTTGTTACTAACCAATAAAGTAATTGGCAAGAAAGCTACTAGCCAAATGGAGTCACACACAAGGTCTGTAAAGCTGTATAAAAATGAATTATGTGAACAAAAAATGGGCTTTTTCCACCATGAAGAAAATGGAGTCTTGTGTGATTTATTCCAATAACTTCCTAACATGGGGAACCAACAAGGAAAGATGTTCTGCTGGACCTTGTACTTCCAAACAACAAAGAACTGGTCAGAGGTGTGAAAGTCAGAGGCAGCCTGGGCTGCAGTAGCCATGTGATGATGATCTTCAGGATCTCCAGAGGAGGGGCCCAAGGCAGTAAGCAGAACCACAACCCTGGATTTCAGAGACACCATCCTTTTCAGAGATCTGTTTACAAGAACCTCATGGATATAGTCCTGGAGAGAAGAGGGGCCCAGGAAAGCTGGTTGGTATTCAGAGATTACCTCCTCCAAGCTCAGGAAAGGTCCATCCTGACAAATAAGAAATTCTGCAAAAGTAGCATGTGAGAGAGCAAGGAGCTCCTTACTGAACTCACACATCAAAAGGAGGCTAAAAAGAGGTGCAAGTACTAATTTTGTTGTTAGTCTTTGGAGGACCTATGAGCCTAAACAATGGGATATTTTGTTTGCTGGTTTATTTTAAAATAATCATTCTAACAAAACTAGGGCCTACTGCATGCACCTCTGGGCAGACTTCTGCATCAGCAGTTCTTGGGGGCAGCATTAGGAGCTAAAATCACATCATTTTTCATAGAGAAGCAAAACCTTTATTTCTATAAAACATACAGAAACAGAACAAAGTTTGTGATCTCAACACAAATGTGATCTTGGAAGAGATAAAATTTCGGGGTCTGAAGCTACATGTTATGAGGACAAAAAAAAAAAAGCACAAAATGTTGGCCCAACATAATGGCATTAATAACTTTGTTATTAGGAGAAAAATAAATCACTTTAATCCAATAAAGTGATTTTAGTGGGTGTTCAGGTGGGAACAATGAAGAATTTCTTCACAGAAAGGGTTGGCAAGCATTGGAATGGGCTGGCCAGGGCAGTGAAGTCACCATGCCTAGAAGCCTTTAAGAAATGACTGGACATGGCACTTAGTGCTCTGGTCTAGTTGACAACAGGTGGAGTGGTCAAGGGTCAGACTCGATTATCTTGGAGGTCAGTTTTTGCCTGAATGATTCTGTGATTCATAAGAAAGTGAACTAAAATTTACTCACACACATGCAGAGTTATTCATTTTACTATACTTTAAAAAAAGCTATTTTATCACTATCAGCTGGAATCAAAATGTCAAGAGATCAATTCTGTGAACTGATGATTAAATATTTAATAACTACAAAGTTGTAAGTGTTTCCTACTCTGCCCTCAAGTGTCTCCATCGGACAGAGGAGAGGAGTCAGGATACTGTGACCACCCTGCACAGGCTCTGGAAGGTCTGTACTACTTCAATGAAATGATAATGACCCCATCGGGATGGAGCTGCATCCAAGACACTGAGCATAACCAGCACAAAGATATGTCAGCTTTCTGTGATTAATTAATTTGTCAGTATGATCCCCAGAATGATCTGTGCTCCTACAGCTTTAGCAAAAGCCTGTAACTCCTACACATTCACTTCCACAGCTGAAACATCCTAATGAAAGCTGTCATTATTTTTGTAATTTATTTCTGAAGTCTTCAGAGACACCATCAGCTGAAGTGAGACACTCCTGCCTGAATATTGCTTTCTAAGCCTTTTGTTAAGGTGGAAGAAATTTGAGAATCATTTCAGGCCTTCCCCATGGATTTGTTCTATGCACATTACAGCACTTAATAAAACCTTGTGCCACTGCTCCTAGTTTGAGATGGATCAAGTTTTTGTCTTTCCCCACTTCAACACAAGAGGAGGAAAAAAAACTATGCTGAAAACAGCAATGTTAGGCACAAAAATAATTTTCAGTGGGACAAAGGGCATGTATGGTATTAGACACTCACTTTCTGACATTCCCTTCTGAGCTCTATGCCTCTGACCTTCACACCCCTCTCTAAGCACTGTCCAAAAAGCAACAAAGGTTAATATTCTGTAATACAGGTAACTTCCCTCCTAGCACCAAAATATCTTTTAACTTGGTAACATTAATAAGATCACATCTTCTTTGAGCGATCACTGTATAACTGTGTTACATCTGCAGTTTTGTTGGCATACACCATAAAACTTTTACACAGACTGTGATCAGAAACTCAGAGAATCACAGAACCATTAGGTTGGAAAAAGACTGGCAAGATCATCAAGTCCAAGTTTTGGCTGAATACCACCTTATCAACTAAGCCACACTGTGAAGTGCCGTGTCCACTTGTTTTATGAAAACTTCCAGGGATGTTAAATCAGCCACTTCCCTGGGGAGCCTGTTCCAATGCTTAACCATGCTTTCAGTGAAGAACATTTGTCCTAATATCCAACTTGAGCCTCCCCAGTACAACCTGAGGCCATTTTCCCTTCTCCTGTCGCTTGCTGCCTGGAAGAGACCAACACTCACCTTGCCACAACCTCCTTTCAGATAGTTGTGGATGGCAATAAAGTCTTGAGCCTTCTTTTCTCCAGACTGAACAGCCCCTGTGCTCTCAGCTGCTCTTCAAAGAACTCGTGTTTCAGACCCTTCAATCAGAGACAATTCAATCACAACTTTTCACTTTGTTATAGCTGTGCCAACTTGTCGCTATTAATTTTTGAGAATCAAAAACCAAAAGAAAGAGCTTGTATATCACGTCTACAGGAAAGTACAAATAACAGAAGATTGGTCTGCAGGAGCAATTTCTTCCTGCTGTACAAAACACTTTGTCCCTATCAAGTTTGATCTTTTATATAGAAGTGAAATACTGATTGTTTCTATAAAATTTCTTGACTTGAAGTCAGGGCTTAAATACTGCCTGTTATAACAAGTCCTGTAGGCAGTGGAAAACCTGCATAAGACAATGCCCTGTACTATCACAAACTAAAAAGGCAAAAACATTAATAATAAATTGCAAAATTATTCATTATAACAATTGCGTCACGCAAAGCTCTGATCAGACAGTTCAAAACATCAACAAACCTTCAGTTCTGGAATCTGGACCAAGAGAAGACAGGGAAAATCTTCCAGAGGTGGTTATCCACCTCTGATGAACCAGGATTGTGCCCATAAAAGCAGAGACATAAAGTGATACAAAATCTGGCAACAGCTGTTCTTAAAACCAGACAGAATCCAGGACAAGCAGTACTGTAATAAACAATAGACACTAAAGGACTAGTAGAAGTTACTCTGGAGTTGACTTCTCAAGTAAGTCAAGTGGCAATAAAAGCATTCAGATAATAGATATTGTGTTGTATCTAATCACTGAAACAAAGTTAATCCAAGAAAGTAATTTGCTTTTAAATTAGTGAAACAGTTTGTTCATTTAATAAAAACTAAAGAGCACTAACCCTTCCTGCTGAGTTTAAGCTTAAACTTAACTGTTATGTTAACATACAGAGAATCATCTTGAAATGAGAGTCCAGAACTAAAATACAAATGTGAAGTATTACCACCAAATTTTATCATATTTACATGTTTCTTAAAACTGTCTCAGATTATATAAAATATGTATTTTCTAGCTGCAATTGTTATTTTGTAAGGAACTAATTAGAAAGGCAAATTAACCTTAACACTGGCCTTCTTTTTTCTGTACTTCTAATGTTGAAGCCTAATGGCTTCTAAGTATAAAACACTATTCCCTTTCACATTGCTTTTTGTCAGGAGATTCAGAGGTGTTTGTTCTGCAAAGGCTGCCTGTACTTTGACAATAGGCTGTATCATCCAAAAAGTATGAAACACTTCATCCACAATTTAAGCACTACCAAGTGTTTAAATCACAAGTTGGAAGATGCCATTTTTCAGAAATGCAGGAGTGTATTTTGTCCAGCCATGGCTTGCTACTAGTGTTACAGACAGCAATTTGGAGACATGTACTTTATTTTTGCAGTGAGAATGAATGCAAAATCCCTCTTTACGCTGATCATACAAATATTGGTTGTCACCAGATAACCAATAACTTAAAATACAATTTTTATGAGTTATTTTGTTAGTCCAGTTCAAATCACAGTGAGGGGAAGAAATCATAACTATTGTCAAAACATGTTTCCACAGAGAGAGGGAGATAAAGGAGGTTTCCATGGTTACTTTGTTAACCATCCCCATTTTGCTGCTTACATAGTTTATAAACAAGACACTATAAACAAGACACTATAAACAAGAAAAAATGAAATATTTATTAAGATCTACACAACAGAAAGCTCCCACCATATGTCATGTCTGTTTCAACAGCTGACTGTCCAGTGGAGCCCTAAGACACACTGACCTTTACTCACAGCTGGTCCTACCAGGTACATTACATAGGACAAACCCCTACTGAATGTGCACAGAGGAAGCCCTTGACCCAAGTTCATTTACTAACATTTCATCAGTAATTTATTTTCAGTAGAAGATGATGCCGTGCCTTGAAACCAATGATAAAACTGCAGGTTTCTTGCATGTAAGTAAAAGCTCTTGCCTGGTTATCAGCTAAAACTTACTGATCATCAAAGGCTGCTCTCCAGTTCTGTCCATTTCAAAAGTTGCTGTTTTAATAATTTACTTCTAATTTACTCCTAATAAAGAAGGAGTTCTTATCTCGAGTCATCACCATAAATGAAAGGTAAATTTTGTATAACAGCAGTTTGAAGCAAAAATGTCATCTAAACCAGGTCATTTATATTTCCTATAAACTTTTTTTTTTTTTAACTAGGCTTCTTATTGCCTGGAGGAAGAATGACAAGAACTTTGTGGTACCACTAGTACTGGGAAGATTCCAGACATGCCATCAAAAGCTCAGAATTTCTATATGGAGAACCCAGCATGGAAAATTCTGGAGGTATTTTGGAGTCCTTGATGTTTGGATACCAACCTCATTCAGTTAGGAGGCAGCACTTGGCCTTAAGTATGCACAGCTATCACACAGCAGCACAGCTCACTTTGGGAGTGACAGGTGACAGCAGTCCTGCAGTACTGATCCCAACAAAAGGTGCTAATTAGAATCATTGAATTGTTTAGTTTGTAAAAGGACCTTAGGATAATCAAGTCCAACCACTAGCTCACCACTGCTGAGTCCTTGCCCATAAAACCTTGTCCCTAAGAACCATGACTACATGTCTTTTAAATACCTCCAGGGATGGTGACTCAAGCAGTACAGTACAGTCAACTTACGTAACATTCAGAGACAGACTTTTTTTTTTCTAAGAAGCAACATTTTTCCTGCTGTGTTGTAGCTAAAGAGTGTTCTGGAAACTTGTGTAGCTTAAACACTATCAGCCTGTCTACCATCCTACAGGCAATTCTATATTTCACTGTTGCTTTGTGTTTGCAAAAATTTCTGTCCATGACACACTTACTCTGTTAGACAACCTGTGAATTTTGCAGAGATCAGCTAATCTCTTCTCTGTGGCAGGATCAACTCTACTTAGGTTACTCCTGAACAATATTTGCCTCTGAGTTGCTGCCACACTCTGAGGGCATTCAAACAAGAACATTTACCTGAGCAAGACACAGCCTGTTTTGAATCTCCATTTCCATCCATCTAGGAAGTATATTTTACATATATACATGTATTTCTAATACATATTTATATATGCACACATATACATACACATGTACATATATATGAGTAACTCAAAGAAAAACACTACTGTTCTTTACATTAATGTCAGTTCCCCATCACTGGTCAAAAAATTGAAAACTGTATTTAAAACTACTGTGCTTCACTAGTACATGTCCAATATTTATTATTTTCAGAGCAATAGTCTAATCCAGATTTGAAAAGCAATTCATTGTACCAAAATGCTAGATACATTTTAAATAATCTCTAAATCTACCACAACTGTCTCTGAAAGCACTAGCACATGGAATACTGTTATCCCTATAGCTACAGGAGATAATGTTCATTACATAGCATTAGTATTCACAAAAAATTGTAGAGCAATAGTTATTACTTATACAACCTGATTCTCTTTACATCAGTCAATTCAGAATTCTTCTTTATTTAATGGGTTTTTTCAAGTTTGGGATTACATCACGTAACTCAGGTGAGCAAACTGCATTTTGCTGTTCACACAGAACAGAGCAGCAGACGATGGTTGGAAAGTCTAATCAACTTTTCAAGTATCCAGCTACGTTGCTTGCAAGGAACTGATAAATCTTCTCCAGGACAAAGAAAGCAAGAACTGTATGACAGCTGACAGTAAGAATTATCCTTTGGTTGCCATGACCTTAGCTCGTTTTTCAGCAGTGCATGGAAGTACTGCAATTACATTTTGGGGCTAGAATAGGAAGCCTACAGTATGTTATTTTGCTCACTTATTTCAGACAGTAAGATAAATACAAGTCTGAAGCTTTTGACCCTTCATTCCTTCAAAAGCATGAAATCTATGCAATTATTTATTTGCCACCTCTAAGATGGAAGTCTGCATGACATTTTGATTCACATAGCCTAATTTCTTTAGGAGCTAGGAAAGGAGAATTTCCCCTTAAACAACACACCATAACACATATTTTCAGTGATGTTAACTTGTGTATTTTATAGGTGCTCTCTTGATTTTACCTGAGCTGCTTAAAAGAGCACTTTTTACTATAGTTTCCTATCTACATATATAACCCACCTAAATGTATGCAATTAAGAGCACATACAGACTGAAATCACTTTATTTCCTTTTTTGGGCTCTAAATTCATATCTGCAACAGGACAAGTCTAAATCCAATAGTTCCTTCCTGTCCTGTTTTATCATCTGTTCTTGATGTTACATAAAGTGCTTACACTAAACATCACTGAGCTCTTATATAGCATTCTTAATCCATAGATCTCAAAGTACTTTACAAAGGATGACCATTATCCTGCTTCATCTATGAAAAGCAGGATATCTTTGGACATCTTCAGGGTGAAATTTGGATCTCACTGAATTCCCACAGTGAAGCTGGAATTGCAAGTCCCATGACAGTACCACTGGTCAGCCAGAACAGCATTCATCTCTGCAGATGGATTCCAGAGCATTCCATAACACTGGTGGTCTGTAAGTTGCATTCAGCAATTCCATACACCATTTAGGCATCAATCCAGAGAGAATGCAGTTGTCAATATGGTATCCTATTCAGTTTGACAATCACTACAACACCTCCCACCCCACACAGGCAGCACTTTTAAACACTGTACTTCACCCTTCCCTTGCTTACATCTCTAGACACAGCAACGTTACCATCAGTGGTGGAAATAACTGAGTCAAGTGCTGTGCTTGGGCTTTACTACTGAAATCCATACTGCTTCAGACAGATACACCGGTACCAAGGTCTGATGCTCCCACTTAGGTGTCTCAAAGTATTTTCACCCCCACACAAACTCTAAAACTACCTGATCTAGGTGATCTACCTGAACTAGGTATGAGTTATCAAACCTCCCGCTTCATCCTTTCCTCCCCTCTTTTTGATTTGTTTCCCATGTTCTCTCTTTGCACCTTGCTCTAGGTTAGATGTTCAAACTCATAGACTGCTTTAACTCTATAAACTCTCCTGTACCATTCAGAGAACATGGGACCAAGTACTGGAGATTAGGACTGAAAGCAGACTGTGTACTAACAACCACACAGTTTACCAGGGTATCAATCTGCTTGAAACTGCCAGACACTGCTGCATAGCCATAAAAGAAGGATGCTCTCTCTCTGCTTCAACAATGCACCTGATGGTTTTCTAGCCAGATATCATGACGTGAGAAACCTTTATAGCTTGCAGCTTTGGATTAAATGTAGGGAGTTATTGCTTTGACATGCTGTATCACAACCATCTCAAATCTACTTCTAGACCCAGGCAAGGTGAAGCAAGCTGACCCTGTGCACAAGGATGAGCCATGATCTTCATGAAAGGATTCAGAACACTTACATCTCCAAAACGCTCCACACAATAAAGTAGCCAAGGAAGAGAAAGGCATGCAAGCTTCCCTGCCCACAGGGATAAAGGGAATCGTTCTGTATTCTCTGGTGCTAAGCTAGATAGGTTATTCTGAGCAGCTCTTCCTTAAAGCTTGTATTTTATATGAACTACCTCCTGTCTGATCTGGTGCTGTCAGGAAGAAAAGGCACAAAAGCGGAGGAGATTGTATAATAGACCGCATCTCCTAGAACGCACATCTCCTAAAGCGGGACCATCTCCCAAAAAACAGGCGGGCAGCCTGATGGACTCGCATGCCATTCCCCAAGAGGTTCTAGAGAGAGCCAAGTCCGACCGCCCCCGGGCAGCAGCGGAGCGAGCGCAGCAGGACTCGCTGCCAGCCCGGTGCCGCCGCCCGCCCGCAGCAGCTCCCGGTGCCGCCGCCGCTCCCGCGGGGCCCGGTTAGCGGGCGGGGCAGGAGCGCCCCCGGGCGGCGGCGGCGGCACAGCGCAGCCCGGCCCCGCCGCTCGCTGTCGAGCCTTGCCCCGGGGCCGGAGCAGCCGCTCGGCAGAAAGCGAAAAGGCACGGGCACCGAGGGATTTATTTTCTCCCGCACGCGGCAGGGAACACAGGCGGGAGGCTCGGCACACGGTCTGTTCTCGGCGGGGGGATGGACAGCAAGCTCAGAGCAGCAGCAGGGCCGGTGACAAAGATACACTCTGAGGTTTGTGCTGGCTGCGATGGCATTTACTGAGCTGCATGCAACTAATTTACCAGAAGCTGGAGTAGAAAAGGGTACTCTTTTCATCCTATTTTCTTCTGGCTCTAGTCTACATCTTAACAATTCCACTTTGAAGAGCATATGGGTTTCTGCAACACAAGATACCACAACAACTTTGAGACTGAAGTTTATACCAGCCCCATCCTCCTATATAGAAGTTGTAATCATGTCTCTCAGCATGCTAAAGTACAAATATCTACCACAAGAAGAAAAAAGAGACAACGTTAAAAGGATAAAAGACAAAAGAATTAACCAAAAAGCAAAGAAAATGAAGCAGATTTCTGTAAACTTATACTCTAGGTGATAGGGAAATTTACACATGCTTTGCTTCAACTAGAAGTGCTTGGTGGAAGTTGATGCAATACATAAAAATATAAGATCCAAAGTCCTTCAGACTGAAATCACATGTAAACTCCAGCCAAATTCTGGCACTTAGAGTCAGGGACAAAAGGCTCCTGTGCACATAACTTCCTGGACTACAAAAAGAATAAATTCAGAATCCTTAAAATCACAGGTGGTTCAAGACTGCTGAGCACACACTTTCTTCCAATAGACTGAAATGCACTATTTGATGTAGCTCTGTTAAAATACTCAGTAAAATTATTTAAAAGTAGCATGAGCTAAATCTTTAAATACTTCATGTTTCACAGTGTATTTCTTACTTGTAGATAGTAATTCAAACACCCTGCAACAAAAATAACAAACTGTTTTAATTCACAGTTGCAACACATAAACATGATGAGATCTGTACATTGTTAATCCCAACTTCCCCACTCCAACAGTTTAAGTTAAATGTCACATTTACATAACATTTACATAAAGATTCAGTTTTGTTTATACAAACCCCAGCCTTATTTTTGCAACATGCTCTACACTAATTCATTATATAACAACAGATTGTTTGCTGTTTTAAAAAAAATAAAAGTTTCATTCTGAGAAGGTGTTTGAGAGACTGCAATTCCTCTGAAGCAATTTAGCACTTAGTCTTTATTACTGTTTCATCAAGTTTTTAAGGTTGGCTTGTTTTAAAACAAACAAGGTATTTTGGACACTGTCCTACTCTAAGACACCTGAACTGATTTCATACATCATGGTCACTTGTACAGTTCACACTTGTGCTCAATACACACACAGGAGAACAGTCACACAGCCTCCTAATGCAATCCACAGGAGTTTAATTATAGCCTTTTAGCAGTGGCCATGTTGGTCTAAAAATTGGAACATTTTAGAAGATTCCAAGCACTATCCAGCTTGTTGGTTTTTACTGAGATTTTTTTTCTCCTTTTTATTAATACCACTTTGCTCTCATCACTGCTTTCAACAGGAACACATTTAGACCAGTGCTGACCCATTCAAAAATCACAAACAACAGCAAACATTGCAAAACTTCCAGTGCATCTGAAAGCAGAGCTCACAGGAGTCTGCAATACAGCTGCATGTAACTGCAGTATTTCATAAAAAGAGCTATATTTTTCAACTTCTCCGTGCAGACATCTCTATGGATGGATTAGCTGCTATTCTTTTCTGGTTTAAAACTTTAAAATGATTTTTGCAGAAACCCTAAGGCCCCATATTGAAAGTAAGAAAGAATTCTCTAAGCTAATACCACTACTTCTTCACAGCAATGAAATAAATGCTTTAACCTTAAAATGATGTATAAATTAGACATGAAGCCAATTCAATCACATCTACTGATTATTACAATTGTGTTTATTACAAACAAGACTACATATTTAGGTTTAATTTATGCAAGTAAGTCCCTACAAAAGCTGTCTCCGGCACATCACACCACATCTACATCACAATGTTCCCAAAGATGGGAAGAATCACCTTTTGGAAACAGCCCATTTCTGTGTTAGTCTGCTCCAGAACCTTGTATCACAGGTAGGACACTCCTGACTGAAAATATTGCTTCTGCTATCTCCACTGGCTTTATCTGCACTTTTCCAGAGGAGTACAAAGATCCCAGGAATTCAAGACTAGAATACTTACTAGAGTCTCATACCCTGCAAGTCTCCTTGCTTTGATTCTAGGTAAGGAATTGCAGGCAGAAATTACCCAAAAGAGAACTCAAGTACAGCAGTTACACATATTCTACGCCCACTGGTCCTACCTGCACGTGACAAACAAATTACCAGCATCACTGGATCCTTCCCCAGGAAGCCTATCAGTAGATTTAAGTGGAATGATGCAGTGCATCATGTGCAGCATTAGCAGTTTTTACTGGCTACATTACTTTGTTGATTACAGATAGATATAAATTGTTTTCCTTCATCCAGACACATTTCTGTTCACTCAGTACTATTGTATAAGCACTGATCCAAGTGAGAAAAATGAGATAGATACATAAAATTGTCATAGATATACCACAGGTTATACTAAAGAAAAGAGTATTTTTTTATTCTGTAGGTCTCCCATTGACACAGGTACACATAGAAGTCAAACAGATCTGCTCCAACCAGTCATCCAAGACTTTCAGGGAAAGCAGTACAAAGCTTTGGCAATACTGATTAGGATTAACCTTATTTGGAATAGACCAGCCAAATCCATACAATGCAGAAATTGTTCTACAGGGCACCACATTTGCCTCTGAAGGAAGGTGAGTGCAGCACTGTGGCATATATTTTATGGCAAAAGGCTGACTAAAATGCCAGCCTGATAATAGAAGTTTCAAGTGTAAAAACTGCTAAGGAACTACGAGGTGATGGCACAGGATGACAAAGTTGGTGTATTTGTATCCACACCACCTATGAGAAATGAGTGGCCTCTTGGTGTGAAGGACCCCCAGAACCACACACAGATTTTTGTTCTAGAGAAAACATCGTGGTTTGCTTCAGAAAACAGCTTGGGCACACACTGTTGTGAGAGCTGGAACTGCTCACCTTAGAGAAGGCTCTAGAGAGACCTTACTGCAACCCTTCAAGATTTAAAGGGGGTTATACAAGAAAGATGGGGACAGACAGATGTTGAATAGAGCCTGCTGCAACTGGGCAAGGCATAATGGCTTCAAGCTAAAAGAGGGTAGATTAAAACAGATTGAAGGAAGAAACCTTCTATTATAATGAGGGTGATGAAACACTGGAACAAGTTGCTCAGAGAGGCAGTAGATGCCTCATGCCTGGAAATATTTGAGGTCAAGTTGGACAGGGCCCTGAGCAACCTGACCTAGCTGAAGCTGTACCTGCCTGCTCATTCCAGGGGCTAGGCAATCCTTCATGGCCCCTTAGAACAAGAACTATTGGATGATTCTATGAATGCTGTGTATGCTTTAAGGCTCACTAGGTATCCAGGACACAGAGTGAACCAAAAAGTCAAATCTCTTGACAAAACAAAGAAAAAAGAATGCATCCTTGGGATAGCTAGCACTTTCAAAGGCAGAGGTGTCATCCTTTATCAATGTTGCTGAAGAAAAGTGGAATCTCATTAATACTGCACTGTCTAGCCCAGCTACAAGCACATCAACGGTATTTTATGGGCAGCTACAATCAAAAGAGCAGCAGAGATGAAGAGCATTAGCAGTGGTATTTGGTTCCCAAGAGAGGGCCATGTGCTACACTGAACCTCACACAGAATCTGTGCCCAGCTCTTGGAGCCAAGAATCATCACTGAGCTTACCTAGCAAAGGAGTTGCTGCAGCATATGCTGACCTTCCAGGACCTGTGTGCATTAAAGAAACAGGGGAAGCTCAGAAGTTTGGGGGTTGTTATTATGGAAAATTTTGTGTGTGTTCTGTTTTTTTGGTCAGTTTTTATGGTTTTTTTTTGGTTTTTTTTCAATACAGTGATTAAAAGGTCTGCTTGAGTTTCTTTTTAAGCAGGAGCATAGATTTCTTTGGCTTGGGACAGCTTTGAAGATGTGGGATCCCATGGGATTCCACAGCAAACTAATACAGGAGTTGAGGCAGATGATGAACAGATTTTTCCATTTCTTCTTTCATAATCATACCTTAGTTAGAACCATAATACCCTCTCTCACCATGGGATCATTCTGCCCTTACACAGAGGTGTCCTTTTCCTAACTAAAAATCAGTAGAGGTCACCACATAGTAGATTTTGATCCTAGAGGTATACCATGCCATGCTTTACCTGAGAAAACTTAAAAAGTGGGTGATTTCCAAGTTGTATTCAGAGTACCTTTGCACCCAGGACTAAGCTAACCTAAATAACCTGCAACTCTAAACAAGCTGAAGTAATTGCAAACCATGGGGTAAGCTGAGAGCACAGCTAACAGATGGATGCCTTTTGGAGACACTGGGGGTGTGTGGTCCTGCAGCTCTCTTCAAAGCCAGATCTCTGCTGAAATGAGTATGATTCACACTTTTTCAAAGGCACAGCAGAGCTGAAAGCATAGAGATTTTTCAAAAGAATCATGCCTGCAGGAACTGTCATTCTTCCCCACTGTCTTCATCAGTGCTGTCCTAAAGGAAGTTCTGTTTGGCATCAGAACTGTAAATATTCCCACAAGTTAACAATTTTATTTCATCCAATGCCCTGTTCTCAGCACTGGATGAAATCCCTAGATAAAATACCTTCACTGAGCAAAGAGCAATAGGCAGCCTCTCTTTCTCCTCTAAACTGCTATGCTAAAGGCTATTTCTATATATTTTTAACTCTGAAAATACACCTATTGCTCCATTCTGAGAATGCTCTGATTTAGGAGAAAAAGGGTTGTTTTTCCTGAAGTCACATTGGAAAAATATGTATATATTACATTTATATAGCAGTAATATATACTACCCATGTGTCATATACTTTGTATAGCACTCATGTGATTTAAATACATGATTAATAATTTTGGTAATCCTAAAGTAGTAACAAACAGGTTCTTTCACATCATTGTGTGAAAACATTGGGAAAATAACCTTCCAAGGATAGTAGCATATTTTCCATTAGTACTACAAACCTCAGTTTTCATCAAAAAAGTACTGATCCTTCCTTGGTGAGTTTCCAGGATCCCTGCTTCAAATATAATGGTACAGTTAACAAATGTTCAAAACCCAGATCCCCACATCCTCAATTGCACTTTACTTTCACAAATTTAAGTTCCATGATACCACTTGATTTCAGCTTGCAAGCAGTAATTAAAAATCTAGTCCCTGAACCCAGTTTAGTCCAAGTCACAACACCTTATTAGCCATTACAGTATATGTACCTATCCACAGTGCATTTGAAAACATGGTATTTTTAAACTTTTCCAAGCTATCTTAGAAGAGTATCAAAAGTACAGTTCAAGACATAGATGGGTGGAAAATTATTTTCTATTAATGTTTTACTAAGAACAGAGAAAAAACCTTGTGTAGCTGTAATTCTTTGTAATACTTTGCGTCATGCTTCACTTGGAGAAGCCATTGTGTGTACGAGGGTAACAGTACATACAGTCCTGGTTCCTTCAATCAGCATTTAATTAGGCAGATTGTCCTTTTAGCAGAGACTATTTTTAATTTTGTTGTCCCTGTACTTTGTATTTGCAAGTGTCATACTGGGTTCCCTGTTCCATGGCAGGGTCGAGCCATTATACTTAAAACAATATAATTTCTTTTTCATTTCAAATCCCACCTCATAGACTTTCAATGCTTCCTGCAACTCAGGTTTGTTTGAGTTTGAGTTTTTCTTTCCTACTGTTTAATTTCACATGGAAATGAAAACTGTGAAGAGAACAGTCTAACATGTATGACGGATACTTTATGAACACAGGAGATGAACTGCAAGTTCTCAGGAGCAGAGACTGTCTAGGCAAAACTCATTCTGGTGCAACAGAAGAGAAAATTACTTCCTCCTTAGCAGCACAGTTACAGAGAAAGCAGATGATGTAGTTAACAGAATAATTAACAGAGGTAGGTAACAGGCTGAAAATGTCTAAGTTAAGGTTAGAAGAGGAACAGCAGAGCACACAGCTGTCTTTGAAAAAAAATCATACATGAGTCAAAGATGACATTCAACTCATGCCAATCCCACGACTATTTGCAGTTCAGGATCACACAACATACAACTTAAATACAGCATCTCCTTGGGAGATAAAGCAATGCTGTATGAGAGAATAATATAACACTCCTTGTACAAAGCAAATGAAAATATTCTATGGCAGAAGCATTACCAGAGTCTCAAACTTAGTACATCAATGCTTACCATGATTCTACTCTTGGTTAAGTAGCCATATGCATTCCCAGAAGACTTTCTTGGACACTCTATTTCTTTTATAAAGTAGCATCTTTAAAACCATGTCTCAATTTGAAGATTACAATTTCTTATACAATTATTTACAAACAAAATCTGCTTGTCAAAATATAGATGTAACTAATTTTGTAGAACTGATACCTGAACTTATAATTTCAGTTGTCTGTTTACTTCTGTAAAACAGAAATATATTCAGTAATATTGACACAATGCCTTTATGAAGGGAGTTGTCTGTTAAACATTGTAATGTCACACAGAAAGAAATACACAAAGTCTACAGCTCAAGGGTTATGAGAAGTGGGTTGGCCCGTGCAACCTTAAAACAAACCTGATTTTCCTTGCAACCTAGGCTTGTATCATCTCATATCTGGTGCTAAAAAACACTGCATTAAAGCCACAAGGACTCATGTCTGAAGGCTTAAGATAGTCTTTATCCAGAAAATATGGTAGCCTAAAATAAAAGTCCAGCAGCAAAGCCAACTTGAGGAAAGGCTGACACCACCTGATCCTTATGGTGGGAACCCAACCAGTATACTCTGGCTCATACATACTGGATTCATTCTTCCAAGGTGGAGTTCTTCACTGATAGACATTGCAGTGGATGAAATAACTGACAGAATTAATTCTCTAAGTGTCCAAAGACCACAGAAAAATTCATCCTTCACAGTACCCACTACACTTCTTTGTAAAGATGAGTAGATGGTAATAGGTATTGTATTAAAAATGAAGGCAAATATATTCTTGGTGAACATCTGTGACTTTGCCCACACAAAAAACTCTAAAACAGCAAAAAAAGTTTCTCAGTGTAGAATTCAAATGCATTAACCTCCTTTTTCTTGCTGAAGTGCCCTTCTTTAATTGCTTCATCTCTCTAAATATCATCAACCAAAGCACTCAAAAATGACTCCATTTTCCTTATTCATCTTCAGAACAGTCCATTGCACACACTGAATAAATTAGTTTTTCTTATGAGAATATATTACTCCCCTCCACATTCCAAATTTTCTGTAAAATTCGAGCACTTCTTACAAGATATGAAGGTACTAGGGTTACCAATGGAAAAGAGTTTTTTTTAAAGCTTGTCTTCAGTGTAAGAAAAATTAATATTTTAACATTTCACATTTTACTGAAGTTTTCTGAGTGTTTTCCTGAAGAAGTTCATTATAGAGTGACACTGAGTAGATTGCAAAGACAAATAGTTACAGTTTTTCAAACTAAAAACCAACAGAGGACAAAAGAAGAACTTACCATAGAAAGTATAAAGTAATACTGAATTCACATTGTGATTTCTACTTATAACAACAGAAATGCTTTTTAATGTTTTTGCTGGCATAGGGTCTATTTCCTTCACAGCAGCTAGTAAAGGGCTGTGTTTTGCATTTGTGCTGAAAACAGTGTTGCTGAAAACACAGGGATGCTTTTGTTACTGCAGAGCAGCACTTGCACACAGTCATGGCCTGTTTTGCTCCTAACATCACAGAGAAGTAGACTGGGGCGTGCACAAGGGGATGAGAGGGAGAGGACACAGTCAGGACAGGTGACCCCAAGGGATATCTCACACCCTGTGGTGTGACACTTGGCACACCAAGCTGGGAAAAAAGGAAGCAGAGGGGGAATGTTCAGAGTTGTGACATTTGTTGTCCCACGTCACCATTACACATAATGGAGTGAATGAGTTCCTTGTTTTGCTTTGCTTGTGTGTGGCTTGGCTCAATTTCCCTACTAAACTGTTCTGTCATCCCACAACTCTTCTCAGTTTTACCCCTCCAATTGTCCCCCATCCCACTGCAGGGAGGGAATGTGCATGGGGCCTGGCTCCAGCTGAGGTTCAACACCAGCAATTTGGGAGTGCAATTCAAAGCAAGTATTAGCTTACCTGACCAGAAAGCGATGCAGCCCAACGTCAAAACTTCTGCAAGAAAAAAAAATACACTGAATTTTAATTATTAAAAAACACTACTCTGTTGAGTATTGTACAAACACTGTGTTTCAAAACAGTAATACCAAATATAAAGTTACTAGAATTGATGAAGCAAAGAGCAAAGGCGTAACACACAACTTCCTTTCTGTAATGACTTGTGGAATTTAAGATCATCATCATCATCTGAAAATATTTAGGTGCATGTTAAAAAGCTCACAAATCTCTTGTTGGAGTATTTATTCAATGAAGTGTTAATATTCAGAGTAATATAACACACATAAAGCATAAAATATGCATATACTGTTACTGGAAATAATGTAAGCATCCTAGTCACCAGTATATTTTCTATTATAAGCAAGTAGATCCTGCGTGCAAAACTGCTGTGGAGTCCCTTTCCCCTTTTCTGCTCTGTACTGCAGTAAAATGCAAGGGACTGCCGTGAGTTCTCCCCACAATAAAGAATCATCAAAAACCCCTTATGTCTCCTTCAAATATAGAATTTCCAAGAAGCAGACTTTGCAAGTGTGTTCCACTCACATCAGTAAGGAAGTTAACTTTGAGGACTTCTGACAGTAAGTACAAGTTAGATCACATTAAATTACAAGAACCATGTCTGAAATTTTCAGCCCAAACAACATACATTGACAGTAGCTGTCAACATTTCTTCCCCTTTTCTGGTTCCTCCTTCCTCAGGAGAAGCAAGCTCATGAACAATGCACTGGCAAATCCTTGACACTACAGGAAGGCATCTGCTGATTTCAGACATTTACCTAATATCTGAATGAAGTATGTGCCAGCTTTATGGGACTATCCATATAATCCCAGATTAGCTGTGTGCATAATGGCACAAATGGAAAATGCAAGTGTCTTATTCCCAATACTGGACTTGCTCTGGAATGGGTTTATATTCACATAGACAGAAAACATTTTGGCATATACTAAGCTCTTGAGCATTCTGTTCCAAAAAAACCTAATTGGTCATTTTGAGTACAACACAGTTTTATTGTGCTTGCTGTGTGCTGCTTTCTAACTGAAAGAGCAAGAGAAATCATCACATAGTTAATGGCATCCTGATAACAGCAGACAGATAATGAGAGCTGCAAAAATTCCAGGAGTTCACAGGGAAGAAAACTCCACTTGTTCAGCAGGGCAGATAGGAGAGCAACAAATTTCTCACTGAAAAGCTGCCTTGCAACAGAAAAACATCCTGCCAGAAACATGTACCTGGTCATCATTAAATTTTTCATTTCTTGCCTGAAATCATTCCACCTTTTATATTATTGTTATATTACTGTGCAATTAAACTGCATGAAATGCATCCAGTTATCTTTCTGCATTCCTCCTGCCTGGATACATACTGGTTTGGCTCTCTCTTTTCACTAAAATATTTGGTGTTGTACACACAGCTTTCTGTACTGGAGCTGGACACAGTCTGCATTTTTAGCTCTGAAAACCTTTTCCTTCTAGGACCAAGCATTCAGAACATTTGTGCTGGGAAGGGGAGAAGAAGAAACTTGCACAGTTTCAGGAGAGAGCTGTATGCTAAACAGCCACCTTGCACATCTTCAGCCAGGCTGATCTTTTCAAAGTCTCCCAGCTGCTCTCCATGGCAATCACCAAACCTGCTACAGTCTCTGACAGGACACACACACAGAGCTGCTTGTGGACAGGCATGTGGAACATAAAAATATCACTGTTTTTGACAATGAACCAAAAGCCAAAGGACACGGCTTACCAAAAGCAGGAAAAGTGAATGGTCCTGCCAACTTGAGATATCAGAGCTGAAGGAGATTGGGGTGGACAAAGCTGAGGCAGAGTGGGTTCAGACAGGGAGGGAAACAAGACAGTTTGCTGTAGGTGCCATGACATGCCACCTTTTCCCTCATTTTTCACCCTTTCCAAAACACCACTTAAAAAACATATATATTTATATAAAACATATATCTAAAACACTTGCTATTAGGAAAGTTTTGTAAATTTATTTCATAGGGGCTTTAGCTATTGGCTGTTTCATGGAAATAATTTTAATAAGTATTAAAAATAAACATGCATAGAACCAATTTATTTTAATAAATAACAAGAAGGAAAATTTATCATAACCTCACTAGATATAATTCAGCATACACAGACAGGGCCCATTATTCCTCAGTTAGATTTTGTACTGATACAGTTCAACAATCTACCCAAAATCCTGAATTCTAAACAGTGTAAGCAGCCCTTTAAGATGTAACTACACTATGACCAACAGAATTTTGACATTATACAACATTGTCTGAGTGTGCAGTTAAATCTTAAAGACACTTTGAGACTGTATCATTGATTAGTTCCAAAAGCAAAAATATCAAGGCTGAACAAGTTCAAAATGTAAATGGGAAAAATGGTTGCATTACTTAAGGCTATGGGTATTGTCCACAGACACCTGGGATAATGAATAGAAACATTGTGCAAGGCAAAAACACTGAAAGAAAAAATCATGGGAGACTGGTTTTGACTAAATATTACTACAGACACTTTTTACTATTTTTCTCTTTCATATTTAAATACATACTGCAGTTAAGTCCACAAGTAAAGAGAAAATAAAGTGAAGCAGCAATGGAAACAGATCTAGTAGATGCAATTAATCCCTCCATTCTTAGATGGAAATGCCAAAAAGAGGAAAAAGAGGGTTTGTACAGCAGTGTTAAGGCTGCAACTTGGGGTGAAATAAGTAACTTCATTAAAATAAAAAAAGAGTACAAATAATCACAATTTATTTGCATTAAAAATTTCATAGTGATCCCTTCAACAGAGGACTCCACCCATCAGGCACGGCAGTGTCCCCCACAATCAGCACACAATTAGACCTGCCATATGCACACTGACAGGATTATCTACTGCCTATAAAAGATCCCCATATTTACTTGATATTACAACAAAGTTCATAACCAACTTCACACAACTTGTTAAATCCTGAACTTCTCTGCAAAATACAGGATTTAGCTGGTGGTTCTTGCAATTTAGGGTGCCTCAGTCACATAAGTTTCAGAAATGCCTCAGTTATGTAAGTTTCAGAAATGCTATAATGAGTGCAATTTTTCAAAATACATGTTTTCAATGAAGTCTAAAATAACAAGAGAAAGGATATCCTCAACTATATGAGTAAAAAATGATTTACCAGTTCAATTCTCTACACTGCTCAAATGTCAATAGCTATAAAGTATTTCAAATTTTGGAGAAATAAGTAAAATCTAGTTTATCAAAATAGCAATGGTCTTAGAACAAAGCAAAATCTTAACTAGCCAAAGGTACAATAAAAGGGAGATATATTTAACCTCAATTTCATAATCATTATAGACAGTACAGACAATTTGATAGCTATTTTCTTTATAAAAGCATCCCTATTCTGCTCCTCTGTGGGGCAGTTTTGGATCAGTTCTTACACAACTTTCATGCTTTTCTTAAGCATGGAAGCTCTAGTTTGATACAATTCAATGAAACATTACACATACAATCCCTCATCATCAAACTTGTCTTTTCCCAGTACATCAACTACAGAGATTGGTGACCAATAATATACATACACTAAACCAACAAAGACCTTTTCCAAAATACAATCTTTGAAAATGTACCTGCAGGAGAAAGATGTATGATTGCAGGCAGAGGTTTCAAAATTATTGCAGATGTGCAGTTTCTGCTCTGAAAGCTAAATGCATTCTGCAACAACCTGTCTTCAATCTTCGTTCAGAACAAAGATGATGGAGGAAAAACTTGAAAATTTTAAGCACATAGCATCCAGTGGATTGTTTATAATCCCACTTTCCACAAAGCTGTGCCTTCCTTTAGCTGAAGTCTAAATGCTGGTCCTCAAAAGAAGAATTGTGAGAGCCTCTAGTACACAGCTTTTATATTCAATCAAGTGCACCAGCCTATCATATTTAAGGACTTGCCTAGATGAAAACTGCTACTCATTAGCTGTGTTAGGTACAACAATTTACAATTCCAGCATGATGACTAAAGCACCCCAATCTCACAAGGTCTGATTGTGAGATCTCACTCCCAAGGACTTATAAAGATATAAAAAAATGTAAATACTGAACATAAGATTACAAGAATCAAAGTTAAGCCAGCTACTAGAGCCATATTTTATGAAACCAATTCCAATAATGTCAATTGCCCAACTCTGATTTTGTGCATCCATATTTTTAAGCCATGTGCTGAAGAGTAACCAGTACAGCTTTATCTCCTGTCAGTTCTGGCCCAGGACTGCTGGGCTGCACACTATTCCTGGAAACAAAGTACAGCACAGTGTGCAGCATTATCTGGGAAGTATTTGGCTAACCATGGACTTCAGAAAGATGTTCTGCAAGCAGTCAGTACATCAGCACTCAAAATCAGATAGTGGACTGGTTCTTACTTTGGGCCCTACCTTCAGAGGAGTAAAGCTATGTAAATAGTTTGCCATTTGTAAAAAAAAAATAAAAAAATACATAGTAACATAGATGGAGACAGGCAACAGTGACACTGTGCACCCAGAGACTGCATCGCATTGCAGACAGAAATATCCCAGACACCTTAAAAACAGTCATGTTGCCACTGAACATAAACAATTCTGAATGCAGAAAGGAATGATGTAATTTCTATAAGCAGGAGAGGAGCAAACAATATAATTACACTTAAATCTCTTCAAATCAGCCTGGTTGCCACTTATGGCAGTGATGAAATCCAACAAATGGGTTATTTATTATGGCTTCAGTACTCTGGGTATTCAACATCTCTTTAAAAAAGCATTGTAGGCGCTGCAATGCTTCAACAATGGTTCTTGGCCCTTTCTTTAAAATGTGGCTGAACTTGACACTAGGAAGTCAAAGTCATTCCCATACCTTCAGAGTAGCCTGTCCTACTGAACTGCAGAATTGTTTGCAAGACTAGCATTTCCATAAGCTGTCTTGCAAATAAATGTAGCATTTAGCCAGTGAGCTGCTGAGCAAGAGTCTCTCCCACACCAGAATATTTTGCACTGGAGACTGAGGAGTCTGAATGACAGCTGCCTTCACTGACACAGCACTCAAGCTGCTTCATTGCCCCTGTTTTTGAGCAGCCCCTTACAGCAGGGATGCCCAAAAGTCTCTGTAAAAAGAATTACCTTTTTTACAAGAGCTACTTTTCTGGATTCTCCTAAATCTGCTCATGCTTTTTCCAATGCTGCCTGTGGCAACCTTCCCAGCAGGCAATGCCTTAAAGATGAGTGCTTCCAAATTTCAAATGATTACAAGCATCCAATGTGAATCTGGAGCAATTTCAGAGTCTTGTCTGAAGAGTTAGATTACTACCAGAAAGCAGATACTGAAGTCTATATGCAGGTTTTGTAAGTGCTATTATTTAATGTCTCAATGAGCTATAAAACTCTGCTAAAGCAAATCCCCTGGAGGGGGTACAGTCTACCAAACAGAACAAGTATTTTTCAAGCAGTGACTGCCACCAATTGATTCACCATCATCTTGATTATTAAATAAACATCTGGGAAAGCCATCTATATTTCTAAAAGACACTTTTGCCTGTCCATGGCTTGAGTTGACTCAGTTTTCTGCAAGTTTGCTATGAAGGTGTAGGTTTCAGGTAAAGCTTGTTTCTTCAGTGACGAGCAGCACAATTCCTCTTCTAAATAACATAACTGCCTTCGTACTTGAATACACTATTTAGAAAGCTGATGTACAACTTCAAATAGAAAAACAACAATTAAATTGTCACAGAAGATTTTGCAGGAGAGATAAACACAGTAAGCAAACTGAAAATATTCACTTAAACTGTGAATACTGTGTAGAGTGTTAGTTTTTAAAACGAAGACAGAGATGCCTGATGAAAAACACAACCCAGTCCAATACAACTATCTGTTTGGATTTATCTGTTATCTAAATTATAGAATACACTTTTGGACACCAAGCCTTTAAAGTCACATTTTAAATTTTTTCTGGGGACTCTTTTGCCACATACAAGGACGTTTTTGGAGCTCTCATTTTTGAGATCAGCCTTTCAATTTGTGCAAGACACTTGGTGAATTCCACCCACATACAGATTTTAGTCTGCCCACTGATACGGCATTGAAATTAGGAACAAATGCATATATGGAACTCTTTTGGCATTCCAAACATTCTTCAATCCTACAATTTCCCATGCATCTCCACTCTTACCATGCAACTTAGAAAAAACCAATTCATAGCTCAATCCAATGATAAGATTCCTGTTTAAGAGAATGTTCTTGTAAACATCAAGTTCTTAAGAACTTGGTAAGGCTAGATCTCAAGCTTCAATGGACCCTTTTGTTCGCAAGCTTTGACTTTAACCATCTTCAATGCAGTAAACTAGCAGCACTTTGCTTTTATTTCAATGTAAAAATGCACCGAAGAGTAAAAATAAAAATCTATGCTATTTGAAAGAGAAAATATGAAGACTTTCAAATGGTTCCATATCATATCTTTGACAAACAATTTCTTGTTACAGCAATAATAAGCAGAACTTGTGTATACATGAAGATACCTTTATCATTCTCTGACACTTGCTTAAGGACCCTGGAATTTTAACACTTCATGCTTAGATAAAACACTTTGAATCCCTGTTGTGCTTCTTTCTGGAATGATTCAGCAGTATACCAACTTGCCTTTTGGTGTCCTCCATTATTAAAATAACCAAAGCTCCCACTGTTTTGTGCCTGTGCTGGATGCCTCCATACAGAGGTTCCTGCTCAGTGCTGTAAGTGCTCTGTAGCACCAATATGGCAAATGCATCAAAATTCACATTACTTCACAGAAACAGTCCTCTATATATGTCTGATCACTTTAAGGAAAAGCCCTAAACATTTTATTTGGGAAGTATTTACTGCATAGCACCACAGGGAGAAGTTAGGGCTTCTTGTACCCAGGAGAACGGTGGAAATCCACAGTGAAATCCTGACACCATCAAAATGAGCACAAAACCCTCACTGATTTCAAGGGAAGCAGAAATACACCTGGACTGACTCTGGACAGTCTGTATAATGCAGAATACAGTCCAATTTCAGTGTGCATTTTGTTAGATACACTTTCATCTCCAAGTAGAAGCTATTAGTAAGTCTCAAAGCTTCACCTGCACAGTTTTGCTTATTAGCTGGGAACTCAGGCTGGAGACCTGCATAGTAAAATTAACCTACAGTAAGACACCCACAAGGAGAAAGCTCTTCTGAGGACCACAGAGAAACACTTCACAATGCTAGCGGCCTCCAGCCTACAAATTGAATTCATGACCTAATATGTTTTGTTGTTTCATTTCAGTTTAAATGCAGAACTTGTATTATATCAGAAAGCCCGAGGAAAGTTGTAATGATTCTAGGCAGTGACTCCTCCTCACCCCTGTAATCTCCTGGACAGAAAGAGAAGCAGCATGTTCAGCAGGCATCAGCCATTGGCAGTGTGTATGTAAATTGCACACAAGTCTGCCTGCTTGGGAGGCTTTAAAATAACAAATTGGTTCTGTTTCTCACATATCCAATCACTGGATCTTGGTGATACAGCTCAGCAAACACTATTTTAAAAAGCAAAGTCTCATTTGTATTCTGTTAATATCTCCTAAAGCCCTTCAGAAGAAATATTACTTTAATTTTATACCTTCCCCAATTCTTCAAAAGCCTGTAGTAGCTCATGGAGAGTGGATGAAACCTAATGCCCATTAGTGGCAAACTCCCATAGGGAAAGTTCTCCCTCAGTCTTTGTCACATAAGACTCCTGCACTGCAGCGTGATCATCCAATTACTGTGAGATCTCCATCCTTACTGCAAACACAGCAAACAAGTTTATTAACAGCCATTACTCATTTTCTACAGTAGTTGTGAGCAGGCAGAGTGCTGCTTGCCAAATGTGAGCAGCAGTAATAGTTTATATCTACACAGAGCTCATATCAAATACAGTGAGCAATGGGCTTCACAGGTGAAAAGACGTAGGTGGGTTTAGCTTGATTGTTAAAAAACCCAGCAATTTCAAATTACAGTGACAATGGAGTCATTAGACAAATAAATTCCCAATAATTATGTAATTTAGATCCAAGAAGGATTAGGGTGCCTTATTACTCACTTCCTTTTACACTCCAGAGTAACAGATTTCTTTTTCTCTATTGAAGAGATTTAAGGAGCCTTTCAAAGCTTTGATGAAACCAGCAAATTGAACTGTACAGTACAGCAGGTAACTGCAGTATGCACTAATTTAGCTGACATTGAAAGCAGTTAAATCTTCTGTCTCCATCAGTGAGAGAGAGAATGGCTAACAAGTCCAAAACTTTCATATATTCAGGTGACATCTTAGCTGGAAACATCACAGATCAACACTCAGCTTTAAGCATCACCACGGTTAACAAAAAATACAGTAAATCAGGGAGACTTATTTTTAGACTTTAAAACAAGTTATTCCACAATTAAAGATATGCACTAATTCTGCAACTAAATTTGCCAAGTTTTTGGCAAGAAGTTGAAGTTATTCAGATAACATTCAGATATTGGCAAGCAGGTGCAATATTTAACTAACTATAATGTTAGTTATAGCTCCACAGCCTAAGGAGAGCTTTCCTTGACTCCAGCTGTCTGTGCACACTGTGATTGTGGATTTAACACCAAATCATTCTGCTTAGGAATACCACAGGAGTTGTAGAGGGCAAGAACATACAGGGAGACCTGCCTTACATTCAACTTTATGTATCAAGAGAAGGAAGAAAGCACTTTCCTTCCCAAGATTCACACTCAGCATCCTCAAAGACCATGTTAAATCTTCTCAAGAATAAAAACTTAATATTCTTTAAATAATCTTTTTCATATTTAAGATATCACCTCCAAAACACAATAGGGAAAAGATGCATTTTGACTTTGGAATAGAAATGTTGCAGCATTAATATTTTTAAGTCTAAAACCAGTGAGAACCTAGGTAAAAGACATTTATTCTACCTGATACACTGTCTACAACATACTGGACAACCTCCTTCTTTGAAAATATCAAAGGGTAAAAATGTACCAGAAGACACAATCCTCAACTCTAGAGGAAAGGGAAACATGCATAAGCATGTCCTTCCTTTTCTTGTCTCTCCGTTCCAGCTGCTCAGTACTTCCCATCACGAACATGGAGTAGAGTGCTTTCAAAAACGTAGCTGTGTAGAATTGTAGGACAAATACAAAACAAACCACCTGGAAAATACCTCATCCTCTTGAAGCTGACTGGTAGGCCTCCCACAGCACTGAAAATTAGATTCTGTGGTCATAGTACAAGTAGGCTTGTCCTGGCTCTAATCCCCAGACTGACCCTGTCCCCAGGCACAGAACCTCAGAGGAGGTCTTCCTACAGCTTTGGAAAGCAGCTGCTGCAACCCCTTCCACAGCAGGGTGGGCAACAGGTGTGAGCCACAGATCTAGATGTGCCATTCCAATTTCTACAGGCTTTGGGTGATTCATGCTGAATCCCTCCTTCCATCTGCCATGGAGATGTGGAGTTTCTTTTCACTGCCTCTTTCTCCTTCCCTCATGCAAATTTTTCAAGGCTTGGTAACTTAACTACTCCTGAGGATACCTGCAATGTAAAGAAGTTTAACCTATCATCCTTCATTTCTGCCCTACAATTACAAATTACAATTACAACCTATCATCCTTCCTTTCTGCCCTCCAAATGACAGTTGCACAACAGCAATTTGCTGTTATCACAAAAAAAAAAAAAAAAAAAAAAAAGTTTAGAGAGCAAAATCTGCAAATCTGCTATCTCCTATTTCAGACCATCCATCAGCCTATCCAGAAACACCACAACAAAAGAGCACTACAAGACCCAAACAGAAAGAGTGAACCTTTCACCATTTGTTAGAGTACAAGCCCCTAAACACACAAAGGCACATTACTCTGAGCCCAGAGGCAAGGATGTCATCCTGACTACACAGATCTGCAGCACAGCTACAGTTGCTATTGTTACACACAATTATGTTTGTGTTAACTTGTATTGGCTATTTAGGAATTTAGGAGGCAAGCTTTCCAAGTCAAGCACTTACAGAAACTCCAATTCTGATCTTATTTAAATTACTTTAATGGTATTTAACAAAGCCTTTCAGCATCTTTCTTGTTTTGATATACTTAACAAGCTAATTCCCAAGATTATTTATTGCACTACTAAAAATCAGAAACCCAAGACCAGAAAGTACATGTCAAACTGGTTGAGACATTAAGAAGCACAGATGAAAAAGCACTCAAGTAATTACTTTACCTCTACAGGTCAGGAAGTCCATTTTCCTTTCTTAAATATCTATTTCAGTCCTCACCATAAACTAATAGGCAATTGAACAACACTATCAGGAGTTTAAGCCAGAAATAAAACACAGTAAGTTTTTGCAGCCTATTCATCATTCTGGAATTACTGCATGTGGTCACAGTGATCTCTTGTGCTCACACTCACACATAAGTGTCAGACTTGCCTTTTCCCAGAAAAATCCAAAACAAAAGGAAAAAACCCTGGCAATGTCCTTTTTGACAGACATACAAGGAATTGTTTCCAGAAGGAGAAAAGTTTCAGGATCAATGGTAAAAGTAGGCAAAAAGTACCAGGATGAGGAAGAAACAAATGCAAATAAATTTACATTTTTATCTGTAGATCTATTTTTCTATGACATTATTATAGGCCAGAAAGTGATAAGACCACAGCAGACTGTAATCCATAATTTGAAGCAAGTCACTGAGACCTTGCACAAAGACCACTTTTTTTCAGGTCATGTGAATAATCTTAAGCAGTAACAAGGCCAGTAAACTAAACTAAATGGCAGACAATTTCAATGGCAAATCATAACCCAGATGCCATTTTTGGATGTTACTAAAACATCACTGACATAAATTTAACTTGCTTGTATAGAACTCGTGTGTCTATACATGCAAATACAGCCCTCCTAGTCCACTCCTTAGGCATGCAAGAAAATCAGGGGCTGCCTAATGTCAGACTCTTGTCTGTCAAGAATCAGGATGTTAAACACAGAGTAGAATCTAAAACCTAAAGCATGGTAGTTGAAAATTACCTGATCTTCATCACTGCATTTTTTATTTTCCTCTGGCAGCATTCTTCAACTTCATTTTCTTTAATCTAGATGAAATACTGATTCCAGTGAAATCTACGTTTCATATGCTACTTCTGCCTGCCTTCTTGAAAAGCCTCTACTCTTGCTGAGACTAACCTATATTAAACATGCATCAAGTTTTAGCATACTTCATCCCCAACACATTTGTCTCCAAACTATTTTGGGATATTTGAGAATGACAAGATTTCAAGGTGGAAAGACAGAAGAAGTAATGGAATCACAGAACTGTTGGGGTTGTAAGGGGCCTTTAAAGATAATCTAGTTGCAATGCCCCTGACACATGTAAGAACAACTCTCACTAGATCAGGTTGATCAGGACTCCATCCAACCTGGCCTTGAACACTTCCAGGGACAGGACATCCACAGCTTCTCTGGGCAACATATTCCAATGCCTCACCACCATCTCACTAAAGAATTGCTTCTTACAATCTAATCTAAACCTCTCCTCTTTCACTTTAAAACCATTTCCCCTTGCCTATCACTACCTGCCTGCATAAAAAGGTCACTCTCCCTCTTTTTAATAAGCCCCCTTTAGGTACTGGAAGGCTGCAATGAGGTTTCCCTGGAGCTTTTGCTTCTCAGGGTGAACCCAGCTCTCTCAAACCATCTGCATAGGCAAGGTGCTCCCGCCCTGGAACATCATCAAGGTGTTGTGCTTCTGCATATTTCAAATCAGTCTGTGACTAGAAATAACGGTGGGGTTTATGTCATGCTGCTCCCACAGCATGGCAAAACATATCTAACTAATGTGTCCAACATTTTTGTTGCAGAGTCATACCCTGTAACAGTATGAAAAAAATAAAAAATGGAAGCATGATTATTTTTCATGAACAGCAGCCAACTGTTGTCCTAATTTACAAACTGACAAGTTCCTCTATGGAATACATTATCTTGTAAATTATACAAGATAATTTACCAATATGTCAAATTTTATATAGGATTTAGTTATGCACTATCTTTTGTTTTTGTAGTTTCCAAACCATTACTCCTCCACTAGGATATTTTTCCATATTTCAATTTGTAAGTTTCAGCAGTAACACAACTACTTCTAGTTGCAGTACACAATTCATTCCCACCACCTGAGAATTTGTATGGCAAGCATCAGCCTTGACTAATTCTTTTAAGGCACAAGTTTCCGACAACATTGGTTCTTCTCTCACAATTCATTACCTTGCTTTTAACCCTGATAACAAAAACTAAGTTTTAATTCATCATAGCTTAAGGTAAAGCAGACATTAAAAACTAAGACTGCATGCCACTGAACTGCTATCCTCTCTGGAAATCAGGAGCTCAGAGACTCCTTTTCACAGCTATAATAAAGCTTTTGAATAGCAGTGTATTTATCATGCATTTATTACCTATGCAGCTGCATATTTAGCTAGCTAATGATATCCAGGTGAAATGAAACCAGAGTAACACATTCAACACCTGTATTTGTCTCGAGGCAGCAAACAAGATTGATAATTTTTTGACTCTAGAGATTGTCCTGATTAAATGTGAATTAGGGAGAACCTATCATAGGCTTGATAACTTTTTTAATTAAAGTCTTTTATTTTAGGTTTGAGTGAACACTATTTGGTTTATTGTTTAGTACCATAGAGAGGCAGACTACTTGATTTGGTTTTTTAACACCTGCTTTGCTTTTCAGCTCTAGAGAAACTTTAGACACCTTTAGACACACTGTGCTATCTTTCTTACCTTCCTGACTGAAAGCTCTTCCACGTGCTGTATCACAGTGAATTATGTCAGCATGTACTGACTAGAAGTGACACAGGTCTGGATAGATGGGATCAAAAGCTTTGTTGTTATGCACAAAGGACACCAGGTGGTGGTGCAAGGCTCCTTAATAGCATATTTGTGACATTCACGTTTCTCTCTCCAGGCTGCCTTCTCTCCTTCAAAATGTGCACTGCTAAAAGCTTTGAGACAAAAATTGTAATACTGGGCCTTGGAAAGTCCAGCCTACATGTTCCTGACAGTATTCTCAAGTGGATATCAGCAAGAAGGGGAAGAGTGAGCCAAGCATGCACAAGCACTTTTTCCTGAGCAGTGTCCCTGATGCCAGACAGAAGGTAAGAGTGGTCTAACTCCAAGTAATTTGGATTATTCCAATCCACTCCGTGTCCCAGCCTGGCCCTAAGAAGTCTTTAATAAGCTTTACCAGACTACTATTTAATGAAAACAGTCTGGTAGAAATCTCACTCTGCCAGATTAAAACAGACATGGCATTCTTAATATTTAAATTTGACACACTGATAAAGTTGTCAGGAACATTTCTGTTAAAGTCTTGTATTTACAAACTATCAAAATGTATTTAGAACTTTAGGGAAACAGTGTCATGGTTAACAAGGCTTCACAACATAAGCCATTTACTTTCCCCTTTTTTCATAGTTTTATGCTAAACTCATAATTTGCAAACTTTTGTCCTTTTCAGTCATACAGTTCAGAAAGAAGGGCTATTCCTACTTCTACCACAACACTCCTATACAAGATACTGATGCACCACATCAGACTGCAAAGCCTCTGGGTAGAGTGTTTGAAGAGTTTTAAGGACATCATCATTCAGGGCATTCACAAAGCTCCTTATTTAATTGAGAATGTCCTATAACACAGCAGCCACAGAAAAATCTACTACTAAAGAACTTGAGGGCAAGAAATCAAGCCAGGTATATATTAACTGACTTTTTTCAACATGCAAAGCAAACAAATTCAATCTGCGAAATAATTTTATTACTTCTGGCAATGAATTCTTGATAGAAATTAAATAATCTGGCAAAAGATTAATATCAGCACCTGACACTTATTCCTTCTGTAAAGAAAGGCTTTCTACTTAGATATTAGTTTCAATTTTTGTACAAGAGTAATGAATATCTTAATGAATGTCCAGTTTTTTTACTGTGATACACCACACACATTTGCAGGTGCAGAGCACCTTTTCATGGCTGTTATAACTACCTGGCACAGTATTAGGATTTGTGCTGAAATTCACTTGGCACCTCCAGTGCAACACACAGATTCCCTGGAATAAGAACTGACAAAGGGGAAAAATTGCTGCTGTTTGCAACTCTGCCTACAAGTGCCAGGAGGCCAAGAAATGCTGTTCTCATGAGAGTGCCTGGTAAAAATGACAGATTTCTATATTAACTCTGTAGGTCATAAGTTCAGTGCAAACTCTGAAAGAGCATTTAAACCAAAGCAGTTGTTAGTAGCTGAAATAATTTTTAATAATTCATCTGTTTTCTGCACTCTTCCTGCTGCATTTCTTCGAATACTTCAGATCTACACATGCCAACTATTATAAACTATAAAGCCTTCTTGTTATAACTAGCTTCAAGCTGAAAACAAAATTAAAATCTCATCCAATAAAACTCTGATAACATCAGCCCACTGTTTTAATGACTAAAATTAAAAGCTTTATTCATATTGCAGAGCAGTCAGAGACAAGATGGAGTAAGCACTGTTCTGACAGGCTCTGCACTAACACAACAGGAGAGAAGCCTCTGCACTAAAAGACAGACAAGTCTAAATAATTAGGGGATTGTTTTTAGAAGTATGGGGCACAGAGCCCCAGAGCCTGAAGGAATATTGGCTAGTGCAGAGGAAAATAAGGGAGAAGTCAAGTGAATCCACTCTTACACAGAAGGTAAACATTAAGCAGAATCCACCTAGGAGACAGTTTTTGGTGAAAATATTTCAGTGAACACTGATTTAAAGCAAACATAAGATAAAAAATTCAAAGGTTTCTGAAAAAAATATTGTGCTGGAACTCCTGTAAAAGCAAAGCAGATCCAGAAATCCATCCTACTTTATAAACAAGTATAATTTTCATAGTACTTTTAATATATTCAAGACTTCCTCTACCATATGACTCTACATGTTAAAATATTATAACTACAGCTTTCCTCATGTGATTAACCAAGCATTTATTTTCAGTCTTTGGAAGGATTTCAAGCTCAAATAACGTGGAGTTTAAACGCAGACTGAAAAAAAAAATCATTTAATAGATAACTGGAAAAAAAATTACTATATTAATGAGATAGGCTGAGTCTAACTCTAGTAATTAAAAGGATGAAAATGCTGAAATGGGTACTTGCCCTTATCCCTCCACAGTGTGAAAAAAGTAACCATCAAGTTGAAGTCCATTTAAAAAGCACTAAAGATGAATAATGGGGATGAGAGAAAAAGCACAAGGACAGGAAAGCAAACACGTATGTGAGTCTGAACACACATGCATGCTCTTACTGACTGCCATGTATCAGTAACAAACTGCCTGAAAAGCAGCAATGACTAACCTCCACATTTTAGTGAAACTGTGCATCAGGCTCACACAGCAAGGCAGAGCTGGAGGCTTGAGTCCATCCATTTGAAGGAGAAGGCCAGGAACACCATACAGAACCAGATATTTCACATAAAAAAAAAGTACTTGAGCTAATGCCAGGCCACCTAAAAGAAAAAAAAACAACAAAGCATACAGTAAAGGCCACCTAAATAGGCCACCTAAAAGAAAAAAAACAACAAAGCATACAGTAAACAAGTCCTGAAACATTAAAAAAAACTGTTAATACTGATGATCTCCAAACAGCAATTGTTCTAAGAACTAAGGCAAGCACCATTTCTTGATAGGATACATAACATTTGTCTCTTCACAAGAGACACAGCACACAAACCCATGCATTTAGGGTATTAGGCACATATACAAAATGGTACCCTCATTCCAGCATGAAGGCACAAATATGCATCTGTACTTCCAGTCTCCAAAATCTCTGGACTGTGGGTGTTGACTGCTATGAAAAAAAACCAAACAACTGACTTATGTCGAGCTAAAAATCAGAATATACCAATATAAGCAATGAACATTTACCACGGGGACAGTAAATTTATCTTTGCAAAAAAAACCCCAACCAACCACTCTACACTTATTGCTCCAGAAGAGCCATAACCAGTGGCTATAGCTGCACGTTATCCTGACATCCCCATGAACACTCGATCCCCTGCTAGACTGAGTCCCCAGAAAATAACCCCTGCTGATGCCTTGTGAAGGCTGACCTGAAAGAGGGGCTAGACAGATTTAAAGAATAAAGAAGTATTTATGAAAAGGCCTCAATGGATACACCTTGGGCCGTACAAGAGCCCAGCCAGGGCTACACCCAAGATGGACCCAAAATGGTCACAAAATGGACAACCAGTCACAAGGTCTCTCACTTTTATAAGTTCTGGTCCACCAGAATATTTGAGTTAATTTTCCAATCTATAGCTTTAGGTTATGAAGTCCCAGCCTTCTTGCTTCTCTCTTCAGTCCACATTGTTTATGCTCTTGGACCTGAGACTCTGGTGGTTGTCCTTGGTGCCAAGCTAGGAAAGGAATTGTTTATCTACCTAGTCTGTGAAGAGAGCTTACCATCCCTTAATATGAAGCTCAGAACTGCAGTACAGAATCTGAAAAAAGCAGTACAGAATCTGAAAAATATAAAAGCTAAAACCTAAGGCATCATTACAAGATCCCCTTCTGCTGCATCCAAAGCATAGAAAACTGGAACTCCATTGGCATAATGTTTAAAGCATATTTCAGTTTTTAAACCCACAGACAAGGTCTCCTTAAGGTCCTGTAGCTGCCTTAATTACAAAGGAGAAATTTCATCAGTGTGCTTGCTCACAACCTCAGGTTATGACACAAACTCCAGCATCTTACACAGATCTGAGATGGAAAATCATACATATTATTATTATTATTCATGCAAGTAACAACCTTCGAATGCATTATAAAGGAAGGTGATTCCTACTAATATTCTAACTGTTTTTTGTTGAAAAAAGTAGTATTGACCAATAAGTAAAAATCCTGTAAAAAGCAGAGGCCAACACCTTTACAGAATTGGTGAGGTCATTCAAGGACCCAATGACTTTGGTGAACTTCTCCATCTGACAGTTGGCATGCAGAAAATCTCACCACAAAGAAGGGAAACTAAAATTATACTTCAATACAGAAAAAAATTATAAAATGCAATTGCTACATCTCCTCTACCCCAGTGCTCTGCTTTTGCTCAGTTATATTACCTAACTTGACTGAAGGACTTGAGACGTTCAACACATTTTTAAAGCCTTCCAGCAGACTGTCCTTGGAGACAAAGTTTTTAATCTGACTGTAGCAGTACAACTCCATGAACATTTAAGTAACCTGTCTTTTTTTTTTTTTTGAGGGGGGGGAAACATCTCTATTGCATTCTGCTGACCAATGAGTATACTATGGATGACAACCAAAAACTAAACATTAAAAATTCATCTACTAGAGTGAAATTCTGGCAGTAATAATGTCAAATGCAAAATTCCTGCTGACCTACACATGGCCAGTATTTTCCTACAACAGTACAACATTTTCAGTTTTGATATCATAATCCATGCACATGATAAGAAACAGTTGTGCCATACAAGATAAAAAGTGATGTTAGAACAAAATACTGAGACATGAAGCTTATGTTATTTTACTTCGGGGCAGCAGGCATCAAGTATTCAATAACATTTTCCCCTGGAGGAAAACAAACAATCAGAAGCACAATTTGGATACTAGCCAATTAGCTCCACATTAGATTACTGCTAAATCATCTGTACAGCCAAATTTCTGCTTTAATTCCCTTCTCATTCAGTGTCTCATTTCTTTTCTGACAAATTTCATTGGAGAGCTGAACACTGACACCCACACAAACCACTTATGAAGATCACAGCTGTCTGTGTAGTAGTAAAATTCAAAATCTTTTGGCTGTGCTTGATGGGAAGGTATTTAGAAACAGGCTTCCAGTCTGAGACCCAAAAAAAAATCAATACATTTGATTTTAAATATAATGATGAAAGATTGAGTTCATGGATACGAAGTCATAATATGCAAGTTGGGGAAAAAAGGCATTTTCACCCTCTCCAATAACACACACGTAGGTTATCATTACTGTAACTAACAGGCAGCTCAGTAGCACTGGCATCTTAAACACAGACATCACATCACAGTCACACCCAGCACAGGAGCTACTCTGCAAGTGGAAATTCTAAGACTCACAAAAACAGCAACACAAAGGTCCCTATCAAAGTACACAGATCAAGTTCTCATTGGTCTTGGGCTCATGCCAGCAGTAGGAAAGTTCTGGCCACACTGGGAAAACTAAGGGCAAGATTCACAGCCACACAATAGCTGGGCTGCAGTGGCAACAGGCACAGGCTTCAAACCTTCCTGCATACCTGAGACACTCCAGTTGCTTTGCATTTGCTTCACTCACTTGCACAAAGTAGCCAGAAGCAAACTGACTGCTTCACCCGATTTAGAAGCATGAAATTAACAATCAAATTCATTAACAATATCACATAATTTCTTCTCTAATTTTTCATATAATAATTCCTCCACACACATGAGCATTATTTTAAATTGGAAACAAGCCATATCAAATGTATATTATAACACAGCTGAGAGGAAAAAGTACTGCCAAGATTCTATCTTTTCTCCAGAATAAATTAATTCAAAGGATTCAAAGTTGAGATTATTTTTTTTAAAACAGGATGTGTTAAGGGATAAAATATCAAGGTAAAGTACCTGATCTTAATCCCATGCATTTCAACAGTCAAGCTGTTTGAAGTCCCAGACTAAAGCAATTTACTTTTATAGAAGCTGGTATTTTCAATTTATCATCTTCCCATCCTTAAAAAATTCTAAGCTTTCCTATGCTTTAAAAATGTATTTAAAAACCTTAAAATATTTTCCTTAACCTTAAGTTTACTGCAGAACTGCATTTCCTAAGTTGCATAGAGCTTTGAAACAAAGATCATGACAAATTAGAATATTTACATGACTTAATTTTAGTCTACACATTCTCAAAATTCTAACTGGTGGTTTTTGACAGAAGTTAACAAACAGAATATTTTCATAAACAAACAAGAAAATGTTTGCATCCAGATACTACAAATCACACTTGACATTTTTCTGTCCTTAAGCCAACACCAAAAGTCATGGTCAACTGTAACTTAGAAGGCAATTTTATGATCAGCACAACATCACAACTTTACCCTTTTTGCAGCTACATTGACCCTATGGCATTATTGATTGGAGATGTTTGTTTCTGTCAAGTACCAGCACAGGTTCCACTAGAAAACAGAGATGAATATGCAGTCACATTTCAAAAGGGTTCTGACACATGGCAGAAGTCTAATAGGAAGCAGACATTTCTAACAGCTCAGAATTTGGGGCCATATCACCAAGTTCAAAATATCTCAGCCTTCCAGCAGCTCACAAGAAGCAAGAAATATCCTTCTGTGGATGGAGGAGTGGCAGGAAAGTACCACAGTGTTTGTCCTGGAGGCTAAGTGCTTATTTTTAGAGAAAGATGAATGGATATAAAGGTTCCAAAGTGAAATTACTTAAACAAGACTAAACAGAACTGTCAAGGGACTCTCAGTCAAGGCATAGACAGGTCTTCCAAGTTAAAGTAAACCAGAAGGCTTTTCAAGCACACATGCTTTAAAGACACCTACCATGAATACTCCCAAGGACTTTGTGAAACTTGGTCTAGTGGAAGGAATGCCCGTGGCAAAGGGGTTGGAATTGGATGATCTTTAAGGTCCCTTCCAACCCAAACCATTATATGAAAATATCTACTGTAAGCATTGTGTTCTTAGAAAATTATAGAAAATACTTGCAGGAAAAGGCTCTCTAAAAAACCCAAGAGTCATCACATTGCACTGTTTTTTACTGGGATAGAGTTAATTTTCTTCACAGTGGCCAGTGTGGCCACAGTGGCTGTGTTTTGGATTTGTGCAGAAAACAGTATTGATGAAAGCAGAGAGATGCTTTTGTTACTACAGAGTTCAGAGAGTCAAGGTCTTTTCTGCTCCTCACCCTCCACCAGTGAGAAGGCTGAGGGTGCACAAGGGGCTTGGAGGAGGCACAGCCAGGACAGCTGACCCAAGGGGTATCCCATACCATATACTCATGCTTAGCATCTGAAGCTGGGGGAGAAAGAAAGGGGGGATGTTCAGAGTAATGGCACTTGTCTTCCAAAGTAACCATAGTGCATGAAGGAGCCCAGCTTCCCTGGGGCAGATCCAACACCTGCCTGCCCAGAGAAGTGAGGCATTAATTCCTTGTTTTGCTTTGCTTGTGCATGCAGTTTTTAATTGACCTACTAAACTGTCTTTATCTCAATCCATAAATTCTCAGTTTTATTCTTCCAGTTCTCTTCCCACCTCTCCAAGAAAAGAAAAGGAGTGGGCAGCTGTGTAGTGTTCAGTTTCTAGCTGGGATTAAGCCACAATATGCATGAGTAAAAAGAAAAGTAGTCATAGAAGCAAGTTAACTGCCAATAGGATCTTGAAGTTTAGCCTACAGGAAAGATTAGAAAAAGAAAACTTACACACATGAACACTTCTTTCTACAAAACAGGGAACAACTTAATATTCTAGAAAAAAAAAAATCAAAGTTTTCTGATTTGTGTTTATATTTCCAGTTTTCAAACAGACCTCAAGATCCAAATATTTCATCAATTTCTCGTTATCTTTATCTTCCAGATGGAAAAAATCTAAGACTCCTCTTAGTATTTCACTACTACTTAGATGAACAGATCCCCTGATTTCAATAGCAAAATGCTGCATGCTTCTGAAAATGAACTCTGAAATCTACTTCCCATCTGTGGATTTATCATAAAAAACTGCAAACACATCAAAACCAGAACCCTACATCCAATTTACACAGATTGCTCTGTAGGTCTAAGTGTCAAAGAAGAACATACATAACATTTCTTCTTCTAACAAAATAAAACATGAGATCAGCAACTACAGATTAAGCCACGTGGCTCTACCTTTGAACAGATCATATTCTAGACTGACTTACATACCCCTCATATGAAATTACCCTTTTGAAGTAGTAGAGCCTAGTTAATAATTAAAACAGTGATAGCTAATTGACACTACCTTGTGCATGCTTCACTAGAACAAAAGGACTGCACCTGGTTAGGACAGATACATGAAACCCACAGGGAATTCCCAACATTCCACCAGGTGTGTACAGCCCAGATGCACATCTATACATCACACACCTCTGGCAAAGCACAGACAGATTCCTAGCAAAATATATTTTCACAACTACAAGAGCTATTAAGATGAATCCAGTGCAACAAGTATATTCAACAACGTATTTTCATACACATTTCTGTCTTCCATCATTCCCTGCACCTTGCCAGATGGATGTGAAGCTTTGCTCAGATGAGCAGGGATAAAGAGATGGTGCTGAATCACCAGGATAAATGTGAAGGCTCGTCAGGGAAATACAGCAGTGTTTCTTCCAACATCTGCATTTTCAGAATCAGACTTAACACACAAATGACCTAGCAACACACATTTCAGTTTCTATACAATAGAATGTACCTCAGCAGAGTGAATTTTACCATTGATAGTCCACGTTGTCATAGCAAAGAAAAAAAAGAATCACTTGTTTCAATTTGAGCTCTTTCAACCAATGCTATTAAACTCCCCATTACCACATGTCAGTGAATTTGTCATTCAGCTGCAGAAGCCTGAAGAACAGACATTGAAAAGGATCACCAATCTACCTGTCTTTTACTCATTTCTTTTCTCTTGCTTCATTACATAGCATATCCAAAAATTACTCTGTAGAACAGATGAACCTCTGCTCTGGCACAGTGTAGCTATTGTTCTGGTATGCTGCAATTCATCAGGATACGGGATTACTGGAATTCATGGTGGCTTTTATTCTTGGTGCCTGCAAATCTACATTTTACACTGTAAAATGTAAAGGCAGAAAATTATTCCAAATTAATGTTAAAACTGAGAAGAATGAACTATCATGGCTTCCATTACCATGGAATATGAGTCTTCCTGCTGTGTCATTAATTCTGAAAGCATCCAATTCTTTCAGCCAGTCTGACTGATGCTACCAGAACGAGATGCAGCACCAACACAAAACCACAGAATTGCTACTAAGCACTGCATTTGATAGTCATCATTAAAATGCACAAATGCCCTGATATTGCTCAGTATGTCAACAACTAACCATCCACAGACACAAACATTTGTGAACAGAGACACAATGATTTGTGAATGCTGGAAAATGCTCACATGCTCCAAACAATGGCTTCCTGGGACCAATAAATAAAAGTTCTGTGATTGCACAGCTGGCATCTTTAAATTAATTCTGTGTTCAGAAATTCACATCCCTTCCACAGACTGAAGGACCATACATATATAGCAAAGAGGCATAGAGTTGGACACAGCCCAATCATATTCTAGATTCTGTTCTGGATGTGGCACCTGATATTTGGTTACTGAAAAGCTATATTGCACCACTTGGTATGTTGCTGCTTATAGAAACTCATTTGCCTCTGATTCCATCCATACAAGAGAAAATACTTCTCCTACTGCTGGGTTACATTCTCCTACTATTTTTTAATTTTATACCTGTGTGCCCTTAGCAATGTTAGTTTAGGTCACTTGAGCATTTCTGCTTTACATGGCCATAAATGGCACTGTTATACACTAGCATTTTTTAACAAGCATTGTTACTCAGGATTTAGTTTTGGAGTATTTTTTTATTTCTTTGTTGCCTCACCTTACAGGAACACCACACAGGGATGCAGAACACACTCTGGCTTCACAGTCAGGAGGAGTAGACTGAAATCACCCTTAGGTGCTGAGAGCAAAACCTCACAGCAGTGCTGCCTTGCCTGCACTTTTGGCATTTACTGCCCATTGCTCAAAGTTATCCCAGAAAAAAAAATGCAGTAGCGGATATAAGCTCCTTAATTAGAAGTGAGTGAAGAACAGCCTCACAGCCTTTCCCTTAAGTTTACCAGGCTATCAGGGCAGCCAGGCATCACAGTGTAAATAGATGTTCCATGCTGTTTTGAAGCTGCTGCAGTCAAACAGGACACCCAAAATTAACAAACCCCATCAGTGCAGAAAGGCTTACATACCATGGATAATCCTCCTGAGTCAACAGCAAGCTGCTCCTTTGGTCTTAAGACTCAGTTATCTGATGAAATTAGTTCCAATAACACAGCATGCAAAGTGACAGAGGAGAGAGCTTGGCTCTGTACAGGAACTAGTGTAGAAGCATGCTGAGATCCATAAGGGTCCAGTGAGACTTAAAAGTAAATTATTTCCAGTACCCATACTCATATATTGGTAGTTCCCTAAAGCAAGTCACAACAGTGGCCTACCACTGATTTGAGTCTAAGAAAACCTATATAATCAATGTGATAAAACCTGCAGAGAAAACATTAAGAGACCAACTTCTAGCTCAAAATCTCATTTATAGTATAAATACCTGCCTAGATTACTACAAAAACAAAGCTCAGTGAGAACAGGGTTACACTTTGAGAACACCTGTCCTAAAGGCAGGTGATTCAAAGCAGCTTGTTAGAATACAAAAATTTAATTTGACATAGGTACCTTTACAGTCCAAACTTGCTCTAACAGTGGCTTTCATCTCCTGTTGCTTTGAGGCATTTTCACCTTCTCTAACCCTCTGTTCAAAATGTATTTTAATTCTTAGGAATAACACACTTTATTTCATCAAATAAATACACAGACAACTTAGCCGTTGTCTATAACATAACTCTCTCCCCTCCCTATAAAAGCAACACTGGTAGTCTTGAAGGGAGGGAGGAATCCATCAGTAGCACCACTGCTGGAATATTTCATGCCTAATTCTGGAGCCTTCCCTGCATTATCAAGTGGCCAGCTTTTTGTAACACACACAAGCACGAGGAGCTAACAGATTTAACTCATCAATGAACTGATGTTTAGAATAGAAAATGGAAACTCAGAACTCCCTTTCTAAACAGTGACTGAGTGAGGAGTGGAACAAACAACAAACCACTGAGGCATACCTCTCCCTTTCTTGCTCTCCATCTGCCCTTGCCCTTTTTTAGATATCAAAATTATATACTAAAACATGTATCAAGTGTGTATGTATGCACACATGGGTACACACAGAGTGCTCACATTGCCCTCTGCTGACCAGAGCCCAGTGCAGTCCAAGTGCTCTCCAACACACACACACACACTGTGGTGACACAGGTGAGCTCCATACCAGTCTGTGTATCAATCCCTGGTGCAAGGGATACTTCCTGCAAGGCAGAAATCACCAAGGCTTTTTCAGAAACCAGTTTTAAGGTCTGGACTTTCTTTGCTTTTTTCCTTCCTACCTGGTGAGACAGCTTGGGAAGTGGGGGCAGGAATCAAATCAAGCACATATGCCAGTTGCTTACATACCATCATCTAAAGCTTTTGCTGATTTACACTGCATTTGTCAGCACTCCTTTTCCTCACAGCTGGGCATTTTAATGAAATACCAGGGAGCTGCAGACAAGGTAGAAGTGGGGGAAGCCAAGCAGCAAAATAGAACTGAGAGGCACTGACTACTACTTTCAGGTTACCTTATTTGCAAGTCCTTCCTTCTACTATTTTTACAAGTTCTGTCCTTTTACTTTTCAATGTGAATGCATAGAAATATCAATCAGAAGGAGATAAAAATCATTCTTAACATCTCCCCTTCTTCATCTCCACAATTAATAAACTCCTTTTAAGTGTCCACTTCTATGACTTGAGTGGGAGAATCACCTTAGACCAAAGTTTAGGGACATACTCTAGACTGGAAAAAGTACAGAATATTTTTTAATTTAGGAAGCAGCTCAGTAAGTTCAACTAAGCTTATGGAGAATCCACATGTTATATTAAGAGTCCGTAGACCACCTTTCTGATAGTGGCTGGCTATAATGTGCATTTAAGTACCTACAAGTGGACATTAAAGAGGTGCAGACTGGGCTTCTTGAACTGGGGGAAGAAGAAAGATTTCTGCTATTGGTTCTATACTCACCCAAGGCCCAGTAAGATGCAGATTCCAAAGGCAGAGCACTACTGTAGAGAGCATGGATATACATGAGGTGAATCATCAGCTCAGCCAGGCACCACCAAAAGAAAATACGAATTATGCCCACAATTAAGATGATGAGATTGGTCTTCACACTGAAAGCTTCTTGTCTCCTCATCTAAAGAAGAAATCCAAAGAAGTTACCTGGCACAAAACTGACCATTTTACTCAAAATACTTATCCTGGGAACTTTTCACTACACCATTTAGAAATTCCTCACACACTCTGTAGAGGGAGTCTCTCCATTCTCAATCTCAGTAAGCAGTAGAAACCAACAAGAAGGCAAACATGTATGTACATTGCACCTAACTGTTGTAAAAAAGGCCAACTGTTGTTAACCTGAACAGAATCCAGACACGAGACTTTAACTCCTGCAACTTGACCTCTGGAGATAATATAAAAAGATTAAAGAAACTACAGCTAGGAAGAAGAAGGTTTTCCAAGCAGCCCTTCCAAACAGGAACAATAACTGCATACTCTTGAAATATCTCCAACTTCTACCATCTGCAGAGAATCAATGACTTGAGGACAGTTCTTAATTTTCCTCCCATAGCATTGCCAAAGTCAGCAAGATCTACAGAATGTGCTGAGAAAATGGAAGTGCAAGTTAAATATCCAATAAGGCAAAGCTTGCAGTTGACAGGCTTCTCAAGAAGCTCCAAACTCTGAGACTGCTGACTGCAGTAAGCACGCTGGCGTATTATTATTGCACCACCTTTCCACACTAAAAGAGAACAGAATCAAAAACCAGAAACACAGGATTGCCTAAAAATTCAGCCATGCGTTATAGATCCATTATTGTGTGCAACATTTCCTTCTCCAATCTCTAAATGGCTCCCAAAAAAGCACATACAAGAGAACTAACCAACTCATCTGCACAGGCCTTCAGTCCCAAGCACAGTACAGTTAACATGCACACTCATTTGGAGGGCTCCTTTGTATCAGCTACATGACAATGTGAAAGCTTGGAGACTACCATTTATCACAGGGATTTGCACAACAGGCCTTCAAATCCATGTCTAGAACTGCTGTGCTTGCTTCAACTCAGCAATTCCACAAGGCCAGTGACAAAGTGGCAGTGGATGCCAATTGCCAGAATTGCTGTTACACTCTCTGGGTCATACAGCAGTCCATTGTCTCCAGCTCCAGAATTTCTGCTTTCCAATGTGCTCAGCAGGAACCCTCATGCCAGGCTCAGCTTCAGTTGAGGGGTTCTGAGAGTGGTCTCTTACAAGAGCATCAATAAAGATTCTCTTTGTATTGTGCATTTTGAATCAACTGCTGGGCACTGCATCCTTGGAAACCCTCTTCTGATCTCATCTGCCAAGGTAATAATACCCTCTGCTCAGGTAAGAGCTCTGACAATACCATTCAGCAAACACATTAGGGTTGTTCAGTTTGTTCCATCTTTTTAATGGCTTTAACCACACATATCTGTACATATTTAAGGAGAACCTTCTGCAAATACAGACATATTATTCTCAATCTTTCTTTTTCTTCTTACACCAAGAATACATGTGCTCTTTGCATAGTTCTTTGCTGAGCCATATCAGGTGAGCTAAATTTCAAAGCAAGGCTCCCCCAATTTTTCCTATCAGCTATCCCCAAGCTGTTTTCAGCTTGGAGTCTCATAGGTCTTCTGAAACAGTGCTTGGAAAGAAAGTACAACTGTCCCTCTCCTGGTGTACAAGGATTTAGTTAGAATTTAACACACTTCAGAAGCTACAAAACAATAATTAGTAAAAAAATACTACCTCAGTTTCTATGCAAGTCTATGTGGACTTTTCCCACAATATCCAGCCCAAGATAACAACATTCAACCTTGCATCTTCCAAAGCAAGAGAAAACAAATGAGCATAGGACTTTTCACTCAAGGATCCACTGGAATCTAGTTTCACTTTCATAAAGCCCCGTATTTGCTTTGGCTTCAACAGAAAATTCCCAAATATAAACAGAAGCAAGCAATCCCTAGGCTTCTATGCATAAACTGAAAAAGCAGTTTTATGGTTTGACGTGTTCACTACTCTACTTTGGCACAATAATTTTAACCATAGATGTAACAGGTTGTGATGCCATTTCTTACTCAAGTATGTAAGAAAATATGGAAAGCAATAAAGGATGAAAACATGGACTTCTCCCATCATGTAAAAAGCAGGCTTGAAAAGAAGCCTGCAAGGGACTAAGAAAAGCATTCAGTACAGTTTGTAGGTTTTATATTTTAAAGAAGCTGGTCAGTTGAAGCAAAGTGCTCCTAGTAAGTCATCAGCTGTTTTCACATCAATGTGAGGAGAAACTGGAGTTTTCAGGAATTCCCAATACAATCTATCAGCTTTCTGTGGCTCTGAAATCCATTTCAGATTTAAGAGCAAGCTTATGCTGAAGACATTAGCTTTATTTCACCTGATGAAGAAGAAAACAAAAAACAGTCCAGAAGCTGCATGCTAAAATTATGAGCACTCTCCAATTGTAACAAAGCATGTCACTGGCTCCCGGGTTGAAGGGATGAACCTGATGTCAGACGAGAGCATCCTGTGAAGCAGAAGAACTTGGGGAGACAGGTTTATGTTAAAAGCTGATATCCAGGACATTACAAAAGTTCTCATGATTACTCAAAATTGTAACATTCCCATAATATTATTTCTGGATTTTATAATTCTGTGGAAGACAGCTTTAGACAACCAAACAACAACCACTGTTACCTGCTTACTGAATTCATCAAAATTCACAAGGGGTCCATTGTGGAATGTAGGATAGTAAAACACATATGCCAGCATCCAGGGGAAGGAGTGGGATGACTTCTGGCTAGGTGCATGCCAGCAGTACTCCAGGCTGAAGCTAGTGCAGAACAGGCAGCGGACAGACACCGTGAAGAGCAGCAGATAATATTCATTTTCAGTGTCGTACCACCTTCTCTGCAAAACAAAACAAAGCCAGATCATGATGGTGCAATGCTGTGCTTTCTGTATGGCAAGACAGCAATGTCTACTCAGATCTCAGCTTTTGGGGTCAGCAGCAGGAAGAAACTAAAGCCAATAGCAGCGAGAACAAGAACCTAAAGTGAACAGCAGTAAACATATGAACAACAAGCACTGACTTTTGATGGAGAAAGGTCCCCCAGAGCTACTGCAGCCAGCATAAAGAGACAACAGCTTGGTTTCAGAAACACGTCAGGCTGTGAAGTACCAGGACAGCAGGAGAGCTCTTCTCACATAAATGAAACATTATCTACCTCAGATTTAGTCCAGTACTACAATATTCAAACCAGCTGGCAACACAATTGATAGCCAAGGGACTACTACGGCTGTAAAGAGAATCAGTCACTCCTGAGAAAACTTCAGGCTGGAAAAATGTTACTACTGAGCATTTATTGATTCTTTGACACTTGGTATCACACATTGGCCAGCAAAAAAAACCAGTCATGGCAAAAAACTTGGAAACATCAGCAAATGTAACTTGGCTGACTGACAATTTGTATTGCAGTGGGCCCCTTCCTCAGCAAAGCAAATCACAAAACTGACCACACCACAAAAAGAGATTTTACACACTCATTCCCCCTCCCCCTGAACATCAGGGCAACAACCCTTATAACAAATGTACTGTTTTTCCCATTGGTCCAATGAAATACAACAGGACACTTTCTCACAACTTGTCAACGGTTTTTCCGTATCTGTACCACCCAGAAAAAGCCACTAGACAAAGAGCAAAACTGAGCTTGCTTACAGCTAATTGATGCAAGTAACTCATTTGTACAACTCAAACTGTAGGAGAAAGTCTTCCTCCCTGCAGAAGTCACAGTCACCAGTAAGTACAGGCACACTTAACCTGAGTAACTCCTCGATACAATCCCAAAACCCAGCACCTTAAATTGGCATGATTAGAGTTCCAATGAAATGTGTCTAATAGAGCACTAGTGAAGTAGTATCACACTCCAGTGCTACTGAATACCACTCACACATCATGGGACATACTTTTATTCCAACGCACTGGCCACTGGCCACTACAATAGAGAAATGTGACTTTAACTGGAGAAGCTCCAGCACAAGTCACTGCAGTGCTACTGCTTAGGATTCCTCAAACCAACCCCTGCTTATACCAACTGAAGGCACAGTATGCTGCCATAGAGATAGATGCCACTATAGACAACCACCACCATAATTAATTTGATGCTTAATTAGTCCTTCTCACATTACCTTGGTTTCTTCCACAGCTGGTATGCGTAAAGTGGCCAGAAGGATAAGGGAGCACAACCATGTCAGGAGTGACAGCTGAAACTGAGCCACAGCAAAGGAAATAGCTGCGTGTAACAAAATGACAGCAAAGCCTTTGATTCCCAGTAACAACCAGCAGGCAGCCATTCCATAAACCATCAAGCACCATGGTTTATACTGTCACAAAAAGAAAAGTTAACAATCTTTTAGTTTAATTATTTCTAAAGAAAAAAGGCACTCAATACCTGTGCTACCTACACAGGTTCTGCAGTAGAGACAAATATAGTCAACAGGTGAGGAACACACATGAAAAACACAGAAACCCAACTGTAACCCTAAAAGTGAAAGGGAAGATGTTTCTGTAGTAGCATCACGTGAAAACCAGAGCCTCACTAATTTGAGGGAGAGCATAACTTCTTCCTTTCCTTCCTCAGACTAGCAGGTGTGACACCACACACAGATCATTTCCCACAATCATACAATCATTTAGCAATCATGCCAAAACCCAAGCAGCCATCACTTTACATACTTCCATCATAAAGGAACAGCTGCACCCCTCTTATGTGTACAAATCAAACTATGCTGTTTAATGGCTTAAAACAACACAGAGGCTTTTAGAGGTTGGAGGCTGAAGTCTCCAAACATTAAGGCAACCAACCCCCACACACAATTACACACCACAGCATGAGATTTACTGCTGCCAGTGGCCTCACTGCATAGCTTCCCATGGCCACAGTAAACAAACCCATCAGAAACTCCCCACTGTGAAAAAAAATCCCTACATACCTTCTCCACCAAGAGCCTGGACATCTGTGATACCAGCAGGTGACCAGCCAGAAGCCAAAGAATACGTTCCCTTCCCCATTCAACCCAGTAGCTCCACTCAAAGTCCATGGGGTCCTGTGGCATGAAGGGAACTGGTCACTATGTGTACCTGGCCATAAGGGACAAAGGAATACCTCCAAAATAACATTGCTGTGTGGTACCCAACAGAACTCCCACATCTCAGGAATACCAATTCAGCAATCCAGTTGGATCACTTACAGCAGTGAACTCAGCACCATTTTCACTTCCAATGGGGCAAAGTTCAAGAAAACAGAGCTTTAGATGGTGTAGTGACTCCTCAGCCTCACACTGGTGCTGAAGCTGAGCAACTTCAGCTCTCCTGAGGGATTCAGAGAGCAGCTCTGCCTTGGAATACCAAGAACTTCAGTAGAAAGGTACTTTGCTGGAAGAAAAGTGTAACTCCCCATTTCAGCAAAGCCTAGTTGCAATCAGATGGAGTTAGGCCAGCTGGAGTTACCTGTGGCAGGAGATTTTTATCTAAATTAGGTAAGAGGGATCAGCCAGTAGCCCCATGTCCAATACAGAGCCTTACTAGAAGTTCACCTCAACTGCCTTAAAGCTTTCTAAAAAGCACATATCAAAGGTCCATTACCAGCACTGATGGCAGGCCTAAACACCAAAACACTTACACAGACATGCATTCCTGCTTTTGTGTAAGCAATCCTTAAGATTAGTTGCATTATTTGCTTTTGACCTCACAAACTTTTTAAGAAATGCAAGCAAGCGGGGGTAGGGATGTGGTTTTTTGTTTGGGGTAGAGGACTGCCAGTTTTCTTACTGTTTTAGTTTTGGTTTTTTTTAATACCAACTACGTTTCTTTAAGACCTTACACCTTAAAATCCGTTCTCCTCTATGCTGTACTACAGGCCAACCAAGAGAAAAACATGTTAATTGACATTAAGGATTATCCAAATCACCCAGTAACAAGAAAAAGGGGGAGAAGGCGCAAGAAGTGTCAAGGTTGATCAGAGTTTTAAGGCCAAACAGTAAAATAGAGGGTTATCAAGATACATAGCAAAGGATAAACACTTAAGCCAGGGATCAAGAAAAGGAACAGAACTTTGGTTTTGATTATTAGATCCAGAGACACCCAGCCAGTCTCTCTTCCCCATCAGAAACATCAGACTAAAATTAACTATAAAGATCCAAATCTGCATGTTACTATAAACTTCTAAAGCTAAATCAGAAGCTTGGATGCACAAAGGGCATGGAGGCATGATTATTCCCACAAAGCAAGGCACTGTCACCCCTCCTACCTTTTTTAGCCCCCGAAAGAGAGTCCCTGGGTCCAGCCCAAACCTTCTGTCCATTGCAGCTTCATACTCTGAGGGAAGAGCAAACCTTTGATAAGGACACAGCAGCCAGAGCAGGAAGAGTCAGGGGTGGGTTCTTTGCTGCTCAAGAGCAACACCGTCCCATGTGGTCTCCAGCAGTGAGGATACCCATATCCAGGGAAGGGCAACTCTCCACATCCCTGCTCACTAGGTGGGGAGCCCAGCTGCACCACAGCTGCGCCCCATAGTAGTGGCAAAGCAGTTTCCCAGAACCAGTGTTTTGATTCCCCCTGGCAACAGGGACAGTAGCAGCAACCCACCTTTTAGCACACAAGACCTGCACTAATCCTCACTCACTGTTTTCCAGAACTGCCTGGTGTCTCCCACCAGAGCAGAAGGGGGACACAGACTCAAGAGTGGCCAGTACAGCCAAAACAGGGAAGAGCTGCTCAGAGAAGCTGCCTCTAGAGCACTCTGCCACCACACTTTGCCACTTCTGCAGAAGACTTGCTGGGTGCAGGACCATGGGTGCATAGCTTTGTACCCAGTTACAAAGAATACTAAAAACTACGTGTACAATGTTTACAATTACTTTCCAATAACTATCATCTATGTTAGACAGTGAGCTTCTACTCTAAACCAATCTAAAAGGGCCAACATCACAGCAGAAGATGAAGGCCAAGAAGAAGAAAGGCTAGACACGCCCAGATTCTTCCATCTTGCCACCTGAACCCCCATTGTAAAAACCCCAAAAATCTATTTTTCACTCTGTGATAAATTCACTATCATTCTACTTAAACTTTCGTGGCATGTAATTCTTCATGTAAGGTTAGTAATTGTTTTTTCTAAAGGCTAAATCAAAGGCACAGGGGTCTTGGGTCTTGGGCTCTATGCCAAAGTCTCTGAGCCCCCTGGGCAGGGGCTCGAGTCCTGCAGGGCAGCCAGAGGAACTGCTTGGGTTCCAACAACAGAACTTCTTCCACTGCTCTGCAAACGCCTATCTGGCACTTCTGTTCTTCCTTTGAGTGCTTCAAGAGCCAGGTAGTCATTAATGTAGAACTTTGTTAATTAAAGCCTAATAAGATGCAATATATATTCTCTGCAAAGCCTCTGTAGCTTGTTATACTTTTATACAACCTTTATACTTTTTATACAACCTTTATTTCCATTTAAATACCAATGTGCAATAACACAGCTTCTTTTCATCTACAAATTGTACTTAATTTGTTTAAAATCCTGCCCTTGCTCTGCAATACATAGGTCCACAGCTCCAAACCAAGCCACCACAGCAGGTACCAAGAGGTTACACAAGGCAGAAGTAGGTGTTTGGAAACAAGCTGACCACAAAACTCTACAGACAACCCAACCATTGCTCTGAGTCCTGGACGAGAGCTCCAGGCAGGGAGCACCAACTTGCCCTAGGGCCTCTCTAGGTTCAGACCCTGGCAAGTACCATCAGAAGGCACAGCTGCTTCTGAACCACCCACCTGCAAGGGGCTGTTGGTGACTAGCCGTGGAAAACAAGAGAATTCAAACCAAACTTTCCTGAATTTTCCCTATCTGAGTAGCTGAGCTTCAGAGGTCTCCCTCATCTTTTCCGTGACAGCCACGTCCGAGTACAGCATTACCGAGGGCAGTCCTAGCACTTAAAGGCAAAAAAGCCCTGGGACAAAGCTCTCAGCTCAGGTGGCATCTGCCTACTGCTTCTTCGCACAGAGCAGGCTGGCAGCTGGGAAGAACACGGAGGCTCCTCGCACAGGAACAAAGTAGAAACCGACCAGAGCGAACTCAAACAGCCTGGCCAGCCACGGGCGGGAAGCTGTGCCCGAGCGAGCCCGCCCACGTCGCACACTTACTTCGGGACACTTGGTGCGCCTCGTAGAAAGCGTAGAGGTGGGAGCCCACGGTCAGGAGCCCGTAGAGGCACAGCTCCCAGGCCGGCAGCAGCATCGGCACGGAGCTGCTCCCGCCGGCCGCCTCCCTGCGGGGAAAGAGAGACGGGAGCGGTGTACTGGCTGAGGGCAGACGGGCACCGAGCAGCGGGACACGGGGCACGGCACCGCGGCTCCAGGAGCCCGCGCTCGCTGCCGGGCCCGGGCTCAGGGGCGGCCCCGCTCCGCTCCGCCCGCAGCTATCGGCAGGGCAGGCGAGCCATGCCCGGCCGCCGCGGGTCCGAGGGCTCGGCACGGCCCGCGGCCGGCGGGACCCTCGGGACAGAACCAGGACCGGATCCCGGCCGCTCTCACCCAGCCGGGACAGACGGGAAGGGAGGGGAGAGGCCGCTGCCCCCTTACCTGAGGAGGGCTGTGCCGCCGGGAGAGGAAGGAGCGGCAGCAGCGGGCTGGGCCGGCTGAGCGGAGGCTCCACACCCGCAGGCGGGAGGGCGGCCCCGCCCGCGGCCGCTCCCGCCACTGGAGCGACCCCGCGGCCGCCGTGCCCGGGGTCCGCCCCGCGGAGGGACGGCAGGGGCGGAGCGGGGCGGAGCGGAGTGGCCGGCGCTGCGCGCCCGCGGCCGAACGCTGGGCGGCGCTGCAGCCCGCTCGCCACGGGGTGTGCGCGGCTACAGCGTCGGCGTAGGCAGGTACGGGGTGTGCGTACACTGCGGGGGGAAAATACGCAGCTGCGGGGGTAAATACACCTATGGGGTGTAAATACACTTATAGGGTGTACATGCACAGCTACGGGGTGTAAATACACAGCTACGGGGTGTAAATACACTTATAGGGTGTGCCTACACAGCTACGGGGTGTACATACACTTATAGGGTGTGCATACACCCACGGGGTGTAAATACACTTACAGGGTGTGCGTACACCCACAGGGTGTAAATACACAGCTACGGGGTGTAAATATACAGCTACGGGGTGTAAATACACAGCTACGGGGTGTACATACACCCACGGGGTGTAAATACACAGCTACGCAGTTTAAATACACAGCTACGGGGTGTAAATACACAGCTACAGGGTGTAAATACACTTATAGGGTGTGCACATAACTACAGGGTGTGCATACACAGCCACAGGGTGTAAATACCCCTACAGGGCATGCATACACCTACAGGGTGTCAATACACTCATAGGTTTTGCACACAGCTACAGAGTGCAGACACACAGGGTTCACACACACCTCCAGCCTGCACACACCACTCCAGGGTGTCCATAACAACCTTTCACAGCCTTCTCACCCACTCTCACCGGAGTACAAGGCACTTTATGCTGGGACACTGTTTTTACCATTATCACGGCACAATCTGATAAATCAGCAGGTCTGAACAGCACCACCAAAGCAAGAGCATGAGGCTGGAAATGCTGGTGGTGACAACTCCCTCCTGGATCAACCTGCATTTTAGCAAGTGCTTCCTCCTCCTGGCACTGCAGACATGACTAATGAACCTCACTGTTCCTAGAGTGAAAAGCATACTGACTTTCCAATCCCAAAGGTCCTGAGCGATCTATGCTCATCTGATCTTGCACTGACTTTTAATCCTCTCTGTTGCTGAGATCAGTGGTGTCATATTTTAATGGGGGGAAATACTTCATATCCTATGGGACATTTTCTTGCTAGATCTTAAAGTTCCTCTTGCAAAATAATATTTCTGTTCCCCTGATCACCTGGCTGCACCCTCCAATTCCTGTTTCTGGATCTTTGAAAGCCAGACTTCTACCTAATACTCCAGACGAAGGCATAGAATCAAAGAATCACAGAATCATTAAGGTTGGAAAAAAACCTCCAAGATCATTGAGTCCAACCTTTGGGCTGAATACCACCATGTCAATTAAACCATAGTGCTAAGTGCCACAACCAGTCATTTCTTCAACACTTCTGGGAAGGGTGGCTCCACCACCTCCCTGGGCAGCCAGTTCTAATGCTTAACTACCCTTTTCATGAAGAAATTCTTCCCAATGTCCAACCTGAAGCTCCCCTGGTGGAGGTTGATGCTATGTCCTCTTGTCTTGTCAGGAATTTCCTGGGAGAAGAGGCTGACAGCTCCCTGGCTGCACCCTCCTTTCAGGCAGTTGAAGAGGGTGATACAGCCCCCTTGAGCATCGTCTTTCCAGGGTGGACACCTCCAGCTCCCTCTGCTGCTCCTCACAGGACTCATTCTCCAGACTTTTCACAAGCTCCATTGCCCTTCTCTGAACATGCTCCAGTGCCTCAGCACCTTACTTGTCGTGAGGGGCTAAGAACTGGACACAGCACCCAAGGTGTGGCCTCACCATTGCCCAGTACAGGACAATCCCTGCCCTAGTCCTGCTGGCCACACTATTGCTGGTACAAGCCAGAATGCCATTGGCCCTCTCGACCACCTGGCCACACGCTGGCTCATGTTCAGCTGGCTCTCAACCAGCACCCCTGGATCCTTTTCCACTGGGTGATTTTCCAGCCACTCTGCTCCAGTCAGTTATCAGTCTCATCAGTACAAGGAGTTGTCTTCCCTATCTTAATCAGACATGCATCTCCTATGAGCTCAAATAATTGTATTTGTCCATCAGAGCCTCTGATAATCTTGAATGATTTTTGCCTTTCCCTCCATTTTTTCTTTCTGCCTCTCTTTGCCAAAGAATGACTCGCTTTCAGTTTATGGTGTCAGTTGTGATAGCCCTTAGATATATGAATTGCATTTACTCTGTGGAGCTGCTGTAAAATCTCAGGGTTAGGGATGTTCTTCTCTATGATGCCCAGATGCTAGTCTCTGCTGACAGTGCTCCCCCAGTCTTTTATCCTCATCAGGTTAGTTAGTACCTTCCCCCCGCCCCCGCAAAAAAAAAAACCTGACAACAGACTGCAAAACAGCACCAAACCAGCAGCCCTGAACTTGTGAAAACATTTCCAAAGCACTGCAGCTGAGTTACAGCCACTAAGGGTCAGCAAAGTTTGTTTTCCTGCAGTTCTGTGGTTTCTGGTCACCTGTCTGAAGCCGGCACAGACACCAGGCCCTCTAGATGGCTGCATAACACCAGCAGTCTGCCAGCTGCTAAAGGGAATGGGTACAACAAGGTACAGATTGTACATCAGGTTACTCTGAAAAGGACATCTTTATCACTAGTTATGTGGTGGCATTCAAAAGCCCTGTATGGACCAGGTGATCAGCTACCCTTCCACAAGGGTCACTGCCAAGCCCAGTGAGCAGGAACACTGACAAACTTGACAACAGCCCCAGCTGGAAGACCTCACTTTCCTGACCTTATTCATAGCTATTATTTTTTTCCCACCCTTATCATGCTATTCAATACAACATTCAAGTCTCAGTGAACAAGTTTGCAAGAGTAGCTGTAAACTGAGCTGCTGAAAATCACTAGCACAAATACCTGTGCATTGACACGGCCCTCACGGTTTTAGATGGCATGAATGAAAAGCAAGTTCTACTACTCCTATAGTCGCTGACAGACAGCAGTGGAATCTGGGAGCAAAAACTCTAGGAAAATGGCAGTAGAAAGTCCTATTTGTCATTTGAGCAGCAATGAGGTAACAGGTATTATGTGTCCCTTGCCCTGTGTCTCAGCAGCTACACAGGCCTGGCAGCCTCTTCAAAGCATGTGCCCTTTGAGAAGAAAGCAGTGTTACTCTGTGTACACACAGCAGCTTTCTCTGAGGCCAAAATTAACAATCAGCCTTAGGCAGAATGATGATTTGTGATGGTAGAGATGTTTTCTTGGTACAAATTAGGAGCATCTCTTCTGTTTGAAGGTTTTCACTGTGCTTACTCATTTCCAGAATGGCTGCAATGTCCTCCCCTCTGCCTCCATGAACAGAGGATCAGACATCTTGCGCATTGGGTCAGGCATCACTAGCGGAAAGTCTGTCCCTAGTAGATGTTCATGTCCCCTTTTTTAACTTCTATCACTTCTGAAGCTGGCATAGCACTTGAGTTGTGTCTTGACTGTAAAGTTCAAATGCCATTTGGTCAAAGTCTCCATTTCTTATGTGGCAGGTTGAAAGTGGTTATCAGGAACTTAAGCAAAAAAAATCCAGAATGAAAAAGGACAGAGGTAATAGGAGACATTTTAAAGAGGCCCTTACTTTTGCCTTTTTATGCATGGTGAGCTTTTATAAAACTCTTGATTACATAATTACAGAATGAGTGAGGTTTGAAGGCACCACAGTGGGTCATCTGGTCCAACCTCCCTCCTCAAGCAGGGTCATCCCAGAGCACATTACACTGGATTGCATGCAGACAGTTCTTGAATTTCTCCAGTGAGGGAGACTCCATAACCTCTCTGGACAACCTGTTGCAGTGCTTTGTCACCCACACAGTAAAGAAATTCTTCCTCATATACAAGTGGAACTTCCTGCATCAGTTTCTGCACATTGGCCTTGTCCTATTGCCTGGCACCACTGAGAAGAGCCTGGTCCATCTTCTTGATACCCCCAAGTCCAGACACTCACAGACATTGATGAGGTCCCCTCTCAGTTGTCTCTTCCCAAGCATAACAGGCCCAGTTCCTTCAGCCCTTCTTCATAAGCGATGCTCCTGTCCCTTAATGATCTTTGTTGCTCTCCTCTAGACCCACTCCAGTAGCTCCATGTCTCCCTTGTACTGAGGCACCAAGAACTGGACACAGCACTCCAGAAGAGGCTTCACCAGGGCTGAGGAGAGCCTAGTTATTTCTAGGGCCTCATCCTGGCCATGGATAAAAGGCAAGGTGGGAGTTGTAGAAGACAATTAAGTGGGAAAATGAGGCATTTTGCAGCTGGGATAATAAAGCAAATATCAGGTTTTTAAGGAAACTGTGTTTTGCAATTCTTGTTGGTTTCACATTGGGTAAGGAAGTCAAAATGAGTATTTATCAACCCAGCAGTGGATTTCTCAGGGAGGCTAAAGCATAGGGCTTCTCATTGGTTTTATTTTTTAATATAAAGTCCAAATGGGGATTACATGCCCTGGAGCTTTCTCTCCCAGGCTGAGATCTCACACATTGACTCAAGACTCTTGCTTTCACTCACCCTCTGGAAATCACACAGCAATGCCCCCTGCATGCAGCATCTGAATGATGGGACACAATCAGCACCCACTGAGAGTTTGCAGGTTAGAAATTCAGCAGCAGATAGAAGGCTAAGCTCTGTATATTTTGGAGAAATCACCGCCATGACAAGAAATCTCCATGTAGCAAACCAGCAGTATTAAAACTGGAAGACTGAAATATATGAAAGGCATGGTATATACAAAGAGAGCTAAGTGAGTCTTCCAATAACCAAGTTAAATATGACTTTAACTTGATTATTGGAAGACACACTTCCAATAAGAAGTGGAGGTTAATGTGAACCCTCCATCTGGAGATCTCAAGCCCGGAGTTATGGACTCTAGGGAGACAACGTGCAAGTTTATCCTTTTTGTCTTGTTTGGCTTGGCTTAATGAAAAGTGGAAATTACACTAGGCTGGCAGCATTACAGAGCCCCATCTTTAAAGGCTCCCCTCTCTTCTGACTCCCAGCCCTGAAATGGGCTTGTTGTGAAGTGCCAATCATTTTTTTCCTCATCACCTTAGCCGTATTTATGTAGATAGTGTTTATATTGAGAGGCTTACAATTTGCAAAGTTACCGTTTCTGTGCACATTTAACGAGTCCCTTATAACTTTGAGAACTTGCTTCAGGCTCTGAGTCTGGAAAAGGATCTTCACTCTTTTCACTGGGAATTCATAAAATTGCTTTTGGAAAAAGTACAGTAAATTATTACCTGTTGTAACTAAGCAGCTCAATGTTGGATTCATGCTGAACATCTCAGAGGCATCCTCATCAATACACTACCTGTTTTTCTTAACTAAAGCCCTGACAATCACAGCTCCTGCTCAGAGCCTTTTAAGGGATTTCTTCAGTGATAACCAATTCTTCCCTCCCACAAAATGACTGTTGTAAGAAAGGTTGGCCATCCTTGTTCTCACCATGGATGCAGAGACCACTTGTGTATGGGGGCCACACCTGGGGTGAAGTTTAACTGTGCTACATTAATTGTGTCTGAATGATGGCTCATCATGTTTAAGTCTAAGTTTCTAAGTACTCAGATATTAAACACAAAGGTGGGTTGTTTTCTCACGATACCCCTTAGAACTTACCGAAGTTATCTGAGAATTCAAGGCAGTTAACAATATGAGATGCAGTGAAAAGGACCAAAACTTGCCAAAAATTATACTCACTGAAATTTTGAAATCAGTGAACAATGGCCATCCAAAAGAGAGGAGAAGAAATAGATGAATTCAAATGCTTAAAAAAAAATCTGCACCAAAGTGAAAACAATAAAAAGACAATGGGATGACATGAAGTGCAGGGAAACAGACCAAACCTTGCCCAATTGATCATCATTGAATTCACAAGATTTCTTTTCACAAAATTAAAAGTGGATTGGAATGAAGTGCAGAAAGTTGAAATAAAAGTTTATAAAATAATGTACTTTTGAAAATTATTAGAAAGTTGAAATCTCAGTGTATCATTTCCTTTCATGAAATGAAAATGCTTCATTTTATGAAGGGGAATGAAATCTTAAGATTTTAATGACTATAATTTCATTAAATTTCAGCTCCTTTCTTCACTTCATTCTATTGCACTTCAATAATTTTCCTTTTCATAAGTAATTTTATAATTTTCAATTTCATTTCCTTTCATTATATTTCCTTTCCTTTCTTTCTCTTTTATTCCATGATTTCTCATTTCATTTCCTTTCATGTAGTGAAATCTCAACATTTCATGAAATGAAATGAAATCTGCAGATTGCAATGAGTATCATTTCATTAAGTTTCAGTTTATTTCACTGCTCTTTACTTCGTTTCATTCCATTTGTTTTCACTTCTTCTTAGAATTTTTTTTTTACCTTAACTTGTAATCAAGCTTGGGCCTGTGGCTTATGTGCCCGTCCACTTGCACAGGCTTAATACTAAAGGTCTGGGGGCAGCAATGTTGTGACCCTGCCATGATTCTGCCGGCCTGTGTTTTCCAGCCCAAGTGTCCCTGGAGCTCTAGGTTCTTTTCCTCTCTCAACCCTACCTCTAAGTTGATGGCATTTTATTGCTGGGACTGTGGTCTACATCACCATGGTGGTTTAGATTAGAATGATGTAGAGCAGCAGAGCTGGGGCCCTGCCTGCCTGCATCGCCTTGGGCATGCCATTTCCAGCTGCAGTGTGCCTGGAACTGTAGGCTCTTTTACTCTCTCAATCCTAACCCCAATGACAGCTTGGCACTGTAGCAGAGGTCCTCATCTCCATAGATGGCCCAGATTAAAAAGTGAGGACACAGCAATGTTGGCACCCTGCCGTGATGCCCTTGCAATGCTGTTTCTCACCCCACTGTCCAGAGACATAGGTCCTTTTCCTCTCTAAATCCTAACTTCAACTCTAGCCCTATTGGCAGGTTACCAGAGGTTTTCACTGCCATAGGTGGCCCAGATTAAGAAGTGAGGAGACAGCAATGTTGGCACCCTGCCGTGGTGCCCTTGCAATGCCTTTTGTGAGGGACAGTGTCCCTGGAGCTGTAGGCTCTGCAGCTCTCTGACCCCTACTCTAACAGCAGCTTGTCTCTGCTGTCATGATCCCCATCACCAGGGCTGGACTAGATTCAAAAAGTGTACAGTGAGCAATTGTGGTACCTGCCATTATGCCCTTGCAATAACTTTTCTAACCTTAGTGATATCTTTCCATCACCAGACAGTAGCTGTGTTAGAAATTTATATGAAAAGTAAGTCAGCCTGAAAAAGGATGTAAATGAAAAAGAAAAGCAATGGTTCCTGTTTTAAGGGATAACACTAGCTGTAAAGTAGAACTCACAGAGGACACAGCAACAGTCTGTGGATCCAGACCTGGTACCCGCAGAGACAAACTGCGAGGCTGAGAGTAGAATGAGCTACAGAGAAATGCCACAGCTAAGGGAGAGGCACCCTGAGTGTGGCACAGGGTGAGAAGCTTGTTTAAAACATGGACTTCTTGTTCAGGGGACTTCATTCAAACTGGTACAATCACCTTTTAGTCTTATACCTGTCCTCATATAACTGTTACAAGTCTATAACCACAGTACCACCAAAACTGGACATGAACTTCTCTGGAAACATTTTCTTCCCTCAGTAACACTTTGGCAGGCAAGTGGGCGAAGAACATAACTATTCCCTGCTTAAAACTACACTTCTCCAGATTAATTATTTCCCAGCTAAGACTTTTCTAGCTATCAGAGGGAAGCTTTTTTTTTTCATGTGTTCAGATAGGAACATCATAGAGCTCTAAGTTACAGTGTTTCATACATATAAATAGATCTACTAAGTATGGATCTGCTTTTCTTCATCTGGACAGACAGGCCTTAACTAAGGAGAAGTTATTTCTTCACCTGGCAGCCAAGAGGTACATTTCATCAAGAACACTTACATGATGGGGTTGAAGGAATGATGAAGTTACTCTTGGAGAGAAAACATCCAGGTTCATAATGGTCCACACAAGCTTCATTTGGCCATGTCAACCTTCTAAGGGAGTTCATGTTTGAACTGGCATGGTACCAGAACAATTAGATTTTGAAGGTGTTAGACTTTGCACTGTCCTGTATAAGAGGTAACTCTCATATATTCAAGCAGTCCATTCATTCTCCCATGGGTATCAACACACACTGCTCTCACAGGGAAACCAGAACTGTGTGTATACAGCTACTAGCTACTAAGGAGAGGATTCCCATCCAGCTTCACCCCAACACACAGGCACTGTGCCCAAAATATCTGGTCCTACTAAAAAAAAAAAAAAAAATAAAAAAAAAAAAAAAAAAAGAGAGCAAAAGTATGGTAGCTACTAGGGACCTTTTAGTCTCCAGGCTAGAAAATAATTTGAATTAATAGAACATAAGAGCATACTCAAGTTTTTTTCTAATTTCATTGCTGTATAGAACTGATTTGCTCAACTGAGACTTCTGTCTTTGAGGAGAGAATCAATGCTACCAGCCCAGCTCTCCCAGGCAGCCTTACAATAACAAAACCCAGAGTGTGTTCATTAAGTAAGAACATGAAAATACCACCAGGTGAGCAAGCAGGTTGCAGTTTCAATAGTGTTTTCATGACAAACATTTTGAATTCTTTTAGTTATTATGAAAAGCCTTTTGACAGTGTAATTTTAAGTAAATTGTTCTGTACTAAGCTTTTTTATTTATTCTTTAAAATTTCCATCATTGGATATTAGCCTCTTCAAAGGAAGAGCAACTTGTCAGAAAAAAATGCCTTTTTCAGAATTTAATCAGAACATTTCTTCTTTCTTTTCTCTTAAAAGGATTATAATGTGATGGGTGAAATATAAAGAATAATTAGCCCCATTGGAGAGTAAGTTCCAAACAATATTTTCTTTTTACACAATCTGAACTGGAAGAGTAGGATTTGGTTTTATTTCATCAACCAAGGAAATTATTAATTAACTCTAATGGCAAAATCTTTATCCTGGTAGATGTCCCAACCTTAAAACACCCAGCCTGGCTTTCAGATCCTCCAATCTCTTCTGAAAAAAGGTTATAAAATATCATTGTTATTTTACAGCCCAATATTCAGAGCTCAAACCAGCTGTACAACTGGAGTGGCAGGTTACTCCCTGGGATGTGAACTGTCACTTGATTACACTGTAAAAGGGTTTTGAGCACAATCAAATTCAGGTGCTCCCTGGTGTAAACCTGCAAAGCACTGCAGACATCAACTAACCAAGACTTCTGTCCTTTTAATCTCAGAACCCCTAAATTAGGTATAACACACCCAAGGGATCACACCAAACCAAGGATGAAAAAAAGATGAAGCTCAATAATTAAAAGGACAGAAGAGAGGCTTCACAAACTGCTTGCTTGTCTTAGGTTACAATGTTAGATGTGACCAAAAGTATGTGTTCTATCACCATCTTCATAAGTTGCTAAAAACAGGTGCTCTTTATCTCTTCCATGGACTCATCCCCGATGAGGGGATCCCCTATCCCCTCCAGGGAGTTATCTTCTGCTAATGGGCCATCGAGTCTCACTGCATGACTCATAATATTAAATCATCCCATTGTGAAATGCTTGGCCCAGGGGGAGAAACAAAATTCCTACCTGGATATAATCCGAGGTTTGGAACACCACAAGCAGCCTTTCCTACCGGGTTCCCAGAGAACAAGAGCCAAAAACCACCACTGGACCTTCAGAGGAAGACAGACACTTCTACAGGATCACTGCTTCAACACAACCACATCTATAATTTCAACAGGACTGAAGCCACCATTTAATCGGACTGCTACCACCACCCTGACCAACAGGGTGTCAGGTTGTATCTTGACTCTGTCAGTTTAAGCCAGTGTTTCTGTATTATTGCCTTATCTTAATCTTCCTATTAAATTGTAGTTCTGACTTGGGATCTCCCACTGGTTTGCTTTCAAACTAGTACATTGTTTTAGTATGTTTTCATTTTTCACAAAGAACAACTCCTTTAAAGTGCTGGAGTTGTTTTTTTTCTTGGCACAATTTGTGGAAAAGGTTGCAGCTGTTTAGAAGGGACAGAGAAAAGACCAAGGCTAAGGTAGTCAAACAACACTGGCACCACAAGCATAAGAGAAAGAAGATTGGCTTGGTGTTAGCAAAAAATGGCGCCAGTAGGAACACGTACCCTCTATCAATAAACTGTTCTCAGATATAATATTGCTGCATTGACTTTGATTTTGTTTGAGAAATCTGTCAAAAAGAATCCTTCCTGGCTACCCTTTTTATAGTGGGAAGGGACATGAGGGCTGGAATGCCAGCTGACCAGCTGTGCAAGGGAACTGATCTCCATATCAGAGCTCTTGGGTTATCTCAGCTTACAACCATATTTGGCTGAAGTTTATGCCAATCTGCAAGGCCTCTGGGAAGCCATCTAATGTAACCAAGTGTGATTTCAACACTCCCACTGTTGCACATACTAAAGACTAACGTGACAAGAACAGCACAAAGGGACAGATACCTGTGACACCATCCAGTGCCCCCCCCAGGCCTTTGGGAGAGGGCTAGGGAAACTACACAAGAATTTCCGAGTTGTCTTGTAATGATTCACAATCCAGGCCTCGGTGCTGGACTTCCAGGCTTGACTGGCTCTCAGAGAAGTCTCAGTCATTCTTGGTACATGTTGAAGCAATCTATACAGAAATGCACTCAAATGCAGTAATCAATTTTTTTTCAGAATGGGTATTAATGTGGAAAAATCTCTGCGTAGGGCATTAGTCCCTTGGGAAATCATATTCCACACATTATATTCCTGAGATGATCCCATTTCATTAGCAGATTTTGTGCCTTTTGCCTTAAGACTGTGGAGGCTGGTTACAACATGAGAAAAGATGACACGTGTCATTGCCACCACCCCAAAAATCAGACAACAAACAACTTTCTACACCCAGTTCTAAATGACAGGGGGCTGGGAAATGGAGGGAGTTTCAAGATAGCTGCTCATTTCCTTCTGTGACTGGAAACTAATTGCTGCAACCACAGAATACAAAATGAAAGGGAAGCAAGACATAAAAATGCAGGCAGTAACAGTCTTGTAACAGCAAAATTAACAGAATTATATTATCTGTCTGCAAGACCATGGTGAAAACTTGCAGTATTCCAAATCATACTCTTTTTTATGATGGGTTGAGGCAGCATCTTGCTTTAATGTTTTTATTGCAAACGTCAAAAAAAAAAAATTATTTGCACCAGACGTATTACATGTGTGCACATTTTAGGGCAGCTCCGACTTAGCAGATGCCTTGTGTTAATAATATACAGTTGTGACAGGAAATGTGGTCTAGGTTCCTGGAAAAACATAAAAGCTAATTCCATTACTCCATTTCATGGTGCTTTTCCTCAAATGCTAAACTGGTTTTGATTATACTGAAACCTTATAGTGAGGAAACTTTGTCAAGAGTATTATCGCTGCTTATCCTCCTTCTTACACGTCTTCCCCTGCTGACCTACATTCTGGGCTACCTGTGAACAAGCCTAAAACACACAGACAAAATTGTCCTACAAGACCTGGCAATGTTGCAGAGTCCTTTTACTATTTCAATTATAATTTTTCCTTGGAAGTTCTGTGTTCTGCTTCCCATTCTCTTTTTATTCTGCCTGAATAAAAGCATTCAAGACTCTTTCACTTTAACAAAACATTTCAACAACAACCCCCCAAAACCTCTTATCCATAGTAACTAGACAAATCACAGTAATTGATCTCTAGAGGGAGTTTATTAAAAGCCTAAGCACAAACACTTTCCAGAATACTGCTGTAATAAGCATGAACTCAAACAAATGCTCAGTTTACTATCTGCAGTTCATCACTTCAAACATTTCAAGCAACTGACTTGAAAAGAGTCTTACTCTAGCAAAGGGAAGCATGTTCTGGTGGATTAAGAAATAATACTGAAATGAATTTGCTTCAACTAACTTTGTCTTCAGTGCCAGAAGATTTATACAGTTTATGGACCATTGTATGTAAACAAAAGTTACAATAAGAACACATTCCTTCCAATGCACCTAAATATATGTCTTTTTCACTAGTAAACCTCAATTAAACCCTGAATTCAAGAACATTAGTCTGATGATTAGCAAGCTATTTTTTAGCCAAAGAAGGATAAAAATATTTAATTGATACCTGTCAGTAGAAAAGAATAACCAAACAACAACAAACAATAAAACAACCCATACCACACAGACAAACATCTACAGCTAATATTGTGTTTGGAGCAAAAGCAAATGTCTGGAGGTGAATTTCAAAATTAGAAAAAGCTGAGTTTAATAAGAACTTAAGTGAGCCCACAATGGAAAGAAAGTGCTTTGAGGTTTCACAGGGCTCAACCCCTCGCCTGCAGAAAGCTCTCCATCAGGGTATCAAATGACAGTACACTTAACCAATGAAAAAACAAATCACTGAGCTTTCATTTTTCCATCATGATCCAGCAACACAACACTGAACACTTGTGTGTAACTCCCACCTCCCCACCGGAGCTATCACATCCATGTCTGGATTTGTCCTTACCCCTCCCCAGCATTACAATATTTTTCTCAGCACCGCTGATTCCTGTCAGTCTAAGTGTTTGTTTTGGTTTGTGGGATCTTGAAAAGCTCCAGTAATGGAGCCTTGGGTTTGATCCACACTGTAGATTACATGTTCAGTCAACCAATGTATGAGATGATACCCTCAACAATATGGCCACAGTAGTCCTCAAAAGGGTTATGTTTTGCAATATCATTGGAATCACACCAGGAATTATGTTTACACACATTTTGATCAAGGCAGATAATGAAAGGCCACAAATAGATTCCCATTTTGAGTGGGTTGAAAAAACATGGAATGAAAAAAATCTGGTTTTAATTCTGGAATGCTTTCTTTCCTGTTACTTTTAGTACACACTTTTACTAATCTATAACAATCAACAATTGATCTGAGATTAGCTCAGTTAGTTGGAGCACAATGCTAACAATGCCAAGGTTCACGGGTTTGATCCCTGTGTGGACCATTCACTAAAGAGTTGAACTCAATGATCCTTCTGGGTCCCTTCCAACTCAGACTATTCTATGATTCTGTAACTGTTTCAGAAGATTTTTCTCTGCAAACGGCACCTCTTATCTATCTGATAGCACCTGAAGGAGCAGAAAGTGATTTCATAAGGAAACAAGAATCGTGCCCTCTGCTATGAAGAGATTTTTAGTCTAAAAAGGGGATTTCAGTAGATGAGGAGTACAATTTAATCTTGCTCAATGTGAGGAACAGAGAATGAACTACACTGATGATCTTTTCCCAAAGAATGTACCCTAAAGCCCCTTCTGAGGCCACAGCAGTTTAAAATAAATATGTATGTAAATACTTGTTCAAGAATTCTGCTTTACTGCTTCATAACACCATAGTAGACAGAAGCAATATCCCTTAACTAACCTTCTGCAGATTTGTATCAATACAAATCATAACAGAGTTACAGAGTTCCAGATCTTGTACCCACCTTAAAGCCACCCAGAAAAAAAAAAGAAAAGAAAAAAAGAAGAAGATTCCTATAAATAGGAATTAATGGAATGAAATGTACTAAACAATGTCTTAACTGATTGTAAACATTGCAGAGAAAGATTTTATCAGCTACTAGAGAAGCCAAGGAGTAAAAGTTGAAAAATTCTGGTGACAAACTTCAGATTAGCAGCTGTAGGGTTAATTCTATGGTGGGTCAGCCCTCCACATTACTAGAACATGCACTACCACACACAACTCTCAAAGAAAGACTGAATTTCTTCATTACAGTGCACACTGCCAGTTGACTACCAGAGAGCTTTCAGCAGGAAATCCTGGTAAAATTCTGCAGTCTGTGTAATGCAGATGATTAGACTAAATTTTTACTCTGGTCAAGCCTGGTCTTAAACTACATGAAATACCAAAAATTACAGTATATCCATCAAGGGAAAAGCAGACTATTTTGAATAGAAAAATAGAAAACACTAGTGGAAAGAAAGGCAGCATTTCAGCAGAGCCAAGACTTGGCCAAGCCTCGAAAAGTTTCAAGTGAGCAGATTTCAGCACCTCTCCGGGTAACCTATTTCAGAAATAAAATACCCTCCTAATGGAGTTTTGTCTAATATCCCTTCTGAAAAATGATATTCTGAATATCAACAGATTTAATTAATTTACTAATCAAAGCCTCCAAGAAAGAAGCTAGGAAGATCTAAATTAGTGCTTCATAATGTTTAAAGAGAATCCAGGGAGGCTGAATGGCTCACAGGGATCTACACTGTATACACAACATTCACACAGCTGACTTGCCACAAATTGTGGTGAGAAACTTCAGAGGATTTTTGAACTTACATCCTAGAACTTTTAAGAGTATGGTCTTCTGGGGAACAAGATGTCAAATTGACTTCTTCATTATCATTCTGAGCATTATATACTCATCACTAAGTACTTTGTATACATTTATACAGCCTCTCCAACATGGACACGTGAAGATTTTCAGTAGCAAGAAAATGTCTGTCAAAGTACTGGAGTTGTGTGCTTTGAACAGATAAAAGAAATAATTGAACAAAAGCATTTTATTTGAAGTACTTTATCAATTTTGATAGCCCTTAACACATTATGTTTTTGTATCTCTATAATTAAATAAACCTCTGTGGAAATATTAATTTGTAGGTATTAGGGTGTGTGGGTGTATGGCTCCAGCCAGTATTTTTAAGTATGAGAAGGTATTCTTAGAGCTTCAGAGCTAGAGCTAGTGTTACTAAGGGAAAAAACATGCTGAAAAGGTGCCATAAGCAATTTCATAGGTAAGTGCTCATAATAAATATGTCAATGCTACAAAGGGTTTGAATACCTCCATTTGGTGTAACATCAGATATTCTACCATGATTGCAACTCCACACTCTCCTTTACATGGAAAGATAAAAGTCCACCATAAGACTGAAGCTAGCAAGACTTCCTAAATGTTGTAGTCATGTTTCCATAGCTGCAGTGGTCTAATAATATAGCTGGAGAAAACTACAGCTGCTCGTGGCATGACACTGGAACTATGGAAGCAAGCAGACAAGTACACAGGGAAAACTCACGTTTTCTTTGGTGCAAGGTGCTCCCTCAGTGGGTTGATTGAACGAGCACGTAAGCAAAGGACCAAGCACCACTAAACCTCTGCATTTTGTGTCTGCACTGCAACTGCAGGGCAGTGTAGAGATAGTGAGCTGGCTTTATGCATGCTTGCTCACTTGCTGGGCAGGGTCAAGGTGCAGACCAGCCTGCCAAGAAAGCAGGCGGGTTAGCCGTCTGCTCACCTCCACACCGTTACACTTAAACTGATCCCAGTGTCTGAGTGGGCTCAGTGCATTTCCACTGCACACTGCAGACAGAAGTTAAACATGTCCTTTACAGTGAACAACCAGTCAAGCCCAAAAGGAGATGGGAATCTCCTCCATGCAAACATGGAAAAGAGATGACTTGACTAATCTGTACACAGCTGTATTAATGAATCTCTAATTAAATCTAGCACTTTGGAAAGGTCAATAAGACTGTTGCTGTTGGTGAATTTCCATCCATGACTACTGAGATTTATTAAGAAGCTTACTTTTTTCCAAGAAAGGATTACCAAAGAAAGAATACTGCCAATTTTTTGTGATTTACTAAAAAAGTGAGTCTAAATCATTAGATCAGATCATAGCATTAAATTTCTTCCGAAAATTCTGCTTTTCCACAAAGGACCAAATTATATTTCAAACATGAACAGAACTTAGGGTAACACAGAGGCTGAGGATTTTTACTGGAATCTAATCGTGCAATCTGATTTGAAAGGAAATCTCTGGGAATTGGGCAAGGGTACAAGCACAATGTGCTCGTGTGCCATAATAATGACAGTGTACAAGTAGTCCCCAGAGAGTCACCTGAAGAGTCAACTGGAAAAGACCCATACAGGGGTGAGGTGGTGGAGAGGAAAGGTCTTGGGGGCATGTGTAGGATTATATGATTTTTTTCTTTCTGGGCACACACATAATTATGTATAACATAAGGCCAAAATGAAAGTTTGCATAATTAAGGAGTACAAAACGTTGCTTCTCCTTGTATTTGGCTTGATGGAATTGAGTATTCCACCAAAATTGGTTTAGGAAGGGTAAATGAACTGAGAAAATCTGCTTCTGGTAAGAAGTCTTGTACACAAATATCCAGTACTCTGGTTACTTATATAAAGAGCTGTTTCCTTTGCAGATTTTTTCTTCCATTGAATCCTTGGTCAGGAAAAGAACCTGAAGTACCAGAAGCTGCCATTTAGGTAGTGATGCAAAGTGCACTTCATTCTCATTTCATACCAATTACAGACTTCATTGGCAAGCTTCAAGAGCTTTTAATTTTAAATTAGTTTCTGAGAAAAAAAACAATATTGTTAACAGGTGGAGGTTAATAGCTTCTGACTGTAAAACCACATATGCTAAATCTAAAGGTTTTGCTGTGTGTGCAAGCATTGCCTGTTAAACAATATACTAAAAAGGCCCAGTTTTCTTATATCTATAGGAAAAATGAGTAACACTGAAGAAGTGAGAGTCCTGAGTAACACCAAAAAAGCTAAACTAATTTCCACAACACGGAGTTGGTAAGTACCAGCTCACGGCAAACTGGTCATTTTGTATTTCTACAGTCTTTCTGTGTCCCATTCTCAAGAGCAAAGACAGCTCTTCAACTTAAGTAACTTTGAGCCCTGAAAAACTCCATTAAAAAATATTCAACATGGAGATGAGGACACAATCTCTGGCTGAAAAAAAACCACAGCTGCATACTGCCAGAAACTGGAAGGGTATACTGAGAGAAATAAAACTGTACGCTTCTCTAATATTTAAATATTTTACCCAGGGCTCTGCTATTAGCCCATATCACAAATGAGACACTGGAATAGACAAGTCTCTGCTCTGAGTCCCTAAGCCATTCTTGGGTTCAAAGGGGAGAGAATGTGGCCTTTTGCTCAATCAGATTTGCAGCATGAGTAAATATGCAAAATGTGTTGCCTTTCATTCTGGTTTCATTCACCAGTTCATTCACCCTTCACTTTTCTGCCTGTGTGAAGCCTAATTAATTCTTTTACAGAGGCAAAGTGAATGTGACATCAATGCCATTGACCTCTAGCTCCTTGCTCCCCTGGACACATACTCACTATTTAGCCTCCTAAATCTAAGTTGCTGGACAAAAGTGCAGTCACAATCTGCCACAGCATGCAACTCTGAAATTAAAGGCACAGCTTAGCAATAATGTCATTTTGTCTTTTGATTTTGTATTGTCCATTTAATTTAACTTTCCAGAGTTAAGCAGTGGGATGTAAAGGACTATTCTCTCATGGGAACCAAAGAACAGAAAAGTGCAGGGAGCTCCTTGTGCAGACTTGATGATAAAGACCTCACCATAAATTCTAGCCAGAATGGGTGCTCTCAAGCCCCATTTACCTTATGGTGGATGACTACCTCAGCACTGTGCTACACCAATATAAACAGACAGAGCTTTAATATGAGGCCTCATGGTATAGGTACATCCCCAGACACAACAGTAGGAAGCTAGGAGCAGGATCCTGCCTACATGTGCTGTGCCTCCCAGCTCTCTGCTCTCCCAGCAGAGCTCCTCCTTACTCCACAGTACAAAACCAGTGTGCATGTGGCCCCCTTCCCTTAGCCCTTGGCCTTGCAGTCACTGTCACTTTACAAGCTTTGGCAAGCAAAGTCCTACACCAACTTCCAGCCTCTCATTGGAAACAGAACAGACAAATGTCACTCAATGAGCAGACAGCGGGGAGAAAAAGCTTTGATATGCCAACTTAGTAAAACTCAATGGCCAGGTTGTAAATCCAATGTAATCATATGTTATCAGAAAGAATTCCCACTTGTTAGAGAATGAGGAAGCTTTCTGCTCTACTCTTATCCTCCATAACATCCACACTTCCCCTGCTCCTTTGCTTTCCCCGTACAGTACTGCAGCACAGGGAAAATCATGAAGCTGAATTGCTGATAATATCACACTTAACAATCTTGATGACTGATGGATTCCTACCAGTGTCTGTGCTCACCGACCAAGCTTTAAATTTAGAAAGGCAAGCATGTAACTTAACTGAAGGGAATGTCACCCAATAACTGATTATATTATTAGATAAGTGCCTGAAAGGACCAACTGAGGTTAAGAATAAATGCATCATCTTTACTAATGGAGTGTCTCTCTAAGAAAGAAAAGAGGGGAAAAAAAAAAGTGGTTTTACTATTCCAGTCTATTACCAGAACATACCATCATACCACATCATCAGGATGTTCATGAAGAGAGAGGAAAAGCATATGCATGGCAATGTCAACTTAAGATATAGGGGAAAAATACTTCTAGGATTTCAAACATCCATTAAGTACCATCTGATACTTGAATAAAACTCTGCTGGAGTAAAACTGTACAACTGCAATAGATCACAAACCCTAAATGCAGCACAAAACAATGGAAACTGTAACCCCACTGGGAAAAACCAAATTAAACAAACACACAGCACCATGAATGTTTTTAGTGGTTTCTCTCCCTGCAAATACCGTACAGTCTCCTGATCCCCAGAAAAATGGAAACAGCTCTTTATTTACACAAAGCTCTTTGGTGCTTGGATCTGCAGAGAAAACAGACCAGATCTCTGAGGAGGATCAAAGATTGCCAGACAGGCCTCTGGTTTGGATTAGTCTCTTTCATCACACCCTTGTCCCAGCTGCTTGTTCAGTAAAAGTGACTCCCTCCTCTCTCATTACACTCCCCATTTTCACAGGAGACAGTCCCTTTGACTAGATTCTCTCTATTTTGTACAAAATGTCTCTTTTTTTCCAAGAAGTCCAAGGTGCCCTCCTGTTGCACTCTGCCACAGCCTGCAAGTGTGAGGAATGCAGATACACATCTCTGTGAGCCATCTCTTGCATCAAGCTGTTATCAAAAGGCCACCTCAAAGTCCCACCTTTGTGACACAGGGGGTGACCCTGCTGTGTGCCATGGGGCATGCTCACCCTGGGCCATTCCTATGGATGGAGGGGTCAAGGGAGGTCAAGTACTGCCCACCAACTACACTGCTCTCTCTCTCTCTCTCCTGGGGCTTTCAGTTTGTCTGAGAGATGACTGGAAGTGTACTTGCACTGAGGGAAATTCCTGCTTTGATAAATGGCCCACACAGTTTTATCGTGCTTATTCTAAGAGGAATTAACACCAAATTCCCAAGCCCATAGTATTTCATGTTGCCTGTGGAGAGAATCCCCAAGCAACCTTATTGGAAGCACTTGTTTTGTCTATTACTTATTTAACTGCCATTGACAGAGAGAAGTCTCCAAGGAAAATGGTATTTTGCAGAAACTTGAATTATACTTAAGCCAGCTGTTACAATATCCAAGTGAATTTTAACCTATTGAGAGTTTTGAGAATCCCTTCCATATTAAAAAAAAAGTAAGCTTACTAAAATAAAATCATAGTAAAGCATGGTCACATAACAGTCCACATATAAAGACTATATAAAAAAATCCCACACATCCTTTAGTTGTGGTGGTTTAATTTCTGGAAAAGTTTTTGGGTTGTTCTTTCAAGGTTTTTTGGTTGGTTTTTCATAGTTTCCAGTTTCAAGCCAAAAATCCACATTTCCACACTCAGGGCACAACAAAGGCCTCTGAAACTGAAACAGAGGGACAAAAGTGACTTTCTTTTTAAAGATCTGGTAGTTGACAGAGAAGTACTATGGGAAACAGATGAGAAACACAGCCTCCAGCCAAGCTGTGTGAAACAGGCAGTCTCTGTTTGCTGCCAGACAAAATGGCAGGCACATAGAAGAATTCTCTTTAGTTTATGTTTCTGTTGAGAATTGCAAGGAATTTTTCTTTTTGCCTGGGAGGGTTATCCTGTCCATACCTATCCAAGGTCTGCAGACCCTTAGGAGAGCACAGCTGGCCCCACAGCTGGGCAGAGGTCATGGGCACTGAGTCTGGGAACATGAGAGGGACAAAGCAGCTTGGCTGCAACCTGTCTGCAAGACAGCAGAAGCACACAAGGGAGGACATTGGCAGGGCTGTGACAAGAAATCTGGCCCATGGATAAATTATAGTCATTGACAAGCAGCTGGGTTGCAAGCTGGGTGGGACCAGTTCCCACAGAGTTCCTAAACAGTTTTTTTTGGTTTTTTTTTTACAGGAAAGCAAAGCAAATACCTATTTTTGCCAAACAGTTTAATCAAAAAAGGAAGAAACATCAGCTTTACAGATTGTTCATCCAAGTATGTTCTTCCCTGAAAAGCACGTATTATCTGCATGCTTTAAGATGAGTCACCAGTGTCCTGCTATGTCTGCAGAACAAACAAATTGAAGAGCCAAACCTGTTTCAGGGCATCAGAGAGCAGGCAGTAGCTAAAGGGATAGTTTAGCACTGGCACGGGTTACCAAAGGAGTCTGTGCAATTCCCATCCTTATAGGTTTTTAGGCAAACAGCTGCTAGAAATTGTAGGCAGGCGTAAATCAGGAAGGCCCGTATCTCACAATCTCTTATGGTTCTCTGCAGCTATGAAAAGACCTCTCAGAAGACATTTTACATTTCATTATCAGTCACAAGTGAAAGGAAAAAAGGCAAACCCCTTATTTTCGTTAATTTACTATCACTCAGAGCACACAGCAATAACTCTGAATAATTTTTTTGCTGCTATGCAAAAATTAGGTTCATGGAACAAGTGTTCATCCAGGATTTGCCTACATTAGACTATGTTGCTACCTGCCTGTGTACTAACTCACTGTGGTGGATGAACATAACATATGTTAGCAGACCTGGCCTCCATCCAATCTTGAGTTGAGCATCTGAGGACTGGGAAACTTCAGCAATTCAAAATTTTTTAAAAAATTAAAATTTGTCCTTTAGAGCCTAATTGACAAGGGAGCTTTATTAGCAGGTACGACTATGTGTGAAGATTTACCTTCTGTACAGAAAAATGCCATTGGTTTTGTTAATTGGGTAAAGATGCAGCAAAGCCATTGGACCTTCACGCATTAATGTAGTAGCTGGACAATTACAACATCAAGGATTTTGATTAAATATTTGCAGGATCACTTGACCCTACAGATGTTGGCAATATTCAGGATCTGCTAACTGAAATGGAATCACACTGCCTCCAGTGCATGCAGAATATATGGCCATGTATGATTTACAACAACCACAGAGTAACTTGAGTTATAAACAGCTTAAGGAATTGTTCTTTGAACTTAATCCCCAATTTATTTTTTCTTTGCATTTCTTGGTCACCTGTTTCTGCCAGCATAAGGATATTATGGGGGAAAAACACTGATCAGCTGCTAGAAAGGTGTTGCTTTGCATAAAGATTTTAGCAATAAAAGACTATTGATATTGCACCCTGGCTTCTGCAGAAATAAACCTGTGGCGTTTCTCATCATGACTTCTGTCATGATTTAAACAAGAGATGCAAGAGATTAAACTAGCAAAAAGTCACGAGTATTATTTGAGTTTTATCTGGTCAGTCTAACCTAGAAGTCTTCATGCTGGGTCAATGGCTTCTGACAGAGACCAACACTGTTATGAAAGAGTCATAAACCCAAGTGATATCCTGTTATAATTCAGGATTGGGTGGCAGATATGTCTGGACAGCATAGCTGGAGAAACCTTCATATGAGCTTGGCTTGCTCTATTGCCCTATTTACCAGCTTACTGTGGACATCTTCAGAATTTGTACAATGCTTACTTCATAAATCCACATTTTGGAATACAGGGAAAGCCCACATGGTGGGATATAGTGTATAAGAAGTAACTAATGAAATTCAGGAAGCCTACAGGAAGACCTGCAAGCTGCATGGGAAGAAACAGAGACACCCATGAATAGAGTCAGGTTGTTGTGATAGCTTAGTGGCACAAGAAGTAACCTTAGTTTATTTTTCCCTCATCTCCCTGAGTCTTCACGTCTGCTTGGCTTTCAGAAATCCTCATTCCCAGTCTTTGAACCTGTTCAAAGCACATGGCATATGTATTTTTAATGCAGAGGTATATCATTGCTGATATGTAATGCTGTAATCTCCTTGTCACAGGAGGAGTAGCAAGCTGGTGATGCAGGGGACCCCACTTCCCCCAGGGTAAGGAAAAATGCCCAAAGAACTCATGCATCCTACAGCTCCTGCCCTAGGAAATATCCTTTTAAGGGGGAGTTGTGGAGCTGAAATGGTGCAACTACACAAGAAATGGTATCATTAGTAAAAGCTGAAAGAGTGGGTGTGTTTGCCAGCCATTGCTGAACTAAAGATAGAAAGCTTTGCTTACGCATTGACCCAGAAGATCTGAATACATGAAAAGAAGGCATTTTCCACTGCCTGCAAAAGGAGAAATTCTGGAAGAAGGGCTTGATGCCAAATATTTTTCTAAGCTTGGTGTGTCAGAAGGGCTCTGGCAAGTGCCTTTAGAAAAACAGCTCATGTTTGCACATATTCACCAACCTTTTTGGGAGGCAGTTTCTTCAGACTGCCAGTTGGGTTGTGCTTGGCACCTGAGACATTTTAATGGAAAATACAGCATGTTTTTGTTGCTATAGAAGGTGGTAAGGTTTACAAAGCTTATGTTTTGGTCTGAGGAAAAACAGTGGAAGTGCATGACTGGGGACTTCAAGTAGAAAGAGCTGACGCTTCTGGCTAAAGCTAAATAAGTAAAAGTATATGTTTGTTTGAAAATGTTGTTTTCATTTCTCTCAAATGAAAACAACATACTTGTGAGAAAAATTAACACAGTGAGGAATACAAGTAGATTATACCACAGCTGAGAGCATCACAAGCTTGACTGGTTCAACTAACAAAGAAATGGGGTAAAGTTTTACTGGCATCATAAACTATATTAGGACTATATATATAAGGACATTTGTGCATAATTTAGCTTAAAAATAATGTTTCTGGTTCACCTCAGAGTGCATCTCTTGCAGCTTTGATATCAGGAGTTCAGGCAGCTATTCAAGACTGAGCCACAGCCTATCACAAATACAGCACTTTTTGAAAAGATAGGGATGTTTGCCTACGCGAATATTCCTATACCAGGCTGCAACTCTGCACGAGGAAAGATGGGGGGGGGGTGGTTTAAGAAATGAGACCCCACAAAGCAATACAAACACAAATCTGCCTGGACTAGAAGTAATGGTCTCAAGTATATCTTTCAGTAGTACAATAGCCTGAAGGTCCTCACACAACTTCCTTCCTAATACTATCAGAGTGCCCAGTAACCTCACATATCTGCAGGGTGGAACATGCCCTTGAGCTGTGACTTTGTGTCAGCTGTGCCAGCAGACAAGTTCCACAGGTTTAGCTGTTGCTGTAATTTTTATGGTGGGCTACTCTGATTTAAGGATTACACTAATGGATAAAGCCTTGTTATGAATACAGGGCCTTGTATGAATTGAGGTCTGAGACCTGGTTGGATTTGGATAGTAAAAAGGCTCAGGGCCACTGCAGTATAAAGACCAGGAGAAGAAGGAAAAGGCAATAGAAGGGAAAGTTCTCTTCTATTAAGATCACTATGCGGATCTACTGTCACGTGAAACTCAAATCTAACAAAGTTGCAGATTTTTATGCATAATGCAGCATCTGTCTCCACTGATCTCTTCATTTCCAATTTCACTTTAAAACACATGTCTAATCTGTTTGAATTCTCAGTTGCACAATCGCTGGGGTACGTCTGGCAGACTGCTTCTAAGAAAGCCAAAAACCCAAGTATTGCCTCTATGGCGCCGGCAAGTTCCTCACATGGTGCCCAAGGGCAATGCCATGGATAATGCCAAAGCAAATAGCTGGAGAAGAGCTTTAACATTCTTTGTATAGATCAGCAACACATCCTTTGGTATCACTTGCTGTGGCTGCAATTGCAACATTCTTTTTTATGCAATTGCAACACAGTTGATCTTTTGAATTTGTGGCTGTTGAGGGGGGATCCCCTCAGAAGTATTGGGGAAGAGAGCTGTGCAAACATTGAATTGCAAAGGAATGAGTCAAGGGTAATTTTTCATGCGCACTAAGTAATAGTGAAAACTTGAACTGGATATATCCTGATAACTATGTTTTCTAAAATGGGTTCCTTTCCCTAAGGGGGAAAGAACCATAAATGGGAGGACCAGCTCTTTCACAGACACATGTTTAACAGCAGGAACCTAATTTACATACATAAGTATATTCATTATGCATCAATGATGCTTATAGCCTAATTCTCCAAGTTCAGCACACAAAACAATACCCAGTCATCAGATATCTCAAGACCTGAGCTCCTATCCCCAGGATACAAGTGTATCAAATCCCCTAGATTACAAGTGTGCACTGTTAAATACAAGTTACAATACAGAGTACAATACAAGCGTACAGTACAGGTCCCATAGACAAAAAGTACGTGTCCCACAGACAAAAGGGTTTTATCAATGAAAAATGACCATACACAGAGTAAGACTATGAAACAGCATAGGCTGGGGATCCAGGTCCAGCAGCAGAAGGCTACAGCTGGCTTCTCTAAGACTTACTCTCCAGCAGTACTCATTCATCTGTAAGGACTGAGAAGCACTGGAGCTTTTCAGACTTGCTCTAGAATGTCATTTTCCTACATCATAAGTCAATCATCACAGATACTGCATTAACATCAAGTTCTTAATGAGGAAATCAGAGCAACCTAAGGGCTTTTCCCCTCAAAGCAAACCCTAAGGGCTTTTCCCCTCAACCCTCCACATGAGCTGTGAAAAACCTTGGTTTTGCTTTTTGCTTTCCAGCCTGCCTGACCACTGCCATCCCCAGCAGACATAAGTGATTTGTACAGCAGGTATAAGAACAGGTCATCATCGTGCAATGGACTGCAAAAAGCCTCACAACCAAAGGTAGGATTTCTGGCCTTGAGCTCACAGCTGAGAATAAAACTGTACTAACAGGATTCTCCTCAAGTTTTCCTTGCCAAAGCTGAGGTCAGCCCACAAGACCTGCCTTGACACCTCCTCCAAGAATTCCCCCCGTGAGACTAGCTAGTACCACAAAAACTGGCTCTTCAGTGGGAGGAACGCCTGTTTGCCCAACACACAGCAAATACTCCCAGAGCTTTCCTCCCAGCCTTCAAAATGTAACACACCGCCTCATATTGAAGTGCTACATTTTCTATTTCCTTGCATTTGGTAAGCCTCATGTGGCGTTTTTCAAACGTGGCCTTTGTTTGCTGTACCCCAATAGCAAACATTTTGGAAGTGTTGCTAAAACATAATAGCATCCCCAAAATTAGTATGTTTTTTCTTGTTCTCACATTTTTCCTGTGTCCTGTAAACTTAGTTTTAATCACAGGTTTTTCTTCTTTTTTTTTTTTTGGCCTATATAACGATATTTGGACAGTAATAGATACTGCATATTTTACCCATGAGTAATTTTGTGAGGGGGTTTGAAAGTCTTGGGACAAACTATTTTTAGTTAGCAGATGTTGATATGGCATATTCTTTGTAATAGGTACTATGGCATATTCTTTCATAACATACATTTCCACTACCATGTCTTTCATCCTAGGAAATTGTCAGATTCTGTTTAAAGAAATATTGGGGGGAAAAAAAAAAGTATTTGTAGCACAGTCCTGCATCTTTCTGCTAAAAGTGGTAGGTGATTATATCAACAAAGATAGTAAATGGATAGTTTACTTTTTCATAATATTTTCTCTTATAAGAGCAAAAACTTTACATCATCTAGGTCAGTATTTCCCATAGGGTCAAAACACAATCCTGAAAATTCTGTGAATTGCTGAGGATATTAAACAGTCAAGATAAGATTACAGAGAAACAATGCAGCCATTTTGAGCTGAGCTTTCCCACAGTGAAAGGTTCAGTGAGGCCCAGCTGGTTGTTTTGACTTCAGACACTGACTCAGGGATAGGAAAGTTGGACACCAAGGGTGGAGCAGAGAAATTATTTGGCAGGCAAAAGGAAAAAAAATTAACCTTTTTCAGTCCACATGCTGTGTGCTGCAGCTACCAGTCACTGCAGGGTCTAAAACCAGTTAGCTTCTGTTTAAATCTGGATCTAATAGCATGCAAGGGATTATAATTCTGCATTTTTTCTCCACCTTTGTTTGCGTTCTGTCTTAAACTGGAGGTCTGGAAGCAGCTTATATACAGTGTGTATTTTAGGGGGCCCAATCCTATTGAAATGTCTCAGTATGTTGGTGGAACTACTGCTATTTTGTTTTCTTCTTTACACGGTATAGAATTTGCTCACTTCTGCTGCTTTCCTGCACCAAACACGCTGGGTAACACAGAGCTGCGCTCAGAAACGCAGGCACGCTGCTCGCAGATAATTCGACTGCTGCTCCTGGCTGGCTCTGGAGCGAGAGATGGATGGGAGCCCAAGGGGAAGAGCCCCAAGGGAAGGACTGCGATGGCAGGGCTGGCGTGCGGCCGGGAGCCCTGGCAGCCCTCGGGGGAGCGGGGCAGCTGCTGCAGCCCGCCCGGAGCTGCCGGGGGAGGCTGGAGCGGAGGAGAGCCGGCCAGCTCCGCCGGGCCCTCTCGCTGGCTGCAGAGCATCTGGGTGTCACAGCTGCCGCTGTATCCCCTGCACATGCCAGCGAGCAGGAGGCCAGCAGACACCTTGTCGCTGATTTATGGGCACCGCTTTGTTGTGCATTCCTGGTGCCTGCGGGATTCTGCTGACTTTACGCTTGCTTAACTCCCGCTAAAATCAGCAGCAACTTTGCCTTCATTGAGATCGTAATCCCAGAGCCTCCAAGAGGGAATATCAACAGACAGTGCCAAACCACTTGGTATTCAGTGTTTAGAAGGCTGCACAGGCTGGTGCATACAGCAGAGGGGAGTAATTCAGGGTGTATTTATTGCTGTTGCATGACTCTCACAGGGCCCTCTAACCTCCCAGTGTGTTGGCTTGCCCAGCAGGGGAACACAGGCTGATGGGGGTCAATTCCCATTTGGAAAGCGTGTTGAGATGCTTCAGAGAGGCAAACAAATGTTTCTACAGAGTTATTGTTCTCCGAAGAGAATTATTACTTTTACAACAGAGAACTATCAGCTTTAAATGGAGATTTCTGTCTTAGCCTCTCTCTTCTTGCAAGTGAAGTATTTTTTTTTATACTGAGGAAGCCTCAAAGGCATTATTAGTAACATGTTTTCTTTCCTCTTTCTAAAATCCCACTTTTCAGTTTTCTTTCACTATCCCATCTCAGGTTAGTGACTACTGACAAATACTATCAACACATCTTGACAAAGAATAAAGTTCTGTCTAGAGCCATTTCACTCCCTCCAACATGTTGAACTAAGAAAGCTAAAGCAGAAGCGGGGGTGGGGGAAGAAAGAGAGAAATGAGAAACATTTCCAAACATAACATAAAAGGTCTTGCCTTAAGACCATGGATTTCCTTTTTGGTACTTTCAAAGAATGTGTCTTTAGTTCTCTTTGGCTGTGTGACCAACAGTTGTGGGGTGTGTCTGTGGTTTTCTTCTCTTCACAGTAACTCTATTGTTCAGAAACTGCAGCCAATTTATGGAAAGAGGTGGAATGTTTATGTAACTTACTTTGCTTTAGACAAGAAATAAAAAAAAATTTAAAAAAAAAGACTGGTGGAGGAAGGCCAGTCAAAACAGGATTTTTCTTCCTTTCTGGACACAGATGTTGGGAGGGAAAAAAAGCTAGTTCTGTCTTCACATAAAGCTAAACAGCATTTCCATTTTTAGATGCTTTTTTTTTAATTAAGTAGGTCAGAAAAACAAAATCAGGCATTAGATTAGATTAGTGCTATAATTTACTTGTTTCAAAATGTGCCATGTTTGAGAGTTACTCTGTTGACATGCTTACAACACCGTAAACTGAGAAATAGATATATTAGGGTCAGATGATACCACTGTTGCCTTGACTGCTGTGTCCTAAACATATAGTTGGCAAGTACTGCTAGACTGCAGATGGCAAGTGTCTCTTCGTAACTAGATGGAGTTTCCTGCCATTTCTAAATTAGTGAGCTACAAATACCTGCAATACAATTAGCTGAGCTACCTTGTTTTGATTTGCAAATTGCAAACCAAAACAAGGTAGCCTAAATAACAAGTCCTCTTATTTATGTGTGCCACTGCCTGTATTGCAAAAGTGGACAAGTTAGCATCACTGTGTGTCTGCCTTATCTAGCCAGTATCCTAATGTCTTGCTTGAACTCTGCTTTAACTGCAGTACCTATCTAAAAGCTTCAGGTCAAACTCAGCTTTTCTAAATGGACAAAACTTTGATTTAGTGAAAAGTTTTTGATTAAATATGGAGGATCTGTAAAGCTCAGCATATCCTCCAAAGGACATTCAGGTGAATTTGTTAGGTTGAACTGAACCAGACAGGTGCAACTCACCTGAAGCCAGCAAATTTACATCTAAAGTATCTCAAAATGGGGTTTTGAATGTAAGAAACCATTTCCAGCCATCACTCAGCACCATCATAAAACATATCTTCCTCAAATCTTAGTGCCACCAGCATGAAACCAAGTGAGCATGGAGCCAGGCTGTGCAGACACCAGTACTGCCAGTACTGGCAAGACTGCAAGACTGGGTTGCAGAGTCTAAAATCAAATTTTGGTCTTCATTTCAGACATAGACACAGAAGTCTCACCAAAAAAAAAAAAAAAACCAACATGGAAAATATTATAAATAGAAAACAGAATGGAATTAGGTGGCTCAAACGCCTGAGTGAATGCAGTGTTCTCTTAAGCCACAAAAAATACAGAGTTTGAGAGAGACTGAGGAAGCTGCCTCTGCCAAAATATTTCAGCTTTGACAGGGAGAACAGTTTCTGGAGGAAGATTTTGTTTCTATAATTAGCTGGTTCTTTGCCTCACTGAGACCACCAGTTTATTACACTGGGTCAATAAAGTTTTGTCCTGCAGCAGGAACATCTGAGAGCTCCCACCCTCGCCCAGCACTCAGGTGGCAGAAACCCCTTAACCTATTCCAAACCCATAAGCATTTCAATTGCTCTGGAAGGCAGGGCTGCACCAGCAGGAGCAAGGGATGGAAATTATTCCAGCAACATTATTCAACTTGAAACCCCCACTCTAGTATGCAGAGAGTTTATTTGACCCAACGGGCCATATCGAGCTGTGATTGCGTTACCTCCTCGCCAACTGCAACAGAATTGCACAAGCATGAGCAGAGTCTGGTCCAATAACTAGTAATTTGCCATATGGAAGCTACTGAGCAGACATCTGCAGGACACTGGAAGTGCTTTTCTATATACAGTGCTGAATGCTACAGTTGTGCATTCCACAGAGACTCAGTTTGCAGAGGGATAGAAATGAAACATTATTTAGGGTTCTGGTTTCTTGGCCTTGAAAACTGAAATCTGAAAACAATTAAAGCCCAGTGCCATACCAAATCAGTTATGCAGTCATTCCTGGATTTTCCCATGGAATTTTTACATAAGAATTGGGGTGTATTCGCTGCAAACTTACACAGACACACAAAGAATTGTGCTGGTCAGAGGCAGACCAGCTTATAGATGAGTTTCAGGAGTTTTTGCAAATGCATGCAAAAATCAAAGGCATAAGGAAACACACTACTAAAGATTACACACGAAAGATACACACTACTAAAGATTACTAGACATTTGATGACAGCTCACTCATTAAAAGCTCTATCATGCCTCACAGCTTGTCCCTGAGAGATGGTTTTCCACACCCTCCCATTCAGGCATTGCTTATCTTCTGTGCCATGGCAGACTTCCCTTTCCAGCCCACCTTGAAAACCCTTTCCAGCCCACAAACTAGGGCACTGGAAATAACCTTTCCAACTCTCTTGGAACACCTTTCAGTCATGGCATTGCTGGGGGATGGAGCAAGCCCTGTGCTTTTTCAAGGAATGAGCAACCTTTGATGGTAGGCTGGCCGCTGTCCAGGAACACACAACGAAGAGGCTCCCTGCAGCTTTCTCAGCTCTTTGTGCCCGTGTAGCAGCTGGGCAAAATCTGGTCTCACAATGGTGTGTCTGTATTGACACCACCAAATCCAGTCCTAGTGGGACTAGGGAAACACCATCCAACTGAAGGTCAAGCTTTGAATTATAATGGTGCCCTCCAGTCTCTAGATATCTGAATCAGCTGCTTCCCCCTTCACTCAGAGCACTGTAGCTAATGTTTCTTTATTCCATTTAAAGTCTAATTGCCTTTAGAGAAGGGGATTTCTGTGATTCTTTCAGAAAAGTGAAACTTTTGCGTACACAAGAATGAAAAAGCATACCCACCTGGCAAAAAAGTCAGGCAATCAAAAGTCTCTTCAGTTTGCCTTCATTGCAAGAGACCTGATGAAAACTTCTTGTGAACACAGCTGTGCAAGTGAAGGTCTCTGATTATTTCCTGGGACCCTTTTAACACATTTGATTCTCTTCTCTAGCCCATGCATGAGTACCAAACCCATAGTAACACTCACCAGATTTAATGACAGATGTTACAAGTGGCCTGTAGAAGAGTGTAGGAACCTTACAGAGATCTGAGATGTGGTCACAAAGGTGGGAAGCAGAGAGTCGCCATGGTGGTCTTGGAGGGGGAGGGAGGGGACGGACCTTTTCCATTTTGAGCCTTTTATGGTTAACTCAAAGCCTTTCTTTCATTGAACCAAATGTTGTCATAATTTTTACTGCATTAATCTCTAGAGTTCAAATCCCTTTTTTAACATGACACTTTGGATGTGACATGACAAGTGTTAATATTCATTATTCTACAAAGCTATAAATATCCTGAGGTATAGCAGCTCACTGCAAAGGACAAGACCAAAATTATTTCCTCAGCCCTGTGCTTGCATTCAGATCTGCATCACAGACACTGTTTTTCACTTACTGAAATGCTTCTCTTGCACTTATTTTGGCACTAAAATTGACTCACGTACTTTGATTTTAATGGATACTTGTAAAGTTAAATTAAAATACTCAAACTTTCCAGTTCACAGTAGGCAACTTGCACACACACATTGACATTCAGCCTATACATCATTATCCTGTTGCAGTGCATGAAGAAAAGCAGTCATTTCAGAAGCCGCTGGAGTTTCCCTACTGAATTTTTCCTACAGATGTTTTTTCTAGCAAGATCTTACTTGCAAAGTGTTTTCCCATCAGACGCTTGCCAGGTTTTTGGGGCAATGCTGAACAAAGGTCTTACCACCTTTGTAACACTAAACAGTATTTAGTCTCTTTCATAAACTTGATAGCCTGTAAATCTGCGATGGTCCACACCCTCTGCATTCCTGTGTCACATACTAACAGCCTCTTCTTTAATTACAAGGTGTGGCATTTCTGGACAAGAGACAGCTAATCCTCCAGACGTGTGTTATTTACATTTACCCTAGAATTTCTCCTTTATGCAAAGCTTTGGCTCTGAAACTGCCAAGGTTAAACCACTCCAACAAAACCTCTCGCTCATGGCCACACTTTGATACCATTTTTAATATTCAAGTTTACTAATGATTAAGTAGAAGCGTTCTCAACATAAAGGATGCAGATCTAAAAGCTGGGAGGTATTTGGATCCAAGTTTGGTTCATGTTGCTATCTGTTACAAAACGCAATCATCTGCAAAACTTCAACAGCAGCCCAAGTTAACGTGCTACTTTAAACCATGCTCAACTGCAGCTGTCTTGATGAATCGTTAATTAGGAAGGAAAAACAGCAAAGCTCTGCATTTCTTACGTAAAACACAGTCAGAAGACAGGCTGAAGAACAGGTATTTGGTGCTAACACAGTCAGAAGACAGGCTGATGAACAGGTACTTGGTGCTTTGTGTCACTGCGGGTGGGACAGCAGCACTGCCCGGTGTGGGCACAGGCTCTGGCAGGAGCCGGGGAGCCCCGGCCGTGCTGGGCTCACACAGGCGGGCATGGCGGGCCCTGCCGAGCGGGGATGGCGGGCCCGGCCCTGCAAGGCCAGCCAGGCTCCCTGCCAGCCTCGCCGGCTCTGGGAGCTGTGACACACCTTGCCGTGGCTGCTCGGGGCCGGGAGGGCCCCGTCCCGCGGCAGGGCCGACACTCCTCCTGGGCCGGCGCCCACCCCGTGCTGGGCCCTTTCCTCACGCCCGTCCAAGTCTGTCACCCACAGCGCTTCCCACATCCCACAGCTTCAGGAAATCCAACACGCCTCAGTCCCTGCCTTCCTCCAGGCACACATGCCTCCTCCCTGCCTTCCCCTGAAATACTTCTAGTCAAGAACTCCTCTCTTGCTCCCATTTTTTTCACCCTGGGCAAAAAAACCATCCTCCCTTCCTTGCACCCAGGTCTGAGAAATCCCCACTGACTCTTGAGGTACCCTGGGATACAACAGCATGGGCAACAACTGACCAGGAGAAGCCAGAGAGGGACTGACTTGGTGGCAAGTTGTGACCTCCGAAGGACAAGGATTTCTGACCCTGTCCATGCATGCAGTTGTCAAAGACCCCCCTCAAACATCCCTCTCCCCCCAGTGGACCCATCCCAGGGTACAGCTGAACTCCATAGACATGATGGTGGCACCTCAGGGAAAGTGTGTGAGGAAAATTCTAAGGTACCCTACAGATACCCAGGTGTGAGGTGCCAAAGTAGAGATTCCTCTGTGGATACACCCATGCAGGACTGCAGGTCATGGAGAGAAGCCACACCTGAGCAAGGGAATGAGGAAGAACATGTGTAATGTGTGTCTGAGAGGAACTGTTCTACACTGACCGCAACTCTCATTTCCCACCCCCTGCACCATGTTATGAAGAAAGAGGTAGAGAAGTTGGGAGTGAAGTTGTGCCTGTGAAAAATGAGGGGGAGAAGGTACTGGTTTGTCTTATTTTTTTCCTCACTATCCAATATATTGTAATAGATTATCAATTAATTGTCCCCATGTTGAGTCTGCTATGCCTATAACAGTAACTGGTAAGTGATACTCCTGTTTTTATCTTGCCCCATGAGCTTTTCCTAATCTTATTTCCTCCCACCGACCTGTTGAGAAGGGGAGCAAGGGGATGGCTGAATGGGCATCTGACAGCTGGCCATGGTCAGCCCACTGCAATCTGGTCAGTCCACTGCAATCCAAACTGGACCAACAGCAGGAGAGATAGAAGAGAGCAAGGGCAAGAAGAGAACAGCTACCCTGACACTGCAGCCTGGACCTGGTGCTCCTGCTGCTTCCTGATGAATTGGGCCATTATCAGAGGATTGCCCTGGACACAGAGCCCCACTTCAATATGCACTCATCATGAGATTGAATTTGTAGGTTTGGAAGTTAGTTAGTTGGCAAGAGGAAGGCTATCTCTGCCTCCTACCCAGAGCCAACCTTCTTAAATAAGACAGGATATCTCCTGAAGCATTCCAGGAAACATCCACTGAAGAGAAGGATCATTAAAGAAATCAGGCATGGCACAGACCAGTAAGACACAGTATAATTGGAAAGATTGTATAAAGGCATCCCTTCTTGGGCTCAAAATGGTACAAAATATTGTGCTGGGTTTTAGCTCACAACTTTTTCTAACCAGTGTATCTGTTGACAGATGCAGCACTATTGCATTAATGCCCTCTGCCCTTTCTACCTAGGACTCCTTTAGCCTGACTTCCAACTCCATTGCTTAAGAATGCCAAACAAGCACACAAACTGCCTCTGCTCTGTGGCTGAACGCAGCAGAAAATGTATTAACAGAAAAAGAAGAAATGCCAGAGGAAGATCATCTCTGGATATAGCCCATGCAAAATGTAACTTGCCATAACACAGCCCCAAAAGGCGCTGCTCACAAAATACCCTGGCATGTTACAGCATCCACCCAGCTTGTGTCAAAGCTGTTTTATTGCTGATCTCAGTTTACTGTAGTCCCAGGCATAACTGAATTGTGGGGTATTTTATGGGTCATCTGACCTCCCCACTAAGTGCTCTGGGCTATGATTAAGGCTCAGTAAGGCAAAGCTCTTACTTTTTTTTTTTCTTTCTTCTATTTTTGCAGAGTTGCTTTCTAGCCTTTTATCAGATGATCTGCAGATCAGAATGATCATGCATGGTTCATGTATTGAACGATGTGCAATCATGTCCTGAAGCAGTCCATGGATAACCAACTGCTTATTCTTCCTCCTGGAGCCACCAACGAGTCAGGGGCTGGGCAACGTGGACAGTATTATCAGCATTGCACTGTGTCTCAGAACACAGCTGCCTCAGCTCCCCTGGCCTCCCCTTTGCACCCAAAAAGCAACATGGGCAAGAAAATGAACCCACATGCAAAACCCACTTGAAAACTTCAGTTTATGAAGTTTCTGGGTGAAAACATAACCATCTGAACTCAAAATTACAGTCTTTACAAGCAAAACTTCTTCCTTCCTGTTCCTCCAGCTTCTCCCGCTTCCCATGCTTGACACAGTGGAAAACCCCATGAGAAGTACATCTGCTCATACCCAGGAACTGCTCATGTTACTAATGTGGTAACGTGGATGCAAAAAATCATCAAGACATTATTACATTGCTAAACCATATGCTGTCATATCCACTGTGGGGAGCACAAAGTATCAACTTTTATGGAAAAACCTGGCTTCTTTACTGTCCTGCATGGAGTGAACATGGAATGCTAAGCTTGCAAGGGAAGTCAGTTACCCAATTTGTTTGTCAGGACCCTCTGGTAATGTTTCAAGGAAAAGGGAATTATCAATTAAAATGTTCAGAAAGTTTTGGTTAAGAGCAGGGCGGGTTTCTTTGCTGTTGTGGCTGCATAAAGACTAGTGCATGCATATGGAAAAGGACTATCAGGGAGAAGATCAGGTCAAAGAAAACCAAAGGAAGAGTGATGTGAAGCTGGTGGTGAAATAGAGGGAAATGGAAATTCTAATGAGAAGTTACTTGTCCATGACTGAAGTCAGAGAAGGAAGGCAGCAAATTTCAGAGAAATATGTTTCAAGTCATGACCCAGCACATTTCTCTTCCCCCTCGATGTCCTTTCAGTCCACTGTTGGCAGCCCTTTTGCCATCACCACATTCTCCAATTTACAGGCAACATCCAGCAATGAGCCTTTGATTAGGAGGAACAGCAGTGCTACTTGCTTTCCTTTGCACCTGCTCCACAGCTGAGGAAGAGCAACGGGGCACAGCTCATCTGACAGTTTATTGCTTGGGAACCCATCAGCCCAAAACTCACTCTTATTTCTGGGATATGCTAAAGTTTACAATCAGCAGGGTGATGTAAAAGTAGTTCCAGAAGTAATTGCTGTGCAAGCCTACACAGTGCCACGGGGTTGCTTACAGATCCATAATCGTCTTTCAGAGTGACAAAACCAAATTCTTGGATCACAGCTGCCCCTGCCTCCTCAATGCTTTGCATGTCACAAATCAGACGTAGCATTTTCTGTAGCTCCAAATGGCCTGAAGTCTCTTCTGGCCACCTCTATCTTCATTGCACCTAAGAAGCATTCTCTGCATTTGAAATGGTGGGGAAAAGATGTAAGGGAAAAAAAGCATAAAGAAAATCCAGCCTCCGTTCACACCCTTACATTCAAAAGTCCAAAGCTCTTTGCAACTGCTAGTTGCTGTCACTGCTCTGAGAAAAGCACCCATCTCTGATTCACTATCTATATTTCTTGGCAGCAGCTACTACAGTGGCACAAGACAGAAACAAAGAAGCTGTGTTTCATATCTGCCCATTGTAGAGACACAAAATTTGGACCTAGATCCAAATTTCTGCCTGTAAAATTATGGCTCCAAGCCCACTGGCTGGCGTAATTTTGGATAAAAACTCCTATATTTGTCCTCTTCTAGAGTATAAAATTTTCACTAGTTACATAGAGGCTTAACAAATGGTCTGAGCAGAGATTTCACAATGAATATGTGATGATTAACTGTAGGATCACAGAGATTAAAGATGGAAAAGAACTATTAGATCATTGCAGCCCTATGGCAGTTGCAGAATTGTTTGCTGTAGTGCCTCTCTTCCAGCACCTTGTTCAGGCTAGTTGAGTGGCTCAAATAAAGGCTCTCCCAGGTTTTTTCTGGAGGCTGTTCCAACATTGTAGCAGATCTTGCTGATATGTACTTAATTTCATCTTGCTCCATTCTATAGCCAAGAGCCATCTTAAATAGTCCTCTTTCCCACTGCGTCTTTGTGTTGCTGTTTTCCACCCTTATGTCACTTCATAAATTCACATCTGTTTTTCTGTTTTCATTTCCCAAGATCAAGATCAACAGAGACTAAATAGCACACTTCCATGTATGCTATGCCCTCTCCAACCTTCGCTAAATCAATCTAGTCTTTCTTTGAGAGATGACATTGAATTTCTGCTGTTTGACTGAGAATGTCATTTCCAGCTGGAGAGGACCCACCAATTAATGAAATATAAATATACAAGAAAGGCTTTCTTGAGATACTCATCTTTGACAGCTTAGTACAGCAGGAGATAGATGCAGACTCAACCTGAGGCTGCACAATGACTTCAGGTCAGTTCCTGCTGACTTGGATCCCTGAGATTTTTACTCTGCATCCCCAGCTTAGGCACAAAGCACCTCAGCTGGTGCTGATGAAAGGAAGTGTGATTAGGTCATAATGTACAAAGTAGAACACCGCCTTTAACTCCAACAGACCAAGGCCGGGAAAAATACGTTCCTCTCTTGAAGTCACGTTAATGGAAGATTTTCTGCTGGATCAGGATCAAACACTACAAGGTAGACATTGTCTAATACAGAGAAGGACGTGGCTGAACAAATGCCAAAGTGAACAGTCCTAATGACCCTCATGTTAAGGAGCCCAGAGACAAGACAGAACACAGCCAGGGCTCCAGGAAACAGCCCAGCACAGAATGTGTGCACACATGTGCATGTTCTCCAACAAGCTACACCCAGCCTCCCTCGGGCACACCAAACAGAGCCTCCCGCTGCCTGCGGGCAGGCGGCTCCACTGAGGTTTCAGTTCCCACTCAGGGCAAATGATGGTGAAGCAGCTACACACACAGCTTTAACTCCAAAAGCCATCACAGATGTGAGTGCCTGGTGTTGATCCCAGCACTTCTGAATTTTCTGAATTCCCTGCCTACTGAAGGGTGAAATTAGACTCACGCTCACAACTTCCAGCTTGTGGAAAGCAGCTCGGAGCAGGTAGCAGAGGGTATGGTAGCAGAGAATAAAAGATGATGGTTGTGGGTGCAGAGAAATATATTCCTGCAACACAGACTTTGTTGTAGTAAAGTTCAGACTGGGAATTTGCATATGGAAATTCTTTATGAAGGTACTCTCATTAACAACCTCAATTGCACTCTTAAGAGATTACAGCAGTTAGGGAGAGGTAAATGAGCTCTGTCAAAACAGGAACAGCTCTAAGTGATTCCCCCAAAGCAGGATCAGGGCATGCACCATGGCAGACTTCCTCCATATTTTGGCACTGGCTAAGCAAATTATGGAGGTGTTTCTCTTCTGCTTCAAAGCAGAAAGTCTGGCAGCAGTTCTTGTCCAATGATGTGGAGTCTGAAAGAATTTGAGTCAAAGCAGTGTTGATGCAAAGAAAAAAAAAAGAAAAAGTGTTAGGCTGTAGTTCAGACACCACAAATCATCTCCATTTCCCAGATTCCAAGGCACAGTAGATGCCCCTTGACAGCCTCTGTGCACCAGAGAGAATTCAGGATGAGCAGAACCAGGGGCAGGAGGGCTGATGCATGGGTCACCTGCAGCAGAGGGCTTTGCTGAAGATGCATCTTCCTGTCAGAGCAGTCAGCTTTGGATGCTGTGTGGCTGCAGTTCTGGGAGCCTTAGCAAGCCTGCAGCTCTTCCCCAGACAACCATAGAAGAGCTATAAGGCAGCTGTTTCTTCCCCAGTAAGTCTCATTCAAACATAAGCAGATCTTTCAAGCAGAATCTTCATGTCTCGGGCTAGTCAGATCCCAGGACAAATGGACATTCAGAGAAGACCACTTAGCCACACATGGGGCTGGGCACAGAGGTCCTTCATAATGTACAGGCTTGGCAATCACCAAGCAGTTGCAAATATTTGCCAAGCCTTGGGGGTGCAAGAAGATGCATACCTTACCATAAAGTCCACATACAAACCTCTCTGGTTTTTCTAATCTCTCGTTTCTCAAGGAAGGTTTTTCATGCCTTACAGACCTCTGCAGTACTGGCCTGCAGGAAGTACAGTGGGTCTGGCAAGCATCAAGGGTTTATAGCACTGCAGCCAACTGCTTTCACTGACCTCAAAAACTTTTCAATCCTGCTCAATTTCTGTTTCTTCAGTTAATCTCTGCAAGGAGGAAATAACTACACGGGTGTCCTGGTGTGGTATGTGGCCCAGCAGATCTCCTCTGACAAGCCTTGCCCAAATAGCCTGCCCCTGTGCTAGATTGCTGATATCACTGGAGGTGTACATGCCCTCCTCTGCTCAGGCTGACATGCTCCATGCTTTGCTTAAATTGACCACACTTCTTATGAAAGGATGAAGTTAGGATAAGAGAAGTCATAGAGCCTGTTTTTCCATCTAAGTACTGTGAGCTGTAGGAAATGGGCACTGTAGATGGATGTGGCTGATGAAGCTACATGGTTGTTATAGAAAGGAACAACAGAGTTTCTGAAGTGCTAGAAACAGGCTGAGAGGAAACAGATCTGGTGGTGCCTCTATAAGACTCAGAGTAACTACCATTGCAGAGCCTAGGAAAGAGATTTTTCACATGTGGGACACACTGTATTTATCATGAACAAAGAAGACTGTCCCAGGGTCTGTGGCTGTACACTGTGAGGACAGGACTAAAGCCCTGTGGCTCCCACACCTGCCAGGAGATTAGTTGAGATTCTTGTTTTTTCAACTCTTGTTTTTTAACATTTCATCAGTGCTTATGTGTGGTGTTTTATGTTCTTATGCTCTCAGGCTGCAAAGAAGCAGTCTCTGCTTAAAAACAAAACAAAACAAAACAAAAAAAAACAACCAAAAACACCCCCCAAAAAAACCCCCAAAAAACACAACTATACCAAAGAACCCACAACCCCACCCCAAAAACCCAAACCCAACAGTCTGCTGAATTTTTTTCCCCTGAAATGGATGAATGCAAAGTATCACCCAATGACACTCCCTACCTCTGAATCCATCAGCACCCTTTGTGTTTCCATGGACATATTTTCCTTATAAAATCCAGTTCTGTCTTCTCTGCTGCTATGTAAAGGCTCAAACAAATGTCAGAAAACTGACTGACAGACTGTACAGGCAAAGCAGAGAACCTGATTGTGTTCAGGGCTGTCAAGTGCACCAAGTAAACAAAAGAATAGATCTGTGTAATTTTTTCTCACCAGTCTCTTTCAGCTACAACTCTTGTTTTAGACATTGCTTGTGAAGGAAAGCACAACATAACGTCAGTGTGGTTTAAATGTAAAAAGTCTCATTAGTTTCGACAAATTTGTTTCTCTGATAAATTTTATTATCACAATCACAACCATAAAGCCTGAACAACATTGTGCCCTTAGTAACTGTTTGAAAGTTTTGCTTCCTAAACTACCACAACCTTTTAAGAACCATCAAGTGCTAATGCAGTACTCTGGTCTTGTCCTTAAAGCCTACCTCTGGCTCTTCCCTCAAGTTACCTCAGGTAGGGGCACAGCAGCCTCTCTATCTCATGCACAACCAGGACAGAACACTAGGATCTTCCAGGGTCTTTGCTCAAGTTGCATCTCCTTGCTTGATGAGTCATTCCAAATACAAGTATCTGGGTAGAGTACATCCAGGTTTTACAGAAATCACTACCACTGGGGATGGAGCTTTCAGCTCCCTGCTGCAATACAGGCTGCCTGCAGGGCTGACAGAGCTGCCCTCCTAGGATGGGATTTACTCTCCTGCCCTGCCAGGGATTCTCAATCCAAAGGAGCAAGAGAAAGAGTTGCATATGTGGGTTAGATTTTAAATCCCTCTTTCTGACAGCATGATGCAGCTGCGTGCTGCAAGCACGTCTGACAGATATTGGACCCAGGGGAGGATCAGCTCTGAAAAACCTTCCCTGGGAAATTTTTGCTCCTTTTACTCCATTCTCTTCTAACTCCCAGGATGGATAATTTTCCTCAGCAAAAGAAACAGTCAAAATGGGGGGGAAAAAGGGAGGAGAAAAATATGCAGCAGTGAGTGGGCAGCTGGGCAGGCATGGTGTGTGTAAGTTTATTTCCCAATGAGCCAGGGAAGGAACCACGGGTTTTGCAAACACCACAGCCCTTAGTAGGCTCCATCCAGCCTCTGCCGTGGGGCAGTAATAGACAGGTGGGATAGATTTGTGTGAGCAAGACAGGAGGAGAGGGCACAACACCTGGAAGCTCCCAGGGCAGGGACCTGGACAGGTAAAGGAGCTTTCTGCAGGGTTCGTAACCTCTTGTGCAACTAAACCCATACAGATCGCCAACGCCCCCACAGCACAGCTCTGCTGTTTGCCAACAATGAAAACAGAGCAAAACATGAAGTACTTGCACCCCCAGCCTTCTCCTTGGTAACCTCTGGGCTGGAAGGGGCAGAAAGCAGCTGCTGAGCTGCCTGGCTTATCATCACCCCAGTCCATCAGCTCCTGTATGCCAAGAAGAGCTCACCCTGCACCCCCTCAGAACCTTCCACCCCCACCTTTCGGGGAGAACGGCTCTCCTTGGCCACGCGTTCCAAACAGCCACAGACAGCCACTGGCACTCCTGTACGGCTGCTGTGCCCAAAACACTGAGGGGCTCTGCATTTGCAGTTAGAGTATTCCAATTATTTTCACTTTAAAGGTTGAGCTCTTTTTCAGTTTGTGTTTTTCCATTTCTACCCGTAATTCAGATTTATGTAGCACGTAACCAAACGTGTGAAGGTATGTGAAGGCTCCAAATGCACAATGCAATGCTAGAATATAGCTCTTTGTTATGCTAATTATTTCTTCCCAGCTGCTCCTGCAATGAGAGCCAGCCCGACCTATCAAAGGGGAACAAAACCTCCAGGCAAGCTTTCAGTTGCAAGGTCCCCTTACCTCTGTGCTCGAGGGGCTGCAACTATTCTGGCACCGGTAAACCAAGCCGAGAGGTAAAACAAAACAATTCAATATTGCAGCTCCGCTGTTGCTGGGAACATGAGCTAGGAAATAAAAAGTGATACCCTCTTGACAGTCAGGTTGCTATGATTTACATTTTTCTCTCAGGTACCATCCCCCCCCTCCACATGCATCTTCTCACGAAAGAAGCACCTCTGTGCAAAGGGGAAAAATGAGGCAGTGTGGGAAAACATCCAGTCAATGCTCAGAGGCTCTGCCGAGGTTCTGATTTTGGCACCCACCAGGGCAGGGCTGATGATCATAAAGGATTTTTAGTGCATGGGTGTCAGATTCATGACAGCCAGAAAATCCACGGGTTACATTACATAAATTAAAATTAAGCTCCCAATTAATAGTAATTTTTAAAAAAATGTTTCCTCTATTCACAATTAAAAGAATAAATTATCAGCCTGGTTGCCTTTCCATTATTTATGATGATATTCAGTTAAAAGACAGTTTGTCATGTCCCTGTGTTTCTAGAGCCTAGAATATGGATACTGATAGCATATGGAAATATTCAAAGGGGAAAAAGGAGCTCTGGCAGCTGGAAGGGTACTACTGGGGTCCACCAGCAGCTTGAGAGGCTCAGAGGATCACTGGGAATGGAGGGCAAGCTTGATAGCTGAATGCCTTATTTATAATGGTCACCAGTGAAATACCTCAAAAGCTGACATTACATTGTCATCTTTAAGCCTCAGCATTAGCAAATAGGCACTTCCAATGGGTGGATAAATCCATACAATGAAAATCCTTGTCTCAGCCTGCATGCAGAGTAAGGAAAGCGATCTGACAGTAGCTTATGCCCTACTTGTATTTTAAGATTTTCTTCATGCCTGTGATGCCCATACAGGTTATTTTAAAGTTTCAGTATTGGAGCAATCTTTCAATGGAGATATAGGATTGCATTAACACTGTGTGCCTTACTTCTTTCAGAAGAGACAAAATGAGATTTGTCATCATTTGCCAGTTAGTCTGCTGGTAAGCCAGAAACCAATCTGTTACACAGAGGAAGGCATCAAAGAAGGAATAATACATATTCAGCCTCCACAGGTAAAACATAGGCCGCTCAAGATTTAACAATTAGTCAAATTTTATTTTCAGGCTAATGCCAATTACAATACTAACAGTAATTGGGGAATGCAGGTGGCTTTAGCAACACTTGTTGAGACTCACAGAAGATAAGTTTGAAGAAAACAATGCTGAAAGTACATTATACTTAAAATGTAGCAATGCTTAGATTTATGTTCCCTGTCTGGTGGTTTGTAAGAAAGATAAAGGACAACTGCATTTTGAGCCAAACCCACACTACTGTACTCAAAGAAATAATTGGCCCCATGGCAGCCATATCACTAAGAGGATGAGGAGTCTGGTTAGTGGGACCTGCTCATAGACCAAACTACAGAGGATTTTACCCTGAAAAAGCAATGGGTGGAGTGGGAAAAATTAATTACAAGGGCTTTTAACATTTATGAAGGAATAAAGCACAGATTTTACACATACACTGAGAGACACAAACCATTTTGGAGTTCGAGAATAAAACTAGATTTAAAAACAATCTGCTGCACAACTTCAACTCCCACTGGCAGAGGTTTTTCCTTACTAAAAGAGGTAAATACAGACTAGCCAGTCCCACAGAATGTGGGGTGGAAGAGAGGGATTGTCTTTCAAAACTTATTCTGATTAAGATAATGAGGAAAAGACAAAAGCAAGAATAACCAAAGGTGTGGGTGGTTAGCTTGTAGGACCAGGCACAATTTCTCCAAAAATCAATAACACAGCATCATCTCATGCCAGCTAAGGGTCTCATTACCCATCATCCAGCTGCAAAAATCTGTGAAATACCAGCCAGCAAACTGCTAGAGACCATTGACACCAGTCATAGTTCACAAGGGAAAATACTGCATCAGAAATATAAGGCAGTGAGGGGATGGTAGAAGGATGTTGTGGGGTCCCTCTGAGCTTGCTGAGTGCAACTGTGGCAGCTACAGGCCAGTATCATGGAGGAGAGATGACCAGCAGCTACTGGCAGTCCATCATCCTCCCCTGCAAGGACCTGAGCCTCTAGTGGTTTCAGGGGGCAGACACAGAGCAGCAGACAGAAGGATGAGCCTAGTGGGGTATTCCACAGGGAAAGCACCACTGCAGGAGGTAGCTGTAAATGGACTGACCTTGAGCAGACAGACCATTTATTGTCCTGCTGCAATGCCAGTATGACAGAATAAATGCTCTCCACAGTAAACTGGAGAGTGATGCTGGATTAATTAAGAATTACTAGCTATAGAAGATGAGTTACTTTTCAAATTCAGTATCTCTCTGCTTTGGGGTTTTTGTTGGTGTTTGGGGCTTTCTGCTCATGAATACTTCTGAGTGTACACAGACCACCCATCTGTGGCTCCTCCTCACACAACCTGCATTCCTCAGCAAGGGGAACTTGAGCAATAAAAGAAGTTAAAACATTTGCCTACCTGGCCTTTCAGCTGGAGCTGGTGAAAAAGCTTTGCATACTCTGCACCACTTCTGCAAGGCCAAGGAACTGAAACTCAACTTTCCCCAAGGTGTACTCCCTTCCTGGCAGGGATTTAAAGACCAGGGAGATCAACAATAGGCCAACTATAGCTCCAAAGGCAATTGCTTTCACATGATTATTACCCTGGAGTTTTATCTAACCTTCCACACCTGACCCAAGGCTCCTTGGAAAGCCTCTGGCCCGGCATAGTAAACCTGGTCTGCTCTTAGAGCCACAGCTGCTTTGCTTCACGTTGTTTAAAGCCCAGAAAGGGAAGGTCTCCCCCTAACACCCCTCAGCCCCAGGGCTGGTTCATGTTCAGCCCCCAGAGTGGACTGGCTGCCTGGGTACTCCTCGTCTCAGCAGCCTTAAGCTGAGCAGGATTAGCTGCTGCAAAGGCACTCGGCGCCCAGCCACGGCTGTGTTTACATTAGAGAAAATGGACCTCACAGAGACAGTTTGCAAACACCACAAGACGAACTTTTGTAAACTCCCTTGGTTTAGTCATCTTTCCCCATCTGTCAGAGAAGTTTAAGTGAGATTGAAAAAACACAGGAAATTACTGTGTATTCCAAGTAGTTGTGACTGAGCGGCTTGGCTGTTATATGGGATGTGGAAGATTCGCATCTCCTAACATTTCCAGCAGGATCCTTTGAAACACTTTCCTGGCTACGATATTTTAACAGGCTCTGCACACCCTGCCAGGAAAAGCCTCTGGGGTGCTTTGTGCAGCTGTAGAAAAGCTCATACCAGTCCTTAGGAGCCCAAATGGTGACCTCCAGAAAGCAAGGGCAGCCCCTGTCTTAGAGGCTGCAAAGCAAGGGATGGACAATGTAAAAGGTCAGGTCCCTTTGGGAGGCCCCCGTGTGAGAGTTATAATCACTGAGTACAACAGCAGATGAAATCCTTCACCTCACAGCAGTTTAAACCTTTCCCTGATGTGACTGTCCCATATTTTTTGGGGTTTTTTTTGTGATAAAACTTAAGAAATCTCTTTTGTCGAGGTTCCTGGCATGAGTAAGCAGCCATTGCACTTGCTACACCTCTTGCTCAAGAAGGCAATGAAAGGACACAAGTCAAATGCAGGCTAGAAATCACCTTCACCTCTTTGCTTCAGCCATAACTCTCTTATCACCAGATCACTCTGTAGTGGCACTCTGAGCTACAGGCAGCTGGAAAAGTCATTTAGGTGTGGGGGGTCACAACTGGCACAAGGCTCCAGAGGGACCAGAGCAGCCACCTGGTTGCTTTGTTTAAACACCGCCTTAGCTCGAGCTGTGGCTCTGAACCAGCTCCCTGCTTCCCCTGCACAAATCCAAAGGGTGGTGGCACCCTGGCAGCGTGTCATGGTCATCATGATGGCAGGACACAAAAGGACAGATGGTAGATGAGGGGTGTAAAAGGAGGATGGAGGGCATGCAGGAAGATGAAATGTGAAAGTCTCTGCCACAATTTTGCTTAAGGGTGTAACACCTTCAGGACTGAAAGAAGCATTTCATTTCTGTGGCTCAGGCTGTGGCTGTTTTCCCTGCAGAACCAGCTGCTCTGCTGGCACTGCACATCACTGCCAGCTGAGGCTGTCTGAGTGCTGAGGATGCTTCAGTACCCATGTTAAGCTGTTTCAACAGATTAGCTAATACAGTAAAAATAGTAAAATTTTACCAAAAGTAGTGAGTATACATGAAGCACAATGATATTATGCCACGTGCTTTGAAAAAGAAACATGATTTTTTCAACCCAAATGAACTGTGCATTTCCAAGTGAAATGTATTACCTGGATCCTGAAGATAAGATGACATTTCTGTTCCTAGCGACAGCAAAATTGATGTGACAACAGAAACATTTTTTTCTGTTGCTGTTTGGCATGTGCTGAAAGGCACAGTACTTTATAGTCGTACAGTCTAGGAGCAAAGTGTCTCATGATAGAGAGAAAAACAATCTTCCTAGAGAGAAGCGCTTCTGTCCAGCTCTTCCTGGCAGGTAGGCCAGGATCAAGTCCAGGAGCATTCATTTTGCAGTTATGTGGGGGACATACGGACGAAAGGCATTCATATAATCTTGTAAAAGAACTATTTCTTGAAAATTTTTGATACTAGCAAAATGTCCTTAGCACTGGAGTGTGCAGTGGGGAAAAGGCTTATCAGGCTTACAGTCTTCACATGCCATAAATCAAATTGAATTTAGGTCCATTCAGTCTAGCCCAGGATGGAGATCCTATCAAGGTCTATTGCTTTTCTGGGTATGGGACAAGGGTGTTTCCACCTCCCTTTTCTAATGTGGAATACCTCTGTCTCTTGTGAGGCCAGCAGGATAACTCAGTGGACTCCTGATTTCAATACATCTACTTTCAGTATTTGCTATTATTTTGTGAGGCAAGGTCCAGAGAAAGGCATAAAGCCCCACTTATCTGTAGGGCAACTTTCATTAGATGCCATTTCCTGCCTTACAGACCCTGATGACAATAAGACTGTCTAAAGCTGTTACAGGTTTATTTCCAGATTAACCCAGTAATCTTTAGTCTCTGGAACTAAAGAAGCCATTATACAGGCCAGAGGAGACAAAGATCTGCTGATCCATCACTTCAGCTTGTGCAAATTCAACTGAGAAGCCTCTGCAACAGGTTATGTGTGCAGGCTTGTTCTGGAGGACCAAGGAGCCCTTTAGGGTCAAAAAGCTTTCAGCCCCCCCAAAAGTGTTAGCTGATTTGTGGTTTGGGCAGCATTTGGCCAGGTGTTTTCCTTGGCTGTACGTGCGAGTCTACAGAGAATCTGTTGCTTCTCAGTGCACCTTCAGACTGTCCTAAATGCTCCTGAAACCCTGGCAAGGCTGAGCTCCCTCACAGACCCAGTGCACAGTCAACAGCTCTGCAATCTCTAGAGCAGGGAGCACATTGATTAAACGGTGTTTTCTTTGGTGAGGGAGGGGACGTGGGGAAAAGGACCCAGTAGCCATTGGAGATGTAAAATTAAAATGAATTTTGGTCATTTTAATAAATATATATCAAGGAAATTTCACTTTACTACAACAACACATTAGTATACAAGCATCTAATATTTAAGCTTAAAACATCAAGCGTTTATCAAATATTGGAAAAGAGCAGACATTACTAGACTATCTGGATATAACACAAGAAAAATCAGGTTTTTAAAAAATTGGTCCTTGTGGACAAATGTCTAAATGATGATCCTACTCATACACTGTATGAATGAGATCTATATTTAATATTATTATTATTAATAAAAAAGCTTCTGTCTTGGAGAAATCAGGCGGGACTTGTACTTTCCTTATTTGTCATTTTTCCCAATGATAACCCTTACAAACTTATCAGTTTAAACTCACCTGACTTCATAAAGGTTACCACTGATTTATATCCTGCTGTGTTTGTGGTCACCTTGGTGGGAGGGTAGCTTTTCCCTGTGACCACTGGGCTTTCTGAAAAAGACCATACAGTTTGCAAATGTATTTTGCTACCCAAAATAACCATGGCCCAGGACTCCTCCAGCTGAACGCATGAACCCAAAGCAGGAGGTCTCAGATCCAGAGTCTGACTCCAGCGCCAAGCCTGGGGCTGTGTCCCCTTGGGGACACTCCTGCCCTGCACTGAGCTGGCTGCTCCTCCAGCACAGAGGTGATTTTCACCCTTTGGGCAAGAAGCAAGCAGAGATGTCACTTCAGTGCAAGATGCTGTGGGAACAGGCAGCTATTTATGAGTCAGCTGTGGCCTGGATGTGGCTATTTTGCTGAGCACATCCTGCCAGTTGTTATGGGGACTGTGGGAACTAATTAATTTGGTGAATCCAAGACTCACTCCAACTTGGTCCAACCCCAACTAATGTCTTCTGGGCATTTTACACAGCACACTTTTGCAATCAATCTACCTAGGGATGGCTAAATGTTGTCCTCAGCCACTGAAATCTCCAAAATGTTCTTTTTTAAAATTAAATCCCTTACATTCATTCAGATAAAACTGCGTTTATCGCCACATTATTAATTAACATTGTGCTTTTTGCCTTCTGTCTTTTTTAAATCAACGGCAAAAGTAATAGAAAACTCCTGCATGCTTTTGCAATCTAAAATAGAGAAATTATGTGAAACAGAATAAAGTATAAAACATGCCACTGGGTCATGAACTTCATTATACGAAGAAGAAAAAAAAAGAGCCCCAGCAACAGACAGTTGCCATAGAAACACTCAAGCATCGAATGCTTGTTTACAAGAGACATCTCTCTATTGTTTCTTAAATCCCTTCCTAAGGATGGCAAATCAAAAAGCAATTGAGCATCAAAAAGGAAGAACAGAGATGTTTGAATAGGAAGTTGAACTCAGTACTTCAAAGGTTAAAGGTTTCTAATAATATTGATCCACCCTGTGGGTTTCTTTTTTAATCTCTGTTTAGGTTAAATCCCTGCTGTATCAGATTCATACTTAATTTTCACACTGGCAAAAATTAAGACAAAAAGTAAGGCACCAAAAAAAAACCTGCTTTGTGTAACAACAAACCTCATTAGTTATTACAGCCGAGGTGAAAACATGCAAGTAACTTGAGCTGCATGTTTGATTCTGATTAAGATTCCATAAACAGGTTATTTCTTTATGCTATGTCCTATTTTGTCAGTTGAACAAGATGCTGAATACAGGAATTCAAGAGTATCACTACAAAACGTAAGGATGGTTTATTCCCAATCCATGAGGACAGTCCTTTGTCAGAATGAATACTGAGTTACAAGGAGCACATCATCCTTGCTGGTAGCATCAATTTGTTTACCAGACTTCTAATTCCTTGGTAAACATAATGGAGGTTCTTCTTAATTAATGGCAGACTTCTTGGGGGCGGGGACATGTAAATAGATATGTTTTCCCCATCTGGCTGATTGGCATTTTCAGCGACGAGAGCTCCACCATAGCTGCACAGACTACAGTGCTCAGCAGCAATGCAACTGTGTTCTTTCTGAAGTCTCCACGTTTATAAATAGCTGCTGATGCGGGTGGCAGAGATACTTTACGCAATCTGCTCTCCGCTCTACACGTCACGTTTGTGGCATGATTGTACCATTCGTAGAAAACTATAAAAAATCCGTTCAAAATAAAAATTTGATAGAGAAGGAACATGCTGTGCATGCTTCAATAGAGCAAGAAAGATGCCTCATATTTTACTTCCTTTGTTGCAGCAGATTTTATTACTTGGTAAAGATTCCTTTTTCCTTAAGGATTTTTTCCAAGATTCACTTACGTTGCTCTTGTCATTACATCCAGTCTCAAAATAGTCATAAAATTTGCCTTTACATTCAAGAGCATGGGTGCCTCTTACAGGTTCACAGTTTAGGGCGATGCTTTCTCTTTCAGGTTCATTACCTCCATTCTTGTCATTAAATTTTGCCTTTTCCTGATTACTGTGAGACCTGCCATTAGTGATGAATATTTCATTAGCAGGTATCTGGTCATCATTTCTGTAAGAAGGTGCGCTGCCAACTTCATAATCCACCTGCTGGGAACAGCTTGGCAAAGAGATGGGAGGGGGGGAGGAGGAGGAGGAGGAAGAGGAGGAAGAAGAAGAGGAATTACTTTCTGTACTAGCATTAACAGAGTAGGGTAGATTTAAATAGTGACTGCCACATTCTTGATAGAAGCAGCACATGTGGAGCTTCTCGTACTCCTCCTTTGCCATCCGAAGGCGTTTTCTGTATGGGCAGTCCTGAGGCACAAACCACTCTTGTGGGGAGGTGCCACTGAAGGAGCAGGTGGAGAAGCACCAGTTGTTCTGCATGATGATCTCTCCGTGGATTCTCTTCATGAGATTGTTGATGAGGACGGATCTGCGCAGGTAGACTTCAGGATCATCAATGAATTTCAGCTTTTCCAAAGACATGTAGAGAATATGGGCCCGCTCCTCAAACACGGAGATTGTCTGAAAATGCAAAAAACACGATAGGGAACTGAAGGCAACCAGTTTTGTTACAGAGAAGGAGAAAGGAAATGAAGTAAAGTATTCCCTCTGTGTCACTACTTTTCTGTTCTTTTTCTGAGGCATCTAAAACTGGCTTTTTTTCATTTTGCACATCCTTGTAGCTGGGGACCTGCTTTTTCTTGGCCACAGCATTCCCCCATGTTTAGGGGCTAAGCAGCTGAGCTTAGGGTAAGTAGCTGAGCATTACACCACAGAGGCAATTGCAGGGCAGAAATCCAAGGTGGGAGAGTAAAATCCAGATGCACACATCTGGCTCTTTAATTACATTTGGGACTAGAACATAAAATTGTTGTGCAGTTTTGCTCCAGTGATGGCTAGGGGGGCCTTTTGTTGCAAATGGACCCAATTCCATCATCCCCTGTGGGGCTTCTGCACAGCTCTGAAGCCAAGCAAGGGTCCTTCCTGCGGCGCCAAGGTTTGCAAGAGGCAGCCAGCAGCCATCGCCTCACACAGCAAGGGCTGCAGCATTTCATCTGCTGCCAGTGGAAGGGGCCCTCCAGCCAGGAGGTCTCCATTTGCCAGGCTCTTACACTGCTCTTGTGCACAGAAGTGCATGCAGGGAGGGAGGCAGGGAGAAACCCATCTCAAAGCATCCCAGCATCTGGAGAGCAGCTGTTGGCCTGTGTGCTACGCCCTGTGCTCTACAGGACCGGTGGGAATGCAGATAGGCAGGGATAAGGTCAGGAAACGAAGGGAGGACAGGGATTTGCAGAAATCCTGGCTCTACGCCCACAGATTTGTTCTCCCTTCCATGGTCCTTCCAAGCCTCCCTTTCTCAGCACTGGCAGCATGAGCAGGTTACTGCCCCTGGGAGGCCCCGGGTTCTGCACTGTAATCGCTACCCTGGGAATCAAAATAAGAGAGGGGGCAATGCATGCTACTGTAAGCACTAGTAACTGATTTTCATTTTTAGTAAGAATTTGGTTCGCGTAGGAGGAGAGCAGCACAGCACAAAGAGAGACTGCTCTAAATCCCCCCATCTGTGGCTTGATCATTCTTCCCTTTCCCACATGGTTACAGCATTTTTGCAGAGTGGAAGTCGTAGCTATGAGGACTGAAAGAGCTTAAAGCACAGCTGCTTTTCACATCCATTCAGCTCTCCTCAGCCCTCTAGCTCTTTCCACAGCCTGGTCATATCTGCGAGGCTTAGAAGCAGCACAGTGCCTCATAAAAACAAAAATTGGCCATAATTTCATATGAGTTCACAGCTGAAGCTCTTTGTTAGAGAGAGTAATTTTCTATAATAAATGACTCATTTTAAATTATATTAAGCCTATAGGTTCATTTGCATCCTTTGTACCTGCTGCAGCAACAGTCAGTGAAGCCATAAAAGCCTGGAGCAAACCAGTAAGCCTTCAACTGGGATGCTCCTGGAGATATTTACTGGAGGGACACCAGTAGGAACAAGTTGTCAGAGGCTTTCTTCTACGGGTTTGCCAGCAGCCCTCTGGAGAGAGGCCCCAGGCCCTTCCATCATATCCTCTAAGGGACAAGTAGCCTCAGAACATAACTCTTTACTGGGTGGCAGAGGTATAAACATGTAAGAAATTCAAGGAGACCTGGTGGGCATCCTCCCTGTGCCAGAGCTCAGTGCTGTAAAGAAGAAAATGTATTTTGGCTCAACAGAAGGAATTGGTGACCCAGAATTTCTGACATGTTACACCTCTGCAAACAACAGCACAAAACAGTGGCTGGGTCTAGCTTACCAATGCCTCTACAACTGCTTTTTATTGCTGTTAGAAAAGACTAAATAACTATTCCTCCTCTCCCTCTTTATAAGGAAATTAATCACTGATACAAAAATCCAACAATCTTGTAAAAAAAACCTGGCTGAAAATTGGGAGATGTGACATGTGTGAGACACTCACTAACCAGAGCACTTTCTGCAACACCCTTGGTGCTGTTTATTCACTGCTTTGGCAGCAGACCAGACATCTTCTGAAATTAATAATTTTTCACCTTTCTGGTCCAGGTACTTATTTCCAGACAACTCTATTTGTAGCTGAAAATTCCTTCAACTACTCTAAGGTCTTTGGGAACTGAGCTCAGCATTACTGCTTGCTTCTCCTCCATAGAAATCCCTCCCCCATTGCCAAGAGAACATGGGTGGGACTGGACTTCCGTGGGCCAGGTAGGAGTCAACAAGGTAAGAATGGTGTCTCAAGGCATGAGCTATCCTTAAGCACTTCACCCCAGGCATTCAGTTCCATGCAGAACTGAGCCCTTAACGAAGAGGAGCATAAAACCTCGCAAAAAAAAAAAAAGTCAGATTTCAATTTATGTATTCACTGGCCTGGGAAATGTTTGCTCTAATCTCTCCCCTGGCAACTTTCACCAAAAAAAAAAAATCCTTCATTTACTAATCTGTTCTTTGGGAGTTATTAGCTTTTTAATAAACATGATTAAATATTGAGGGAACTTGTACTCGCTTTCCAAGTCATTCTGGTTTTTTAGAGGATCTGTGACCAGTGAGGGGTATATGGAACCTCTTACTATTTTCCTCTCTGGAAAGAAAGTTTTATATGAGTGGGAAATATTTTACTTATATTCTTCCTTTCTGTCATTTAAATGCTGTTACAGATCTGTTTCTGTAAGCAGGGCATGAACTAGCTAAGAACAAAACAATCTGAAAAAAAAAGTTATTCTCAGCATCTCCATTTGCAGTTGTTATTAATGCAGAAACGCCTTTGCTTCTTCTGCAATTGATGACAATACAACAATAAATGTGAAGAAGTGACAACTGTTTGTTTCTGAGCAAACAGCTGGATCATTCTCCTAATTTCAGCAGAGTATTTCAGCCTTCTGGAAATGGGTCAATCGAGTGTTACTAAGCATCTGAAACTCAGAGTAAAAATAATGACTATTAGAAAACATACTTTATGTGTACAGCTGCTGAGTGGCGGATGAAAATCCTCTTCTTCCACATATTTCCTTTTAAAGTATGTGATCTTGGATGTTGTTACAGGATTTGAAATTCCCCTGTAATGTGATCCTGTGGGTAATAAATCAGATATGACAAATGACATGCGGTTTGCCGGAGGTTCTCCAAACAAAATACTTTTCATTTCCCTTCGCGCTACAGGAGAACGCCGCCGCATATTTTCGCATCTATTCGCGGCGATCAGAAATGAACCCTCTCCTGACGAGCGCCCGACCCGGGGCCGGTGTGAGCGGCGGCGCGGGCAGCCGGGGCCGCCGCAGGGACAACTTCGCCGCTCCGCCGCTCCCGGTGCCGAGCGCCGCCGGCCCCGCGCACCTGCGGCCCCGCGGGAGCCCCCCGCCCTCCGCCCGCCTCGCTCCGCGGGCAGCCCCCGGTGCCGCCCGCTCCCCCGCGGCGCTGCGGTGCCCTGCCGTGCCCGGCCGTGCCTACCTGCGGCGGGGGGCCCGGGGGCCGCCGGGGCCGGGGCCGGGGCCGGCGGGGCGGCGGGGCCGGGGCGGCCGCAGCAGGGCGGCTCCCAGAGGGCGCGGTAGGCGGCGAGGTCGGCGGCTCCCTCGGCGGCGATGGGGCGGCCCAGCCGCTGCATGGGCAGCACCAGGGTCATCGCGGGCGCCGGCACCTGGAAGCGAAGCAGCGCGGTGAGCGCCCGCCGCCCTCACCTGCCCCCCGCCCCGCCGCGTCCCGCCCCCCGCGGCCCCCGGCAGCCAGACCTCTGCGCACACGTATATTAAAAACATACGCACATCGAGCTCACATAGACACGCGTTTGGGGTTTATTCCCCCCCTCCTTACGGCAGGAGAAAGAGCGCAGCCCTCTCCCACAAAGGGCGCGGGGTCCCCGGCACCGGGAGTTGGTGCGCGCTCCCCCCGGGCCGCCCCCGGCCCCGCTCCCGCCGCCCCCGGCCGCGCTCCCGCTCCCCCCGCCGCCCCTTCCCAGCCCCGGCGGCGCTCACACACCGGCACGGATCCGCTCACTGGCTTCCCATTTCCTCCCGGCGGCGGTGGCACGGCGCGCTCGGCACCGGCGGGGTGCGAGTCTGCCTGTCTGGGTGCGTGTGTCTGCCGTGCGTGTGTGTGTGTGTGTGTGTAAGAGAGAGAGAGAGAGAGCGCGCCCAGCAGTCCGGGATCGCGTTCCTTTCTTCTTTCTTCTCTCCCAAACGATACAGACAGCGGAGACTTAGGTAGTTGTTTCCACTAGCCCCGATCGGACTGAACTGGATCTGCCTCCAGTCAAAACACTGCGAGACTAAGACAGAAAATTGGCTCCGGTTTCACGCCGTGAGTTGAGGTCCCACCGGAGCCAAGCACAACATCGGCGGAGCGGGCGGAATATTAAGCAGGAGCGGGGACTCCGGGGCCAGCGCCGGGCTGCGAGCTGCCTCCTGCCGCGCCAGCGGGCGGGAGGGGAGGGGAGCAGGGGGGGAAGGCGGCAAACTTTCTGCGAGGAGCGAAGGATGAGTTCATAGTCACCTACTTCTTGGCAGAGGAGCGCGGAACAATGCGCCCAGACACGGCCCGGCCCCTCCCTCTCCTTCCTCCTCCTCTCTCTAAGAAAGCGGGATGTAGTTTCCCCTCGGCGCAGCCCTCCCGGAGGAAGGCGACGGCCCGAGCGGGCGGCGGGAAGGAGGGGCTGCAGGTGGGCAGGTGGAATTTCAGCAATTGTTTGTGTTAGCAGCTGAGCGCTCTCGAACAAGAGGGAAAAATAAACCGCAGCAGAAGAGGGAGGAAAAATAAATCGTTCACATCTGCCGGTTGTTTTCTTAAATCCTAGCACAAGGCTGCTACTTTATTAAGAAACGGCTTCCAGCGTGCGCTGTTTGTGTCTTGGATGCCTGCGTGCACGGATCTGCCTTGCCTCCTCACCGGGGCAAGAACGGGAGCTGAAGGCACAGGCAGCTGAGGTCCCCAAGCAGTTTGCCTCAGTAAAGGCCACCAGCCTCGCTGCAGCCGGACTGACAGGTGCCTAAACCCCTTCCTCAGAGCCAATTTACTGCTAAAGCACTGCATGCAGCCCTCAGACATTTTTCTTGCCATCTTCCTTTTCTTGGACCAAGAAACAGCACAGGGAACGGCAAGCCACTGGATTGGCCTGTTGAAAGTTATCCCTGACATGGACAATATACATTATTTATTCCCCACAGCTTTTCTTACCAGCTGAGTACCAACACATGGAAGGAGTGGTCAAAACAAGTGAGTCAGTCTGCTGATGTAACAGCAGGGCCAAGAAGTGACCCAAGTCATATATTTTGTATCTGAAAAGATTACGCCGTCATTAGAAAGCAGCAATGGACTCTTCTCATTAATCCAGATGGAGGAATCATTCACAGGGGCACATCAATCTTCTCACATTGGCAAGACATCAACACTCAGTGTTTGTCCTGAGAGAATAAAGGTTGGAATAAACTCACTGCTGCTTCTGGAAGTCAGGATTCCTTTGCTCGTAATGAATTCAGCACCTCTTTGTGAATTAACTTTTTTTTTAAATAAGAATCAGAGATTTCAAGTCTGCATCTTTTTCTTACCATATTTCCTCACAAACAGGTCTTTCTAAGCTCAAGCAGAAACATGCAGGAAGGAAGGAAGGAAGCATTGGGATGCCTTCTGCCCAGTGCTGCTAATTTATCTTGAAAAACTGAGTTCTCTGGACAGCCACAAAAGTAAATGAACTGTTTCTGCTATTTACAACATGCAAAATTAATAGAGGCAGGCTAGTTCACTTCCATAAACAGCTACTGTCCGTGCACATTCTCCATGTTTCCAAACTGTACAAAAACAAGGCATAAATAATATCCCTTCCCTGGGAGAAAAAACCCCAATCACCAGAAAACCAAGGCCCTAAACAAAGCTTGTAGGTCTCAGTTTGTGTTATAAAGATTTAGAGGTGGCTCTCAGCTACAAAATAAGTCCTATTTTGTGGCAGAGGAATTGCTTCAGCATACAGAAGCTGAGAATGAGTCCTTTTAAAAGGCTTCGTGGCTCTGGTTGTGCTGTTGTTCCCCTTGGATGTTCAGAAGCACTGAATTCCAGCTGCTGCAGATGAGTGGGAAGAGAGCTGCAAGCACCCAGCACATGGGAAAAGTCCCTCCTTGCAGGTAGAGTTGGACACAGCAGAACTGTGAGCCAGTGTTTACTGGGGAAGAGCTGCTGGACCCAGCTCTGCAAACAGGACCTCTGGCACTGCTCCCCAAGAGCCAGCCTACTGCTTTTCCCATTAAGGGTGGCAAAATCCATTCCTGAGAATCTTGCCAGAAGTCACACAGCACATCAGTGTCAGCGCCAGAAATAGAACCAGATCTCATCATCCTCCAGCCCAACCCATTTCTATTACATTATCTTATGCAATGGAGGGATTTCATCCAAAATCCCGTTGGTTTCAATGAGACTTTGCAGAACAGCACACACATTGTTACATTTCCATTAGCGCCTCTGGAAATAAAGGATGAAAGATGTACATTTGAACATACAATACATTAACCATATAAAATTACAGCAAAAGGTTGACACTTAGGGCTGGATTCAATTTTGAAAAATCCATTTGGGAGCCTTGTGTGGGCTTCAGTGGCATGGAAGCCAGGCACAGTTTTTTATTGAACCCAGCCCTCCATCCTTAGGCTACCAGAATTTTTCCATTTTGTCAGCCAAATGCATTCAGTGTGAGGACACCCCGAGGCATCTGCAGCAGCCTGAAGGTTAAAATGTCAAAGTTTTTCCGTGTTCAGTTTCACACAGTAAGACGACTATACATTGCCACGCTACTCCATTTGCTGGGGTTTTCACTCCCTATTCCTTCAGAGCCATTATGATGTTAATGAGAGAACTGTAATGATGCCATTCACATTACAAAAAGCCTGATGCGATGTCAGAGAAAGGGGCTTTTTATACAGTTCCAGAATGCCTCTAAAAACCCAAACTTAAATATAAAATGCCCATGACTATAAAGCTGCAAATCTCACTGAGACCAATAAAAACAAGGGAATAGACTTAAGATGGCTATCCCTTGTTTAGCCCTGGGTTTGTACCCGAGTGCTGCAGCAGGTTCAGTTTTTATCACATAGTGTGGAGCTTTCCATTTCATAACAACATGGCTTGAGGAGAGAATAGTATTTCTGAGCTGTGCTGTATCATTGTTAACATCTGGATTGCAGTGCTTAGAAAACAAAATTGCCCTCATTTTGGTAGCTGTTACCTCTCTGGTGTTTCAGAAAATTTTCAATGCAGAAGCAATAAGGAATCCCACTGCACACAGGCTGTGCAGACCCCCTGTCTAAGGAAGCAATGACAGCTGGCAAAAGGAAGGGGAAAGGCACAAACACATACCCAGACTGAAGTACCTCCCTTAAAAAACCCGACTGTATCACCTGTAAACTAGTCCAGGCTAATCTCACTGTAAACCACCTGCTCTTTAAGGTTGATGCAACAAACTTTGGTGTCGCCAACTTAGCTGAGGGAGGCAGGGCATCCTGTGGACAAGAGTGTCATGGAAAAGGGCATAAAGGCTCCCCTGGGAGCAGCAGATAAAGGCATCAGGACGCCAGCATCACTGGCAAAGAGAGCAGAGCCATGCTGTAGAGACAATGGTGGAGTGATGACAGCTATGGCAGAGCTGTGACAACCTCACATGGGAAAATAAAAGACTGGATGGAGGCAAATAAGGAGGACAGGCAGGAGGTGGCTTGGCTCTGACCACAGCCTCGGACAGGGAAAAGGATGTTGGGAGCTTGTGTTTAAATAGATCAAACTGGCTGATATGTCACAGGTTCAAGGAGGAGGAAGTTGCAAACAGAGATGGAAGATAATGAGGGCCTTGATTAAAATGTTTATTGTTTGGATAGATATGTATGTAGCTGTAGGAATGTTATGAATGAAGCAGTGGAAATGCAAGGGACACCTAATCACAGCACACTGGGGCCACACACTGGGGTAGTCCAGTCACAGGAAATGAAAGCAAAGGATCAAAGACAATCCCTGCACTCAGGGCTTTGGAGGCAAGCTGAGCAGCAAGGCTGCAAGAAGTGGAAAAGCCTCTGGAGTTGGCCATGATGGATTTAAATGGAAAACTGGACTTCCAAGAGACAGCCCATGGCTGGGAGATTTCTTCCTTCCCTTACTGGTATAAGATAGCTGAGGAGACTGAAACTGCATCATGCTGGTGCAGAGCAGTCCCTGGTGTGTGGTGAGGGAGTCACCAAAGAGGCAGCAGGGGGTGAAGGGGGGAATGAGGACAGGTGCAGTGAGATGGTCTGGGCCCGAGGCAATGATGATTTTCTGTTTCT